>NC_044586.1:2315011-2647011 GCF_901933205.1 Camarhynchus parvulus | reverse complement strand
AATTCTCTAGATATTTCTGTGGGTATTGAGGCCCAATAAAGAATTTTACCATCTCAACAACCATCTCAACTGATACGTCATGGCTCTTTACCATTCAGGCACCTTCATTTCTTTGGTCCCAAGTCCTCTTTCCCTTTCTAGATACACCTGTAAGTTCAGTGCCTTTGCATTGCTGTGCTTATGCTCTGTTAGAGTGATGCCTTAGGGTTTTAGCTTTTATATTTTGCATATATTTGTAACCCTGCAATTCTTTGGTATATAACTCTAAACTCCATGGACAGTGTGAGCTGCTGCTTTCCCATTTTGGGCAGACACTACAATTCCTCTCCAGGCCTGGCAATCAAGGACACCTCGCTGTGTCAGACCCCGACAAATGTAAATAAAAGTGAGTTTGGGTGGAGCAAACTTGGGGTAAATTACTTCATTACCTGAAGCCATAACTGGAAGATTAACCCCTTCAAACTTAGAAAAGTATGAAAACCGGTGACCTGTCATCCATTTTTGGGTGTAGCCCCTGGGGGGACTTTGTCTGCCCAAAATGTACCTGAAGGCCCTTCAATAAATAGAACTGCTTTTTATTCCCTTAATTTTGTCTGGCCTCTGGTTTTAGGTAGTCCCAACAAGGCATCAAGACATTTGTTGCTGCATAGATAAAGTTGTATTTCAGTTGTGGAGAAAGGGTGTTTGTCAAAATCTTTATGCGCAGAACCTTACATCCCTTGCTGCTCCTTGCACTGTCTTCACAGCTGAGGGCTCTGAGTTAGTCCTGTAAATATCTGAGTGCTGTACAGATCTTTTTCTGGCTCTGGGCTGCCAGAAAAACAACAGGCAAAGCAGCTGAGATTGAGAGTGGAGAGTGGCACAGGTTGCTGAAGTGACTTACCCAAGGTCGCTCACTCTCTGTCTCAGTTTAATTTGTTTACTTCTCTGAGGAGATTACGGTGCTGAGCTGTTGGGCTGAGTATTAACATTTCCTGAGTCCTCCTGGGAAGGCTGAGTTGTTACACACCAACAACTAGAAGTGACAAAGCTGGCACATCCTAGCAGCCCACAGGAGCCTGCTCATCTCCCCTCCTGTAGGAGTCATGTCTGCCCTTTATCAGTCAGGAAAATCTCCTGCTGTGGTACCCAACACGGCTGCTGCTGTTTGCTGGAGGAAAAAAATTTGAAAAAATTTGAAATGGAGGAAAAAAATGTGAAATTTTCCTTTTTTCACAAGGAAATGCAGGATTTTGATAGCTGGCAAGTGAATGCATGAAAACCTGACAATTTTAGATTGGACTTGAATGTGTGACACTCAGCTGTATTTTTCCAAATAATAATTGTGCAGTTTGAGACAGATTTTTCAGAGAATAGGTGTTTGGTACTTTGGCAAATCAAGCCTCTTGAAAAGTGTAGAAATTTGTATATCACCTTACTTCCCCCTAAAATAAAAATTAGACATGTAGAAGTTGTATCACCAGCTCTTTCAAGATCTGAGTTACTACTCAGATAATACTCGAACTCTAATAGATACTCTGATAGTCACAACTAGTGACTTTTTGTGTATTTTAATTATTGATAACTGGTTTTGGATGAGAGAACAAAACTTCCTGAAAAAAAACTGAAAATCCAAATTTCTTTTGCTAATATAACAGCAAATATTATAAAAGGGACATGGGCTCATGCTTGTAAATATAAACATACTGATAATTTGAGGCAATTGATATTTGGATATGAATTGGAAAATGTGGTTTGAGAAAAACTAGATGTTTTTTATCAGACTAAGTCATCACATTTTCCTGGAAGTTCTATTAATTGGATACTGGAGATAGTACTCTCCATATCCCCACAAAACATCCTAAAAAGAAAAATGTCGCACAATCCTATCCAGACAGTACAGTCACAGTTTCTGTTTCAGTTGCATAAAACTTTCTGCAGGTGGGAATTTTAAAGATAACCTCTTGTTAAAAAACAAACAAACAAACAAACAAAAAAAACAACAAAAAAACCATAAAAGCTGAAAAAGAAACCAAAACCCAACTGCCCAACCATAAATGTCCTCATCTAGTGATGTTATCATATATATGCAATTCTTCATTTATTTTGAAGTAAGATTCTTCTTAATGAATGGAGGTTACCCACAAAATCTATTGTGGCTTAAATAAACCCTCAAAAGAGATCAGAAATGGTCCCCAGGTCATGCTTTCAGCCCTTCTACACAAATATAATGTATTAAAAGAATAATTATGAAATATAGTAATATATATTGTGAAGCTATTTTATTATACTACATAATATAATAATATTTATTATGTATTATAAGTCACCTTGGGTTCATAAAGGCATGCCTGTTGTATGAGACAAGAATGAACCTTTTTGCTGGGTGCTCTGTACCTGAGCTCTATCCAAAGTCAGCAGGAAGCTGCAAGGGCTTTAGAGCACCTCTGCATTCTGGCCTCTTAAGCACTAATGGATTTGAGGAATTAAACAGCATCAAGCACAGCAAATATTGACCTCTCCTCAGAAAATATTTACCATCTCATTTATTGTTGTGTGTCCCCTGCACCAGGATATGTTAACATTAGCAGCTATGATTTGCTAGGTGAACTAATGTTCTAAATTGACAAACTCAGCTATTTGCTCAAAGGCCCCTCAGATTGATTTCTAGATGCTTTGCTCATCACCAAGGCATCTGTTCCCTGTTAAAATGTCACTGTGGTTTTAGGTGCTTCTGGCTTTATAGAATAATTCTGAGCCTCATTTATTTTATATGAACAACTTGCCAATTTTGTGAGGAATAATACGGCAAGTGTTTGTGTATATGAGGTATGTTGTGAGCTGAACATTTCCAAGCCTTGTTTAAAGAAACATTTTAATTAGCACACACATTTTGCAGACTGGGAAACAGAGGCATAAAATTGTAAGGGATTCACTGTAACAGGTTTTCACAGCTAAAATCCCCCTTTTCATAAAGGACTCGGTCACTTGCAAAGTGCGTGTTGGGCTTCTATGTAGTCAGGATTTCTGAAACATACCTGTTCTATATGGAATATAGAAGTGTTTCCTGATTTCCAGAACCTGGATCTACACTCTAACTAATGTATATTTCCCTCATCTCTTTCTCTGCACATTGCCAGAGCTCCTACATAATTCTTCTGTAAGTAGTTGGAAAGCAGAAGAAAAATCTTCCTGTTGTAACTTTTTGTTCTGCAAGAGGGGTTCTGAGTTTGAAACTGGAATAAGCACCAAGTCCATAATTTAACATTCTCATGTTGTATTTTGGCTCACCTTTACCTACCCATCTGGGAGACTTGGAGGAAGCTGGAAGAAAGAATTAGAAGAAGAAAGGGTCAGTTGATGGAAGCTGATCAGGCCAATTCCTTTTTTGTGATTTGAAGTAAAATGTAGCCCAAATGCCAAAATCATCTTGCATTCTCAGGCTATCAAGCTTTGAAAGCCTGACACAGAGCTGATGTAGATATCTCACATAAAATTATTTATGCTTTGCTTCATAAAACTTGTCTGATAAAGAATAAGAACACATCAAGGCTTAACATAAATGCTTACAAGGAGGAAAATATTAAGACTTGTGTTTCTGTCCCAAAGTCCTGAAAAGAAAAACGGTTCTTCTTCCCTTCAACCTCTCCCCATGTGCATGGAAAACATGTTTTCTTCTCTAAGGAAGAGCTTTGAAAAGACTGTTGAAGGGATTCACAGAGACAGAATCAAGAACCAGTTGGTACACAATGTAATTATGGAGAGCACATGCTTAATGGTGATAGGCTATTAAGTTTTATAATCTGAAATCAGTGACATTTGCAATAATTATTATTAATAGCCCAGTTTCTTACTCATCATATTTAAATGGAGCTTTATGGCTTAACTATCTAAAGTAATCAACATCCAATTGTGTATTACATTAGCCTAAATCAGAACAGTTGGGTGATAAGATGTGCATTCAGTATCTCTCTTACTACACATTATCATGCTGTAAATAAGAAAAAAATAAATCTGAACATGATTTATCCAAAATTATTCAGCAGTCACTAATGGAAAGCCCCACTGGAACCCAGCTGCAGTTTTCTATGATGTTGAAGGAAGGACTGAGGCTGTTTGTGAACCTTGACTGAACCTGGGCTGTGCAAGCCAAAACACAGCACCCTTATACCAGTTAATAGATTTTCAGTGGTTCCAGCATCTTGGGATTGAATCTCTCACCACCCAAACTTGGCACAACACCTTCTCTAGATGTTGTGCCACCAAAAGTTTCTTTAGTGCTGGCATCTCTTCTGGGAGTCCTGCTTTTAGGCATCTGAGAGGGGGGAAAAATGAGATTCCAAGCAACAAGAATAATGCAGGTGAGAGGAGGCTTATGAAAAATGAGTACAGAAAAGGACAGTTTGGAAGAGTCCTCTCAGAAATGAGTGGTGGATGGAAGTGCCTGTCTGTGTCCTTGTCACATCTGCTGGGGACTTGAGAACTTCATGTCATGTTAAATTGTCTGAGGATCCTACAAAAGCTTTTGATGCAGCAAGGGCTGATATGCTTTAAGAAGTCACTGGGAATGCTTTTTCTGAATAGAAATGTGACATTTTAAGAGCCCCTTTTTTTTCCTTTTTAATCTGTAATCAAGCTTTTATCAAAGGCTTTCCTTAGAAACTGTTTTATTTCTTAATACTCACACAGACAGCATTAACTGGTTCTTTTAAATAGCTTAAATGTTCATTTCAAAGTAGAAAGTTTTCTGTTCTTTGGGAGGTTTTTTGTTGTTGATGCTTGGGGTTTTTTAAGGACATACAACATCCACAATTTACAGAAGACGTATCTGAATTTGATGTAAGCAGAGAAAATCATTGGAAGAGGTAAATCAGACCCTTTTGTAACAATAATTCTTAAGAGGTGAGGAACAAATTGACTCTTCAAAGCCAAATTTCTCAAAGGAGTTAACATCCACAGGGTGCATGAAAAGAGCTTTTTTCTTTCCTTCACCTTTAGTAGCCTGGCATCTTTTTCATTGTAACTTACCTGTGTGTTTTACACCTATTTTAAGTGAATTAAAGATGAGCAATTCACAGAAGTGATGCATTTTCTGTCAGGCCATTACCACTTGTTTTCTCAGCATGTTCTGCAGATCCATCTAAAGATGTCATTACAGAAATCAATTGGTGGGCAAGGTGGTCAGCATTTACTGACAACAGATAGTTAGAACTACAGTAAATACAGGGTTTAAAGGAGGCACTGAAAGTGTGTCTTTGCTGTAGCTGGGTCTGTTAGACAGTACTCTGTGTTACAGGGAGCTGGTGAATGTCAAGATTTGCTTTCATTCTGGATATTTCATGCTACAGTGCCTGGTAATAGCTGTGTGTTTGGCACTTCTGTCAATTTTGTGTCTTGGCCTCTGGGTCTGCTACAAAAATTGCGCTGTATGCCAAAGTGGGGTGGGACAAATGTCAGAGCTGAAGTAAAAGCAGTTATCCTACCACAGTGGATTTTGAATACCATGCAATAACAGATTCCTATTTTTGAACTGTTTAAGAAATACTCATTTAGATAATTTTCATCTGGTCACCTTAGCTTCCAGTAAGAGCACAGCTGAAATTCTTTAAAAATATCCTTGCAATGTGAAATTGCAAGGAAGAGGGAGAAATTTGTAGCTGTCATATGGACAGACACATCTCCATGAGTACTCCTAAGGACTTGGCAATTTTTCTCAGTATTGTCCAACCAGAGGGTGCACAGAAAGTTTCCTTTCATCACTCTCTTTTAGACAGAAACTTCCCAGCAGCTCAGAGCTTGGGAGCTGTGCTATCTCCACAGCAGCTCTGAGAGGTGAGGAAAGGAGGAGGATGTGTGGAGAAGAATCATACAGGACAGATGGAAGTTATCCTGTCCAATCCCTGCTCCATCTGAGGTTAATTTGGAATCATAAAATGGCCCAGGTTGGAGACAATGAAGTTCCAAACCCCCCTGCCATGGGCAGGGACACCTTCCAGGTTGCTCAGAGTTAGATCAAGCTCCTCAGAGCCTTTCACAGCCAAGTTTTGAACACTTCCAAAACAGAGGTTCTAGCCTTTCTGGAAAACTTGTTTCTCTCAACTTATTTCCACACTTCCAGCTGGAATTTGCCTTACTGTCACTTGTATTTTTTGGCCCATATCCTTCCACTGTGCATCTCAGAATATCTGTAGCCCCCTAGTTGGTAGCTGAAATGGGCAATTGAGTCCCTTATCCTTCTCTTACCCTTCTCTCCTTCAGGATAAATATTTCCATCAACCTCTACTCACATGCCATGTGCCTTTATTAATCATCCTCATGGCCCTGTGTTGAGCTAACTCCAGCCTGTTTCTCTGGAGGGACACAAAGTTGGTTGACCAGTTTGATAAGCTGGATTCAAGTGTTCAGTGTCCTTGAAGGAAATAGTCAAGGCATACACTAGATATGAAGTCAAATTTAGATTGTCATTTAAAATTCAAAATTGAATATTCTCCAGGTTTGCAACCTGTCTAATTTCTGTGTTCACCTCTTTTCAAGTGCCCAGGAGGAAAATGAGAATTCTTGGGCATCAAGAATTGCAAGTTCCATTCCTAACTTGGCTTTCTCTGCTCACAGAAATAGCTTTATAAAATGAAGATCCTTTTGTGATAGTGAAATGGGGACAAGTTGAACATTTTAATATTGAATAGTTAGAAAAATTGCCACCAACAACTGGTTATTTCAATAGAACATTTTTTTTCATTATTGAAAGTATTATTGATTTCTGTTAGTTTTTTTTTTCCCTGTCTTTGGAAAGTACAAAGTCTTTAAATAATTTGAGTTTTCACTTATTTCCTCAGAATTGCAGCATATGAGTGATAACTGCCTTTAGAACTTCTAATAGCTAAATTACAATTATTATGCAAAGACCTACAATAGACAGTTATATGGATTGTTAAATGACTTTGCCTTTTTTGCAAACCATAATCATTTTCCTTTATTAGCTGAAGGATTTCATAATTTAAGGGAGATGAGAACCTATAAGTCACACTTTCAAATAAGGAACATGGATATTGCAAACATTAAATTCTCCCATAAAAATGTTAAGGCATCATTAAACTAGGATCAGATTAATACAATTCAGTCAACTCTAGATAGATATCTCCTGTAATAGGCTGAAACAATACCTAGTGATATAGGACGTGTAAGATTTTACTACAATCAATTTATAAACCTATAAAACATACAGGTATCACTCAAAGCCACCGTTAATTTTGCAAGCCCTGCATTAAATCAAGTGAATTTGGTAAGGAAAAATATTCCCCACCCTTACTGTAACTCCCTTTCTATTGTTAGCTGCTATCACAGCATCTTCCTTCCACCCTGAGTCAGACGAGAGATGCCTTCTGGTAGGGGTTGACCTGAGAATCTGTGCTTGATTTATCCATCTGTTTAAGTGTCTGAAAGTCTTTTAAATGAATTTTCAGGGCATAATTTAATTCTCACTTGTAGCACTGTAAAGCTGGAGTCATTCTGTGTTTGTTCCAGAATAACAGCAAGCAGGATTTGACCCGGGGTTTAATCAAATTAAAAACAAAGACTTGCTTCTCTTCTGATCAGCTGGGGAAAGAGAGGGAGTTAGCTGGGGAAAAAGAAGGTTTGGACTAAAGGCTCTGTGTGTGTTCCTTCCAAAGGTACAAGGTAGCTCTGTGGGTCTGGAGAAATGGCAATTTCAGACAAGCAGGGCAGAGCCAGGGAGGCAGAACTGGAAATGCAGAAGTTCCAAAGCATGATCAGGTTATCTGTGCCAGCCTCACAAGTCCTGGTACACACATTTAAAGTGTTGTATGTATTGCCCTAGTCAAAACCCTGTAGGGATATATCTGCACTGGAATATTTTAGCATGGATTTCCAAAAACACAACAGATTTATTGCATGTGCACAAGGGAAGAGAGGGAAATATTTCTCCCATGGCACCCAGACATGCATCAGTGCATTATGTCAAACATGGATCAGGATATGACCATAAACTGTACTGTATCTCTTTTATGCATTAATAATCAGAGTCTGCTACTAAATTCTTTGCAATGAGACCCAGGGGTTGAAGCAGGACTGAGGGGAACCAACAGAAAGGAGGAAAGAGTGACTTGCCAAGCTGAGTAGAGCTGATGTGACTCCTAGGAGATTTACAGCGGAATAAAGAGAAACTTTGGAGGAACTATTTAAAAGGTGATATGAGGAAAAAAAAATAGTTTAACTTGTTCTGTGAAACCAGACTGGACCACTCAGGACAGATCAACTTGCATATACTGTTGTTCCATTTAACATAGGCCTAACTGCATGCACTCTCTGCTTGGAAAGAGAAAGAGCTCCATCAACAATAGTATAGGTTTTTAAATCTGTATTAATGATCCAAAATGTAAGCAAACAGAAGGAGACATCAAATACAGTAAAAGATGAGTATAGATTAGTTTCTTTGTAAAGCCTCCCCATTTGCATTTAAGATAAGTTGTGTGATTTAGTTCAGTATTTGCAGTATTCCCTAAGGTCTGTATAGGACAGATCCCAGGCTGCCTCAGTCATTTAGTGAATCATCTAATGCAATTGAATTCTGAGTGACAGCCAAAATTATATGTAGTTAGTAAAAAATGTTGTTGTATTTAATCATATAATTGTGCATCCATTTAGATCAGCCCAGCAATCACAAGAACCCTTATCCACAAGTACCTTTACCTATGTGACTTGTGGTTAATAAGTAGGAAAGCTCACTCAGAGGGCATTCTCAGGCAGAGGAGTTGAAGAATAAGGCCTAGCTATATGCCAGCAAGAGGCATTGCTAAAAATCCATTGTTGTAGATGAGGATTGTTTTTAAATTAGTTTTTTTTGTATGCAACCATCTCATTGCAAAGTAAAAGCTATCTCATGTGATATCTCGTGTGAAAGAAACTATGAAGTAATTTCTGTTATAGCTTACCAATTTAAATATATAAGGGTGGAAAAAAAGTGGAAAATGACATTTCAGCCTAGATACCCAATGAACATTTTCTGAACTGCCCTGGCAGTACGTTCTCCTCCAACAACTTCTGAACCTGTGAGAGAAATTTGAAAGAGGAAGTCAAGTTTCAAAGTGCATTTTCTTTAAGATTATTAGAAAAAATTCTCAGAATATAAGGCCGAAACCCTGACTGGCACTTTTGGTAAGGTAGTCAGCAGCATGCGTCTGCTGGGCATCTCATTCTGATGTTTGGGTGCTGGAATAGCTGGGGATGTGCTCAGAAACTGGTGTGACTGTGACCTCACCTCAGTAGCCTAAAGGAGACAACGCACTGAACAACTTTTTTGTATAGTTAAACTGCCTGTTTAATGAAATAATGTGAATTAAAGCCATTTGGTGCCAAATCCTTCAGTTGCAAAGAGAAGGACGTGAGCAACAGCAAATGAAGGCATAGTGGTGCAGAGATTTTATGCTGTCTGTTTGCAAGTAATGAGCTTGGTTCATCCCATATGGCTGGTAATTGCTATCAGAATAAGTCACAAAGTGAGCTGATGGCTTTGCTCACACACAACTTGGAGAAACATATTTTCCAAGTCAGAAAAACAATTGATTAGTTGAATCATGAGCTTGGAAGTCGGAAGACCTGACTCAACTTTCTGCTCCACCTTAGGTTTTTGGAGTTACCATAGCCAAGCTTTTAAAATATGGCTTTGCTGCAGACTGCAGTGAACCATCAAGGTCTGCTAGTTAGTTTTTAATGAGCTAGCTTGGAAGCAGTCTGTGGCAGTACTCAGTTAACTTATCCTCAGTTCCAGTTCATCCATTAATTTCACTTGTGACAGTTGGATTTCAGGGTGCTTGGTGAAGTTCAGCAGGGATCAAATATAATCCAGCACTCTGATCAATCATATGAAATAAATTTAGCATTAAATGACCCAGTGGTCATCTCAAGTTAGACATTAATTGTCTAACCATGGGGACTCCAATGATTTGGTAAAGTAGGACAGATGGGCTCTGTAGTGCTGAAGATGAAGGACAAAATAACCAGAAAAGAGCCCCAAGAGGCCGTATTTGGAACGTGATTCATCTCACCTTAACTTCAGAGATCCCCAACTCTAATTACCTTTAGAGCAGGTGGAGACTTTAATGCCTTGTGGAGGGTAAGTCATCTGCATTATTTGAGGCACCACCTTGATGAAGTGAATTGTTTGGTAGAAAGGGATATGGATGAGGGGGGAATCTAGAAGCAGATCTCTGTTTTGGGCTGGGCAAACCCAACCTCAGGGTCTTTTCAGGAAGTGACTTTGCTTATTTAAAGGTTGATGCAGTGTGTCTGTACTACAGCTTGCAGATAAGAGAAGAAACGCTCTTGCCCAAGCCTAGCTTTGCTCTCTGCCATGCTCTGGGGATGACACCCTCAGGAAGCTGCAGAAAGACAAGGTGGAAGTGAAACCTGTGCTCAGACCAACAGGTGTGTCAGGAAACAGGACAGAAGCTTTGGAGCCCCTTCTTGAGGATATTAATATGCATGGAGGGGATGTTAACAAGAAACTTTCCAGTGCCTTAGATGAGAGAGCTGAACTTTATTTCAGTGAAACAGATGAGCCCAGAAGAGTCAGTCGTGATAAAACCCTCCCAACACCTGCAGTTTTACCAATAAATCCTCTCCAGTTAAGCCTATGAGATTTCACGTTGTTAAACACAGAAAAAATCCATTGCAAAATTTTATCGTGTTGGAAGGCAGGAGGGGTTTCACCTGTGCTTTGTGATCAGCGCTCCTGGATTATTAACAGGGATGTTTCAACCGAGGAGGGATGAAGTGAGGGGAAAACGCCACGAGAGGGAGGTGTTGGAAGCAGGAAAGCTGTCGGGATTCTCAGCCTCACACAGTGGCTTACTTTTAAAAGGCACTCCACAAAAGTTTATTGAACTTTCATGGAGCTCACAGCATCTTTGAAATAAAGTTTATTCTGGGGGGAATTCATCTGGAATGCTAGAAATCACCTTGGGGGAAAAAAAACCCAAAAAGCACCCCACACTGCATCCAAAAACCTGTGAGAATCCTATTTAAAAAGTGGTGTTTATTAAAAAATGAAATCTTCACCAGATGCCAAAATTCCTGCTTTTTTAAGGTCAGATGCTTTAATTTCCACTTCTTTATATTTATTTCAAGTGGTAAAATGCATTACATAGTATAGATATGGTGACACTTTACTGCTCAATATGAGGAGAGGAGTGTACAAGGAGAAAGACCTGGCCAGAGGGATCACTCTGCTCCAATTTTCTTGTTTGTGGTATGTGTTTCTCAGTAGCGTTAAGACACCTCCCTGGAAAAACTTTGGCTATTTCCCAGAGTTCAGCAGTAATTAAATGCTTCTCTGAACTCCTAGAGCCAGTCTTGAAAAATGAATGTAGCAGTAAATGGCTCAAGTCATGTCAAATATATAGGGCTAAATGTGGATATTAATTATATAACCAGAGGGACTCAATTTACTTTGTAAAGCAATTAAAAGAGGACAGAAATTTACAGTCTGTTTCTGGAAAAGAGTAATGCCCGTTTAAAAATAACTTTCTGCCCAGAATAGTCTGCCTGTCTCACATAATATCAGTTATGGAGGGGAAGGATCCAAACTAACACAACAGAAGACTTTGGCATTTACAACAGTGCTTCTTTATGGAAATATCAAACCAAAGTTTTAAAACAATACAGGTTGACAGGTGCCCAGGTGCACTTTTAGGCATGTAAACAGATGCTTTGCTTTTCAAACTGCCTGAAGTGCACATCAAAACTTGGCTTCCCCTTGTTTGCATTCCCTGTGGGCACATTAAGGGTATGAAGAGGTCTGTGTTCTGTGGAGAGAAGGTAGAGGTTTCATGGTTTTTAATGTACAGTTTAATATTGCTCTGGATTATTCTAATAGTCTGTCTCTCTCTCCCTTTTTTTTTTTTTTTATGTATTTCTTGATTCAGAGTGGAAGGCAAGGATTGATTTCCAGCTGAATCAGAACTGGACTTTGTTCCTCTGTCCATAGGCAATGTAGGAAACCTCACTGGCCTAGAGCACCTGTTCCAACAGGCATCCTGATGGAAAATTAGCATGTTCTCGGATGCTAACTGCATGTTCTTGGATGCTAACTGCACTTTAGTTCTGTTTTCAGTGGTTTTCATATTCCTCTTCTTTTTAGTGTAGGCTCTGTAAAATACCATTGAGTGATTTAGGTCTGGCTGTTGGGGAAAGGATCACAACAATTGAAGCCAATGGCCACAGCATCCATGCCTCTCTCTGCCTCAGAGCTAGAGAGACCCAGGATCAGACATCTTCAAATCTCGTCTTCAAAGCAGTGTAGTCAGAGAGAGAGAAAAGCATCAGCTCTCCCCACATGGCTCAATGTTCTCCTCCCCATCCCTTCAGAAATCAGCTTCTAGCAATGGGCTGAAAAAGCCCATGGTAGTTACTTTTGTTTTCAGAGTACAGCATGTTTGGTTGGGCTGCTCAATACTGTACTTCATTATTCTTTTTCTCCAGGAGTATCATACTCCAATTTTTCCTGTGATGTTTTCCCCTCTGCCCTGTTGTGAACATGATTTCAGTGGGATTTTCTAAAAGAGTTTAATGCATACAGACAAGACAGTGGGAAAAAGAGCTGAGGTGGTGTTAGTCTAAATTGTTTATTTCAAAACTGTAGTGAGAAGGAGCTTCAAAAAGCTGTGAAAGTGCTCTGAGAGACAGCAGTTGGGAGCCAGGAGCTATTACCTTTATATTTCAGTAGAATCTCTTTCTACTGAAAATTCTTTCTTTCTATCTTTGCTTCTATGTCACTGTTTCCAAAGTAAAAACAAGTTGAAGACAGGCAGAAGGAACATCAATTCTGAGTCCCTTTCTCAGGCAAAATTCTACTGAAACAAGGAAGTTCATATAAACAAGGACTTCTAGGTGTGACAGCAAGAAACCTTTAATTCTTGTACAACAATTTCAAAATCTTTTGGTGAGAAAGGATGGGGTTGTGTGCTGAAGCAATATGTCACGACACAAATAGCTCAATTTCCACACTCCTTAATGAGCCTGATATTCTCCAGGTGATGTCACTGTCAAGGCTGGGCATCAGACATCATTTACTTCATTTACTGTTTATATAAACAGGGTTCTTGCTAATTTCTTGTTTGCAATGCGGCTGTGCCAGTTAATACATTTCCTTCCCTGTTAGAACTCTAAGAACACTTAGCAAATCATATATATATATATCTCAGCCTTTTAAGTATTTTTAAAGGCCTTCATTTTAAAAAGTAATTTAAAAAATACATTTAGAATGGGAGAATGTGTACCTGCTTTAGAATTCTGCATTCTTGGACACCTGCACTTATCAGCAATGAAAGATAAATGAAATCCTGATGCTGAGAACACCAAATTATGTCTGTGCTGGGTGTTTTAGTATGCTTAAGTCTTAATCATCGTGTTTCTACATGATGCAGCTGTTTCAGGAGGTTTTCAGGTGAGCACATGGCCCTGTAGATGACAGCTACTCTCTGTTTCAACACTTCATACACACAAAAAGACTTTGGGCTGTACTACAGGTTCCATCTATCAGAAATCCCACATTCCCAGGAATATGAGCACAACTAATTGGCCTCTCTGTGGCTGTTTTGACTAATTTTTAAGGGATAAAGCTATATTTAAAAGGCTCTCTTCACTGCTTAAAGGCAGTGAGGGTTTCTTCATTGTGCTCAGCAAACACAGCCCAGAGTTTCTCTTTGATGCAAGGGGCTGATTCAGACTGGAGAAGGTAAATCTGGGAATTTCAGATCTGCACAGTGCTTCCCTTTTATAGCAGTCAAAACAAAAGCCTTATACCAGAGTAAATGCAAAATAAACAAAACAAAAATAATTAATACATCCATCTTATATCCAGTTTATTTAATACCAGAGCAGTAAATACAAATAAGAGTTCTGGAATCTGGCAATGCTAGAGCAAAGTAAAGCTACAAATGTCTGTTGGTAGATCCGGAATCCTGTGTGGGCTGGGAATCTGAAAGGTGTACATGAGAAATCTGCACATTCAGTCTCATAGATATTGACCATGCACTTAAAATGTAATGCTCCTGATATGGCAGAGCAGCATCTGCAGGAAAACAAAGCAACTCTGTGCCTGTCAACTGAGAACTATGTTCCAATATTTTTAGTCTTATAACAAGTGAAATCAACAGTATCTTTTGCTTAAAAAAAGAAAGTGATCTTTGGTCAGCACAATAAAATGTGCTTTAGTACTATTTTACAACTTTACTGCTAAGTTCATATGTAACCTTTTTATGTTGCCTTATGGGTGAACACTCAAAAACTGAAAGTAAAAAAAAAAAAACCTGAAACTTTTAGTTTCAATGCAGGTAAAATTTCAGAGCAGAGGTAGGCTTCAACTCAGCATCCCACAAAGACTGAATCCCAGCTGTCCCCTGGAGTGGGTAGGAGGCAGCAATTCCTCTTCAGATCACTTCCCCTTCATAATTTCTGTATGAGAACAGCACTTGCTGAGCCCTTATTTAGCCGTCTAGAGTAAAAGCTCTGAATGTCAACTGACAACACATTTAAACCCAGCTGATGTTTAATATCCACATCTGAAAAGTGTAGCTAGCAGTACTCAGTGCTCTCTCTGTGGCATTTCAATTCCACAGGCATGAGTAGCTGTAAGGACATTGGTTATTAGGCGAAACACTCTCTGGGAGCACAGGTCTCACCAGCAGGCTGACCTTTAAATCCAGGCAGATATCTTAAGGAACTTGTGCTCTTTACCATGTGCCTTCCAAGCTCCTGCTGCCATCTGAGATGGAGCAGTCACACCCACCTTGCAGCTAATGAAACTTTTGTTAGAGCTGACAAAAGCTGCTCTGTGGAAGGGATCAACCCAAACCTTATCCTGGCCCTTGCTGTAAAATTATTTCACTCAACAACCACCTTGCCAAAACAGTCCAGTGCTCACTGACTAACATTTCACCAACATTTCAGCTCCCACACTCCTCAACCCTCTCCACTTTCTCTCATCACTCATGGAATAAAAAAGATACTGAAACAGGAGACAATACTGCTTTATATATCTGCTTCCCTACTTCTGGTGCCTCTGCAAGGCAGCTCTGCAGGTAAATACCTTTTGTAGACTTGGTGTCTAAGCATTGAATTCATATGAATTTCAGCAAGTGTAAGGCACACAAAGACCTGAGTTAAATACAAATACATTACCATATGAAGCTGCAGTATTTTACTTTTCTTAGTGCAAATGTTCTTGCACACACACCAAAAAAAAATACTACTCAGGATTCTGAAGTAAGATTTTGATCAGCAAGACTGAGTTTACTGGATATTATGTGGTTTAGTGGTAGACTTGGTAGTGTTTGGTTAATGACTGGACTTGATGACTTAGGATCTTTTCCAATAGAAGTGAATCTGTGAAATTATTTATCTGTTTATACCTCAGTTGCGCCTAGAAGCTCTATCCAAGACCATGCTGGTGTTGAATAAATACAGACTAAACCTCTCCTCTGGAGCAGCTTACTGTTTAAAGAGCACTGCCCTATACAGTAAATCTGCAGCAGAGCTGAAATAGGTCAGGTCTTCCAGGTCTAGACCATACTATCTCCCACCTTTGGTTTCTACTGTCTTACTCCTCCACATATTGACCTTTGGAGGAAATTCAGTGAATCCCAAGAGCTCAGCTCCATTATTTCAGCTTGTTCCAACTTCGGGACTAACCCTCTCTTACACAGATTTCCTCCTCTTCCCAAACACATTGTTGATCAACTTGGCCATTGACTTGGAACCGCTTGGTCGTCTCTTCTCCTTCACTTTGGAATTGGCAGTGATATTCCTCAGCACCTTGGTGAACATTGCCACAACCTCCTGGTAGTGCTCTGCTGCAGACAGTTCACAGAATTGGCACTTGTTGTCTATTGCCAGCTTCTGTCCTTCATCCCAGCCAACCTCCCTCATGTGGCATAAATCCTGTTTATTGCCAACCAAAAATATTGATGACTCGACCATCCTGAAATGAAAAAGGTTCCAGTTTGAGAAAAGAGATGTACCATGCTGTGTCATGTGCTGTGCTAAATTCAGTGTGTATGAAAAGCATGCATGTATAACAGGCATTGCAAAAAAACCCAAAATGAACTAACCAGCCCCCCTCACCTTACCAGGAAGAAGTCTAGTTTTCCATTTGTCAAAGGATTTTCCAGACAAGCTATTCTCTACTAGTAGATTTTCATTTTTTTCTCTACTCAAAGAATTAATATATTTTTAATCCACTGCTTTTTTCATGCTCTGTGCTGCTGAGTATATTGTCAGCACCTGGACTTCATGAAGAAGCAACCTGATCATTATCTCCATTTGCAGGTCCAAGACACAGATCAGTGTCAGTGGCATAAATCAGAAAGAAACACAGGAAATCTAATTCCCAGCTTCTGCTAAAATTTTTCCTTTCAGAAATTAACCTTAATTAAGAATGGTCTGCAGTAAAACAGACAGAAAAATGGGCGTTTTTACTTCTCTTCTGATACAGGTAAAGGATTTCACTCTTTTATTTAGAAACCACCTCAGCTGACTGATGCAGGAATACACAGCCCCATGCACACTCACACCCGCAGATCTGGTGATTCTTTTTTTTTTAAAGTACTTTCCTTCTTTCCATATGGTCACCCATGTGCACAAATTATGCTGGGGTCACCAGCAAAGGCAGTTCAGGAGATATTTGTGGTATTACTTTCCTTTGTTGTGGGAAATGCTTTTCTTCAGCCCCTGTATTTGTGCATCTCCATTGGTAATGGAGTGGGAGAGTAAAAGCACAGACTGACTGTGCCAGGCTTTTTTGCCTGTGCAACGCAGCAGAAATTTTTATGGCAATACTTTAAATACTAGTTCTGTAAGAAATAAGAACAAAAATCCTGATGTACTTGGGTTTGGATACAGTAAAATTGATTGCAATTTGACACATATTTTACCTTATTGTTGGCATTTTGTTACATCACTTTGATGCTGCTGGATTTTAATTGCTGCTAGGATAGCCTGCAAGCTCACAAAAGGGTCTTGCTAAGGGAAAAAAAAAATAAATCATGCCACTTACTTTTTACAAACTCCTATGTGAGACTCTCGGATCCTGTAGAGCAGCGCCTTGGCAAAGGCAAATGATGCTCTGTCACTGATGTCATAGACAATGATAAATCCATCAGCCCAGTGGAGCTCATCTGCCAGGGACAGCTTCCCCTGCTGGGGCTGAAAGAGGTGCAAAAGCACACAGAAAAATAATGTTACTATTGCCACTCCAGAACCTTTTCTCTGTCACTGTGAATGCCAGGACATAGTAACTTTCATTGCAGAAGATATTTAATAGGTCAAGGTGCTGGCGATGAATTCAGGCTAGTGCTGCTCCAAGAGCCTTATAAATAAAGCCTTTATATTTGTATAAATTTATTTATACAAATAAATAAACCGACATCAAAAATGGCACTTTGTATCACCGACAATCTCATTATGAAATATTTACACCTGGTTTAAGCAGTGAAATTCCACAATTCCACCTGTACAGCCATTGCTTATGCTTAATATTCTGCAGGGTTACATGAGAGTGAAACACACAGGAGCCATCAATATTTGTGTGTTTTGTGGTTATAGCTCTGGTTTGCTTGTTCCTAATGTTCTGACTACAGTAAGCTTAAGGGTTTCCTTCATTTATTTTCTTTCCCCTTTGAATTGTTCAAGTTTCATACACTAATTACCCATATGTTAAATTTCTGAAGAGCTAGGAAAAAAAAAATCTTCTTTCAATCTGCAGTTGAGTTTAATGAAACCAGTGACAAAAGTCACTTGCGTGATATTAGGGTTATACTAATCCTTGACCCTCTTCACACCAAGAAGCTGCCACACTTCTGATTTCCAGAAAGCAACAGCTTTAAACTGTCCCATTAAGCAAAGGAGTGTCATTTCAAAACTATTTAAAATTAGCTTATCTGTGCACATGACTTGGCAGCTGCTAGCAAGCCCATAGGACCTAAAATAGATGAAAAACTGGAGGCTAATCAGAAAAAAAAAAATCATTTGCTTTGCTAAACAGCCAAAGTTTGGCCTTGTTCTTAAGGGAAAAAAAAATGAGTACAGACAGCTCAGAGAGAGCTAGCACAAATATGTTCAACCAAAATCTCTCCTGCTAACAGGAAAGTACTCAGTAGTTCCAAGCCCCAAGAACTACAAAATTTCAGTCTTTAAAAAAAAAACCCAAAAGAGTAGGCACAAATTCCAACAATTAAAAGTTTATAACCCCTTGACCCTTGTTACCATATAGACAGGTAATGAAGAGCAGCTTTTCTTTATCCTCCTCCTGCTAAATTCTTACCTGGGAGCAAGGGTCATAAATTTCCAGGTGTATCTGCCTCCCGTCCAGGCACAAGTGCTTGGTGTAGATGCATTCTAAGATAGATATTATCCAAAGAAAATCAGTGTTACTGACTGGGCATGACAGTGAAAAGAAAAGGCATCAGTGAAATGTGCTAATACTGATGATTCCTTGAATACTGGTTATTTGATTGGTTTCTCAAGATATTTAGAATTTTTTTTTGTCACAGATCTGGGGTTTTTTTTGCAGGTGAGGAAGGTTGTTAGGGAAGGGTTTTTTGTTTGGAAATTTGATAATACTGAGGATTCCTTGAATACTGATTATTTGATTGGTTTCCCAAGAAATTTAGAATTTTTTTGGCTCTGATCTGGTTTTTTGAGGAAGGTTGTTAGGGAAGGTTTTTGTTTGCTTTGTGGTTTTGGTTTTATTGACTGGTTGTTTGCCTTTTTTTTCTGAACACGCACTGAAAACAAACCTATTGATTTTTGCACCAATCAACCCCTCAGGCAGACAAACCCATTTCTCTGTGGTGCTCCCATCAAAGTCTTGGTGAGTAAATACTTTCATACCCTGCTTTTCCTCTTCTAAACCAGAGGTGAGGGGAATTCACAATCCTCACAATCAGCTAAATGCTGATCACCATTCAGCTTGATAGCAGGGCTCATGATTATCAAATGTGCAGCTCTGATTCTGCACAGAAGTGTTATTTAGCAATAATATTTATTTACTGTGGCTTCTGGTGCTTTAAGAGTTCTCATACCAGGCAGCATTAGACCAAGAGTATTTACAGGACCATGTCCTTAGGATCTAGTCCAAAAATAGTTCTGCAGTGTCTCAGATTTAGGACTCTCCACCAGCACTGGGAACTCTACTGCAAACACACCATCACTACTATTTAAAGCAGCAGGATGTTCTGAGCAAGGGTAAGCAGTTTGTGGTTGCCAACAGGCTTTCTGCACTATCATTTGTCACTTTCTGAGCTACATGGACAAGAATTGGTGTTGACAGTACAGAAAACACACTTAAAACTGCAATGAGGGATAGCTCAGTGATCTCTGGAACTCAGCATCCTCAGCATTCCTCATGCTCATCTTAAGAGTTTATCTGATGAGTAACTATCAGTCCCAAGCATCTCAGGGTATAATATCTACAGCCCCTTGCTTGTTTCCTTAATTAAACAAACTTTTAATTATTATTTTGACTCCACTAATAGCAGCATGATCTTTATTTTACCACCTCTATTACCACTTTCCTCATCTCTAGAAACAGTGCTAAACTTATCTTCCAACAAATATTTGTTAAAAAATGAAAATGTTCTGGGGGTTTGACATGCCTTTTACATGACTTGCTGCACTGGAGGCTGAGAAAACCTGGTTTTGGTTGTAGGTGGCTTGGAACACAGAGAGAGCACAGAGAGCACATAATTTACATGTGGTAGCTTAGACCTAGAGCAGCCAGCTGGGACACAAACTGCTCACTGTGTTTGTAAAATGACAAATAATGGTAGAGCACACATGAACAATTGTAGCTCTTCCTTCAGAATAAGTTCATTTGGGTATGTTCACTGCAATTTGCCTTAGTACTTCTTTTTTCTTTGTTATTTACAGATCACTAGAAGCTACTCTGATTCCTGTGAGGAGGGGGGAAAAAAGCGTGGAGAGAATCCTTTACTGTAGCAGGGAGAGTGAGGTAGAGGGCAATCTCTGCTCCTTGTTAAGTTTTTCCTTCTTTTTCTCTGTTTTCTTTCTTTTTTTTCTTTCTCTTTTCTCTGCTCCTCATAACGTTTTTCCTTCTTTTTTCTTTGTTATTTACAGATCACTAGAAGCTACTCCGATTCCTGTGGGGAGGGGAAAAAAAAGTACGGAGAGATTGCTTTACTTTAGCAGGGAGAGTGAGGTAGAGGGTAATCTCTGTTCCTCATTAAGTTTTTCCTTCATTTTTCTTTTCCTTTTCTCTGTTTTCATTCTTTTTTCTTTTTCTTTTCTCTGTTCTTATGTTAAGTTTTTCCTTCCTTTTTCTTTGTTAATTACAGATCACTAGAAGCTACTCTGATTCCTGTGGGGGAAGGGGGGAGGAAAGCATGGAGAGTGTAATACATCTTGAAAAATAATGTAACAGAGAGAATCCTTTACTTTAGCAGGGAGAGTGAGGTAGAGGAGGGCAATCTCTGTGTCTCGTTAAGTTTTGGGACTCCTGCCACATCAGCTGGGGTGGCAGCACACTTCCAGAGTTATTTGTGCATCAGCTGAAAGGTATTTCCACCCAGGATGTAAAAGTTCAAGTCCTGCTTTGCCATTCCTAGATTTAGAAGTGTCTTAACGAAAGTGACACGAATGGCACCAAAGGGACATTTAATCCTGAGACCAGCCAGGCTTTCCTCAAAGCCACCAAAGCAGCGCCCTCCTGCCCCACTGGGGCATCGCGTTAACGCTTTGATTAACCCCCCGTGCCCTTAAACAATCTGAATATCCCCTGGAGCCAAGGAGGGGATATTCGGTAGAACAGGTCTTGTTTTGGGGTTTTTAGTCTATTCCTTTGCTCTCTCTGGTCGAGCTGACCATACCCCAGTCTCAGCCCGGTTCTCTTCCCCTCCCCAGCCGCTTTGAGAGCAGCGATCTCCCCCCGACCCCCGGCTCACCCTTTCCCCTTTCCCTTTTCTCCCAGGGTCACACCCCACAGGACCCCCCACCCATAACAGAGAGGAAATTGTCATCTCCCTGCAAAGTTCTACCACACCCAAATTCTCCCTCAAATCAGCGCTTGGGGAACCGCAAGGGAAAAAAGCACTCACAACGCCTTGTGAGAAAAAAACTTTACAGTTCACAATAGAAGTAATGGGATATTGTTGAGACCAGATGTAATCAAGAAATGCTACTCCACTTTCTACCATTTGTTAAGCACTTATATCTGCTTTTTTGGAAGCAGTGCTTTGGAAATGCACTCTGTGCTTTGCTATTTAAACCTTTACTTTCAGGATGGACAAACCAAACTACAGATTTGTGAAAGAGCACGAGTTTTACAGGTTTCAACAAGACAGAGCTTGCCAGATAGAAAATACGTGATACAATGTTTTGGTTTGAAAAAGAAGTGAGGTTTTTGGGAGTTTGGCAGTCAAACTAATTAATGCTGAGATTTTAATATTAGCACTACCACCCTTGTCATTTCTGTTCATGCACTTTTTCACATAACACTGCGCTCTCTTAGCTCTAAGCCACTGCCTCCCCCTAAATGCAGTTTCTGTGTCACATACATATATCAACACACATCTAGCACTAGCTCTCCCCAGGGGAAAAAAACCTCCATCCTTACATCCATCCAGCCCTGCCTCCCTCCCTCCCTCCCTCCCTCCCTCCCTCCCTCCCTCCCTCATCCATCCATCCATCCATCCATCCATCCATCCATCCATCCATCCATCCATCCATCCATCCATCCATCCATCCATCCATCCATCCATCCATCCATCCATCCATCCATCCATCCATCCATCCATCCATCCATCCATCCATCCATCCAGCCCTGCCTCCATCCCTCCCTCTATCCATCCCTCCCTCCCTGCCTCTATCTATCCCTCTATCCATCCCTCTATCCATCGCTCCCTCCGTGCCCGCGGGGCGCTCACCGGCTCCGGACGCGTACTCTCCGATGAAGCGCCGGGTCAGGAACCGCACCGCCAGCGCTGCGGGAGGGAAGCAAGCAGGGCCGGGATAAGGATTAGCAGAGCCAGGATTATCAAAACCGGGATTAGCGGGGCCTCGCCTCCCCCTCCACCAAACCCGAGCCCTTCCCTGCTTCTCCCCCCTCACCCTTACCCGACTTGCCGGCTCCGCTGCCGCCCAGCACGGCCACCTTCACCTCGCTCATGGCTCCGCCGCCGCCCCCGCTGCCTGCGAGCCTTTAAAGCGCCTCGGGCGACGCCGCCCCGCATCCTGCATCCCGCACCCCGCATCCCTCAGCCTCTGCCCGCCTCCTCCCACCGGGGAGGTGCAGCTCCCCGCGGCCTCTGAGGATTCTGAGAGGCGCCTTCCTCCTCCTCCTCCTCCTCCTCCTCCTCCCCTCCGGTGTCCCCCGGCCGCGCCAACTTTGTGCGGGTGGCCTTCGCCTCGCCTCCTCCTCCTCCGCTCGGTGCGCTCGGGGGATGGTGGGGGAAGGAAAACAGGAAAAAAAACAAACAAAAAAAACTCCCCACAACCAAAAATAGAAAAACGGAACAAAAAAAACTAAATTAAAAAAAAAAAGAACAAGCAACCCCCCCCAAAAAAGAACCAAAAAAATAACCTCAAAAAACCCCAAAAACAACAAATAAAAAACAACAACCAAAAAAGCCCAACAAAAAAAACACCCAAAAAGGAAAAAAAACCCACAAAATAAATAAAAAACAACAACAAAACAACAAAAAACCCAAACAAAAAACCACCAACCCCCCAAAAACAACAAAAAGCCCAACAAAAACAAACAAAAAAGAACCCCCAAAAAACAAAAAAACCCAAAGAAATAAAACCAAAAAGCCCCACAACTCCCTCCAAAAAAGAAACCCCAAACAAACAAACAAACACAAAAAAACCCCAACAAAATCCAAAACCCAATCTCTGTGTGTGTGTTTGGTTTTGCTCTAAGTTTGTTTTGAAGTCCTGTCATCATTTTATACCAGGAATATGAAAGTGAAGAAACTAAGGTTGTTTTGGGTTGTTTTGTTTGTTTGTTTGTTTGTGGGTTTTTTTAAGTGATTCGGGGGGTAACTTGCTATAAAAAAAACTTTAAAAAGTGGTTTGCGCTTGTCTGTTCTCTGCCCCAGGTTTCGAATTTCTCATCTGACTCTCACTAAAGCTCTAATCTTGTAAAAAACTTCTGTGGGCTTGCCTTTTTGTGCCTGAGATTGTTTTTATTGAGTCTAAATTTGGGATTATGTGGTGCACAGTGTTCAGCTAAGACCTGCAGTACACCTGTGAAAAGGGAAAATGTGAAATAGCAAAATACTACAGATGTGGAGGCTGAGGTGGAAAGGACTTACCCTCCTGAAAAGACACCTTGTGTCTGCTGTACCTCTTTTTTTTGAGGTTCCTCAAGTCCTCTCTAATGTCTGTTTGGTTCTGAGCATACACAAAATACATCTGTGCAAAGGTTCACTTAATCCACTGAAATAAGAGATTTACCATCCGGGTTGCTTGTGCTTTTATACTTGTTCTGTTCATGTTTATTTTATTTGGTTTGTATAACTTCAGTGTGTTTATTCTAATATTTTTATTCTCTTCTGATGGAGCTGTTGTGAAATTATATAAATTATATAAATCATTCAGTGAAGCACTGCTGCAGTGTGCTTGCCAGGGGGTGTTCCAGGTACAGGAGATTTCCATGAGCTCAGGGAAACAGGGGAGGTATTTGAATGTGTGTTTGTTACAGCTGATGGAAATGCTTACTGTGGGAAAAGATATTTAAAAATTAACAGGTGGATGCAACTTGGATCCAAATTCCCTGCTTAAAAGTTGCTCAGGGCTGGAGGTGTGATCAGAGGATATCAGATATGTTATCTGTTTTGCTTTGTGGAGGTTTTTCCACAGAATCACAGAATGGTCTGGGTTGGAAGGGACATTTAAGATCATCCATTTCCAAGCCCCTGCCTTGGCAGTTGGAAATCTTCCACTATCCCAGGTTGCTCAGAGCCCCTTCCAGCCTGGCCTTGGACACTTCCAGGGATGGGACAGCCACAACTTCTCTGGCAACTTGTTCCAGAGCCTGACCACCCTCAGGGTAAAGAATTTTTTCCTAATACCTTATCTAACCCTACTCTCTTTCAGTTTGAAGCCATTCCCCCTTGTCCTGTTCTGCTATTGCTTGCTCACAAGACAAAAGTTACTAAAGTGTCTAAAAAGAACTTTAACCTGACTTTTTGTTTTTGGCTGTTTTAACATTTGCTTTTGAAACAGCAGGATGCTGACATCACTAGGCTTGAGCTAATATTAGTGCAAAAGGCATAACTTGGTATTTTGCTATTCCATATACATTGAAACCACTGCAACAGGACACAGAGACTTTACAGGAAGCTTACAATAAATATTGAGGATATGGCAGCTTGTTAAAAATCAAATGCTGTGGTGCTAAATGTTGTACCTGAGATGTGAATTGTCCAAATTCTTATTTCACACCCTCAACAAAGGGAAGAACAGAATCCAGGTCTCTGTTCTCATTATTTGAACTTAACTACATAAACACATCCCTTGCCTAAACAGCAGATATGATGACCAAATTAGGGTGTTGCACATGTTAAAGAATGTACTGCCTGGGTTAGTAAAACAAACAAAAAGTTAAGAAGACTACAATCTTTTGTTGTGTGTATTTGGTAAGCATATAACTTAGAGCATTAGAGAAATGAAGTTTAATTGAAGATTAAACCATGTGAACGTTTCTTTTCTGGAAGACTGTTTTTCTCCAGCCCTTCCTAGAACTAAGCAGAACTGAGAAAATTTATAATGGGAGGAACTCCTGAATATCCACTTTTCTGTCAATATTCTATTATTACGGCTGCATTTTCATTTTACAATGAAAATTAATTAATTTTTTTGTAATTTACATTAGAAATTAAACACTGTATAGAGGAAGTTATTGATAATATCAGTAGAAATTAAAAAAAATAAAAGAGATCTGTTTCTGTGTTTGAATTTGCCAGAAAGGAATATTGCTTATTGAGATAATTCTAAGTGTTTGACATTTTTATGCCTCTTTTAGCATTGGGAAAAAAATAGTTACTTTCCAGATATGCTTAGCAAAGGATAAGACAGGGAATATTATCCTAAAATAATTAAACAGTCTTGTGATAGAGAAATATTTATTTAAGATTTAAAAAACCCAGGCTCAAGTACCTGACTTGAATCAAATAAAAATTTAAAATACCAAATTCTGTTTCTTGCATCCCAGGTGATTGCAAAACTGTTCAGGGACGAAACCAGTTTTTATTCTCTGTCACAGATGTTATTTATACAAGAAATTAAAAACAAACAAACAACTCCCCCAAAGAATCTCACAAAACCAAAACAGCTGTGGTAAAAAGTGCTGCAAGAAACCATGACATTTCAGGGAATATTAACCTTTGCCACCAAGTCATTTGGTACAATGGTTTTTTTGATTTTGTTTCTTTTTTCCTTAAGTAAATTTCCATCTCTGATTTGATAAAATTATGACCAAAGAAAATTTCTGGTGGTTTGCTCATTTGGATGTTCACATGTAAAAAAGAAAAGAAAAAGAAAAAGAAAAAGAAAAAGAAAAAGAAAAAGAAAAAGAAAAAGAAAAAGAAAGGAAAAGACCTAAAACTACTGTGCTGTCAGAAAAATGACCCAAAAATACATAGTGAAAACACTTATATAATTTCCATCAGTTGGAAAAAAACCCTGTGAATTTGCATTCTACAAGCAATTGAGACTCGACTTATTTTAGAAAAGAACAAAAAGTACTTCATTTAATTGATGTCCTTTTTTATTTTTTTAATCAGTTAGGAAAAATATATGGGGGCTTGTGATATGAAGATTATTTTATATATTCGAAAATTAGTACAAACTGCATTTATATTTTTTTTCCCCATAGTCTGGAAACAAGTGTCCCATACACAAAAATTGTGGGAACTACAACTGAAGGCTTTCCCCTAAAATACATGGAAGAAATAGGGGCCTGGAAACAGATGAAACAAGGAAAATATTAGATTAGAAGCGTTCCCTGCCTGTGAAGTCAAAAACCAGACCACAGTGAACTTTGAAATGGATGGAAGAGACATTAGAATTTAGTAATTAATTAATTAATTAAATTTAATTAATTAATTTGCAGGGCCGCAAATGACACCCAACCTATTTCTGCTGTGATGGCCAAGGCTTTCCAGTGATCACTGATGTTTGGTGAGTCTGCATGGTGATGAAAGTCCTGCTGAAAGTTCCTAAATAAGTCACAGGCAGATAAACCAGTGTTTGAATTTGCAGCATTTAATGGTTAAAAAAATGGTTTAAAACCCATTCTGCAGTAAAATGCCGGCACAAATGTCCTTATCTCAGGTGAGCATGTGAGATAAGCTGATGTGCAGGGGAAGCCAGGTCTTTCTGCATGGGGACTGTTGAGCTATAAAGCCTTGGCCTCTGCTTGGGGCCCTTCAGGTTTAATGTCAGCTCTTTCAGCACTTAAAAAAGGCTCAGGGTGCCTCCATGGGTTCAGAGATGAAGGGAGGCTCCAGCTGAGCATCTTCCCTGTCATTGTCAATTCTCCCCACTCTCCAAATCAGATCTTGTGCATTTTTTGATTGTAGATACAGTCTGAAAAATCTTTGAACAGTATATATGAAGCAGAGGATATCTTTTTTCCTTGCTATAAATCCATTACTTGAATCATTATGGGGTGTGAGAAGGAGGGACACAGATTCTTTTTGAAGACTTCATGTTTTCTTACTTTATACTTAATGTATTTTTTGGTGTTTGCCTGTGTTACGTGTTAAAATATTTATCTGTGAGTTACATGGCATCAACTCCAGTGACTCTGAATAGAACTGCCCTTGGAAAACTGGCACTTACCTGAGGTTTTTAATAAACCTCTGATACTAAAGCTATGATTTGGCTTAAAATTTTCTGGCCAGTTTTTCTAATTAAATGCATCATATTTTCATTTAATGTTACTTAATATCTTACTACGTGCAGTTTCATCAGAATAAGGTGCTTATAGTCCAAGTGCTCAGGCATAGAGTTCTACTGCAGATAAAAATGATAACAAGTAGATATTTTGGTTATTTTTTGTATATAGATAAAAACTGAGATTCTGAAAGGTTTTTACAATCCAAATTCCTACTAATAATTATATTGTTGATGTACTTTTTGAACTTTTCTCTGTTTGGGCAATGGAAATTGTAATTGTTGAGTCTGGCCAGTGTTATTTTCAGGTTCTCCCTAAGGGTTTTGTTTTGCTTGGTGCAGTAGATAATGCAAACAGTTCAGGGCTAGAATTACTAATTTAGAGATATTGCCATTAGAAATAAAATAAAAGGCTTTGAATATTTTTCTTGGTCTTAAATCTAGCAGGAGCTGGTGTGACTCAAGTTTTGTCTTGATTGTACCACACTAATAATGTATCAGGCAAGGACCTATTTACAGGATAGATCTTACACCTTTTCTGGCTTATAAACAAAAAGAGAAAAATACAACATATTCACAGAAAGCTTTTGGGTTTGGGTTGTATTTAGCTGGTTTTGTTTAGGGTTTTTTGGTTTTTCTTGTTTTGTTTTCCTTGAGGGCAATGTGCAAATTCATCACTGACATTCTCTGGACTTTCTTTGGTTGTGAGAAGTTCCTGCAGACAGGCTCTTATGACAAATTTATAAATGATTTTGTTTTCGTGCACACAGTGAGGATAATGGTACAAAAAAAAAAAACAAAGGTAGCTGTAGGATTCTGGAATTCAGGAATAGAAACAAACCCCAGGTATATAACACTGCAGAGCATATTGTAGAGGCACTAATGGGGATTATGACTGTGAGGAAAAAATACCTCAGGGTTTAACATCTGAATCTTGAATTGTTTTAGCACAGCTGTTGACTGCTGCTGAAAAAAGCAGGAGGGAAAAGAAGAATAGAAACACTCGTTCATCAGCAGGTATTTTCATGTAAATACCCAGTTGCAGACAGTTTATTTCAGAATTAGTTCATTGGAATTTTAATTAGCTGAGGTTCTATATGAAGCTTTAATTAGTGTATAGAAAACTGTCTCCAATGTTTCCGAGCTGAACAATTTATAAAAGATGCACTGAAGGCCAGGAACCAAGCAGACTCTTACTGCATGGATTTGCAAAAGCAGGCAAACCAAACAGGGGAAAAAACATCCAGTTTATCATGTTCTGCTGGGGACAACTCTTTGTGGTAAAAATGCTGCAATGAATTTTGGATTTGAAACCCTCACACTGCTGAATTATGTCTTTGCTTGTCTTTTTGTTCTGTTTCCCTTTGGAGGCCTGCTGGTGGCTCAGAATCAATTGTTGCCCAGAGGGCAATGAAATAGGAGAATTTTAATGGTCCTGCAACTTGATGATTTGCATTGCAGTGTTGCTGCTCCATTTATAGGGCTCAAATCTTCTCAGTGTAAAAGTTTCGAGTTTGGTAAGCCAAGAGTGCTTTGAGTGTGGATCTATCACAATTTATAAAATGCGGCCTTAGTCAGGGGGCTGTGCTCACCTTCTAGATATGGTTAAGGATCAGAGATTTTCGACTTTATTACAAAACTGATCTGTAGATTCCATCAGAGATAGAGTAGGTTTTGTTTTCTATCATATCCTTGGCTTGATTTATTAAAAAAAAAATCATAAACCCTTCTGTTTGTTGAACTGAAAACAAATGGATGTAGGTCTCCAGTGAGCTGAGCTGGGTCAATGGGGGTATTTTCTGCCTGTCTGAATCATAGTGAGATTTTTTATGTTCACTTTGTGTGTCATAAGACTATCATTTATAAGATAAGAGCCTCATCCTGTTCCTGCTGAAGTCAATGGGTGTTTTTGCAATTGCTTTTCAACAGTAGTAGGATTGATGACTGGAACTGAGCAGCTGCTGAAAGGTTAGTTTTAAAGCAGAATTGTGGTCAGAAAAGCAAAGTGACCCTGTCAAGCTGACATGCTGAGAGCACTACATTTATTTTTTTCTCTGTGACATCCAGACCAAATCTGCTCAGTTTACAAGTCAAACATTTTTTATTGACTTCCAGAACTGCAAAGTCAGCCTCAGCCTGGAGAATCAAAGCTGTTACTTCTGCTTCAGTCTGCAGAAGATTCAACATTTAGAGCTTGGCTGACATGGCACTGATGCGTGGCTGAATCCAGCCTGTCCTAGCTCTGGAGGGTGGAAGCTGCTACAGGAAAAATGAATTTGTTAGGACAGCAAACAGACATGGCTTGCAGAGATAAGAAGATATATTGGGGAAGTAAATATTTTTATATCTTACTTCTAGTTGTACCTACCCTTTAATCCTTAACCTCATGCCATGATAAGGACTTAATGTTTTCACATTGTTTTAGTCTGGGGCTACAGCCTAAACTGTTTTCATTGAAAATATGTTTTCCAAAAGTGTTTGCTTTTTATGATAAAGCTCATTTCAAGGTCAGTTTAAAACTTCAGAAGCCAAATCTGAAAGAGGTGACTCCTTCCAGATCATGCAATTCCTTTTTTACACGGAAGGGTTCACCAAGATCAGGAATATGGATTGGAGAGGTAATTCTGTTTATTCAGTTATTATTATTTTAGAAATTTTAATATTATATAATTGCAGGTGGGGCTTCATCAGATGCTGGTTTTTCATATCTGTGCTTTAATCTGAGCTTGACCTCAGAATCTTGGTGTGGCTGGCTGATTCCTGCCATGCTTTATACCACACATGCCATGTTGGAAAATGTTTGGTGGCAGTCTGGAGCTATTTTTAAGGGCAGCCAAATATTAATGACTCTTCTTTAAGTGTGAGCATGCCCTGCAAAAAATTGTAGGCACAGAGTCAGTGGTGGTTGGGGTGGGGCTGTGCCCAATCACCCCTAACTGGCCCCAGCTGTGCAGCACAGGTGAGCAGCATTAACAGTAACGAGCAGCAGGGCACAGAAGCCTGGCCTGAGGGACAGCGAGGGCAGATGCTGCAGCCTGCTGGAGCGGGAAGGTGTTACTGTGTGTGGGCAGGTGCCTGAAGCCTTCTGAAGAGGTAAGGTGTTACTGTGTTTGGGTTGAAGCTTTCTGAAATTGTGTGGTGGCATTCTGTGTGTCATGGCTGTCTCAACTGCGATATGTGCTGGGACATTACACCCCATGAACTCCTGGGATGCTGCAAAACCTCATCAGGTTTTAACTGCTGGAGATTTTTCTCATGCCTTCTCTAGGTTTGGCATTTTTTATTCCTCAAATTCAATGAAGGATCACTAAAATCTTGCTGTTTGCTTTCATCTCTAGAGTTCTTCCTTTCTTCTGTTGTTTGCTGAACGGATTAATGAGGTTGTTAACCTGCAGGTGAGACTTGTTTTTTTGAAAGGAGACTCAGGCTAGATAGGGGAGGAGCTGCTTGTTGATCTCTTCATCCTTGGTTGCTGATAAGCCTTGGAAGGGCAGGGGAGGATTGCTCCTCCCCAGGGAATGACTGAGCATGCACAGGTGAGGAGAGTTCTAGTGAGAAGTTGGAGAGGACAAAGAGTGGGATAGAGGATGTGAGAGGCAGGTAGAGAGCTGGAGAGGAGTAGGGAACTTCTGTGCAAAGGAGCTGCTGCTCTGTGTTGGAGATGGTAGAAGTTGTGAAGATCTGAAGGTTTGTTCCAGCCAGCGCTGCTGCATGATAAAGGATTATGGAGAAGTTTCAGTGTTCAGGAACACCGTCTAGGGTTGCAGGTTGGTTTCAAGTCTTTTTGTTCAGCGCCTTGCCCAGCAAATCCAAAATTACTCTTTTTGAGGCTTTTATTTTTGCCTTATTTTGGTTTTCCTAATTTTCTTTAAGTGCTAATGTCAGGAATTCTAAGTGTTTGGTACCTAAGTGCTTGCTTTTAAAAAAAGTTAGGTGATTTTCTCTTTCTAAATTATGTAAGATGTGATCATCGTTCATGTGGATCCAGCTTTTTTTTTGTCTTAAATTGCATTGGTTCTTCAGGAACTGTGATCTCTTTCCAGTTAGGCAAAAAAGCCTGGGTGGGAACATAAAGTAAAACTGAACTGTGTGTGCATAAAGATCAATGTATTGTATCCAAAAAACGTGAATATTTTGCTGTGCGCATAGCTCAGATTTCTTGGCGCAAGCAAGTAAACTTATTTTCTAGACAAGTCCAGGTTTTATAAAAACAAAACCAAAAACAACCCAGCAGGGGGAAACAAAATTCTTTCCCATCCCCCTTTTGGGAAAACAAACAGGTCAACCCACTGGAATGTATGGAAGTAGTCAAGTTAATGACATACAAACCTTAGCTCTGCCTCTATGCCTTTGCAGTAGTAGAAAATCCAATTATTGCTCTTTTTGCCCCCCAAAAAAACCCTAATCTTTCAGGAAACAGCTCATGATTTAGGAGCAGCCTGATGGGCAGAAGGTGCCCATTGACTCAGGCTTTGTCAAAGGTAGATAATGTGTGGTTGCTCATGTGTCAGTGAAAACATGGGCTGTGAGGTGTGCTGCACAAAGCTGATGTGCACCCTGTGTGCTCTGACAGCAGTGCACAAGCCAGGAGAAGCTTTTACCTAATCAGAAAATGTTATGTTTGAAGTTGTTCTGGAAAAGGCTTTCTTTTAGCACCTGAGAAGGACTCATCCCCTTGTCTGTGCTGTTTGTCCAGCTGTGTCTGCCTCTAGGTTCTTCTGAATAGGTACCAGGAGGACAGTGTGGTCTCAGGAGCTTCTTGCTAAAATAATTTGTTTATGAGCAAGGACATGACTTCTGTAAAACTGAAGCATCACAACAGTAATATGCTTTTTCTTATAGTGAAAAAAATTAGTTTACCCAATTAGGATTTCAGACCTTCTTTAAATCTTGTCTACCTACCAAACTCAGGTGAATACCATTAACATACTAGAGTTTTAGAAGATGTGTATGAAAATTTCACCTTCAAATTTCTTCTAAGGCAGAGAATTAAACCTAAGAACTCAGGGCTGTTTTGCTTTTCCATGAATCTCTTCCTTTCTCATAATACGTAAATGTACAGAGATCAGATTTGTGGTTGTGGTGTTGCTCATGTTAGCAATGCACAGAAATTGTATTTATTTCCAGTTTGTGCATCATAACAATAATATGGTTTTTTTAATACAGCAAAAAAGTGAGTTTACCCAATTAGTATTTTACACCTTCTTTAAATCTTGTCTACCTTCCAAACTCAGGTGAATGCCATTAATATACTAGAGTTTTAGAAGATGTGTATGAAAATAACTCTACAGACAAACACTTGTTATAGAAACAAACATTTTATAAATAAAGGAAGTGTCCCACTCTCCTACTAGGAAAATATACAAACCACAACTTCCCTGAAATCAACTGATATTTTTCATCATATTCTCTGTGCTGTTGAAGTGCCTCCATTTCTGTCAAGCTCAATTGGGTTTGCAGTTTTTCAGTATCAGTTCTGTGAGACCTTTTGTGATTTTGGGATGTTCAAAACCAGGAAGGCTCCTTTGGTTTGCACAGCCTCATCAATAGCTGGTTTATAAATGATGCCACAGTCCTGTCAGTTTTACAATGTTCACCTGTCCTGTGAGGTCCCCTGACTTGTGTTAGTCTTAGTCAAACAGAAAATCTTTCTACCTGGGTGTGGTGGTGTTTGCAGGGGTCCCACGACAAGGGAAGAGATGAGAATCTTGACTCCATGTTTCAGAAGGCTGATTGATTATTTTATGATATATATTATATTAAAAGAAAATTATATACTAAAAGAACAGAAGAAAGGATTTCATCAGAAGGCTAGCAAAGGAAGGAATAGAAAGGAATGATAATAAAACCTTGTGGCTGACCAGAGAGTCCAAGACAGCTGGACTTTGACTGGCCATTAATTAAAAACAACCACATGAGACCAATCAAAGATGCCCCTGTTGCATTCTACAGCAGCAGATAATTATTGGTTTTCTTTTCCTCTGAGGCTTCTCAGGAGAAAAAAATCCTGGCAAAAGGATTTTTCATAAAATATATCTGTGACACCTGGGTTTGGAGATGACCAGAAACGGAGCTCTGGAGTGATTAGCTGGCTCAAATGGACAAGTCTCCTTTGAATTAAATAGTGATAATTATGAATTTACTCTAACTTGTCTTTGCCTCCAGTGGCCGATTGCTGGGAGGATTTTGGGAGCATCAAGATTAGCCTGTCCCTGTTGAATGGGGTGGGTGGTGAAGCAGGTTGGCTGATCCTTTTTCACCCTCCAAACCCTGAAAACCCCTGAGATGGGACAGGGCCCTGTGGGATCCCTGGGCCTGATGTGCTCCAGCTGTGGAGCCACATCTGGAGCTGAGCAGGCACATCTGGGGCTGGGTGAAAAGTCCCTTTCTCCACCTCCTCCCTTCCCTCAGCCCTGCCCTGGCGTCGGGCGCCCTGCAGAGCCTTTCCTAAAGGGGCCGTGCTGCCTCCTGCTCCTGTAAACAAAGCCTTGGCTAAAGGTCAGCCCATTCCACCCTGGCTGCTCTCTGTGAAAATGTTTGTCTGGTTTGTTGAAGCAGGAGGATCTAGAAAGTCTTTTAGTAAAACACTTTTTTTGTTGCTGTTTTTGGGTTTGGGTTTTTTTTTTATTGTGGTTCTTCTGGGCACAATCTTGCTGTTCAAAGTTCTTTAGCAAAGTTTATATCTCTTTAAAATTAAAAAGAGATCATAAATATTTTATAAATAAATATTAAATGAATGTTATTTAAATAAATATCAAGAAAGAGAGAAATAAATATTTTTATTTAAGAGTACTGTTATTTTTAAAGAGTACTGTTAGAATACCCTGGGGCTCTAGTTCAAATGTGGTGTGGAAGGAAAGGATATTCAGTTTAAATCACAGAATTGGTTCAGCTGGAAGGGACCTTTAAAAATCATTTAGTCCAGCCCTGCTGCAATGAGCAGGGGAATCTTTTACTAGATCAGATTGCTCAGAACTTTATCTAATCTGCCCTTAAGTGTTTCCAGGGATCTACTGCCTCTCTGGGCAGCCTGTCCCAATGTTTCTGCACCCTCATTGTAAAAAATTTATTCCTTGTATTGACTTCAAATGCACCCCCTTTTATTTCAGAACCACCACTTGTCCTGCTGAAAAATCTGTTCCCATCTTTCTTATAAACCCCTTTTAAATATTGGAAGGTTGCAATAAGGCAAAAATTGTATTGTATTTGGATACAGGTAGGCCATAGAAATAATCTGCAAATATATTTCAAGTATTCTCTGTGAGTTATCCAGGAATATTGTGTTTATTATTTTAAGTGTTGTTTAGCATATTCCTTAGTTACCAATGGACTACAAAGTATTTTATCATCTTGTTGTGATACTAACCCTCCATCCTGCTTCTCTCCAACATGCCAGAGAAATCTTTTGCCTTCTCTGCTTCATTAAAAATATTTTTACATAGGAATTTCCCTGTAGCTAGGAATTCTTCTAGTTGCTCGTAAATTCTGCATTTGTCAGCCAAGTTATAGCAGCATAAACTTAGATATTAAGAGGTCTGCAGTCTGTGGCTCCTACTCAGGCTCTTGGTTAGTCTCAGGCAATTAATTGAGAGTCAAGGTGCTGCAGAGCTGGGGGTTTACATATTTGTATGAATTTTTGTTTGTTTCAGCTTCTTTCAGTGTTCTTTAAAGAATAACTCTTCTGCCATTTTCCTTAAAAACAGACAACCAAATATTGTTATGAGAGAAAGAGAAACCCAGCCTAAACCACTACTGAGGCACTGTCACAGACAACTTTGTTAAGAAATTCTTTTATTTACAAATGCATTCTTAAGAAATGAAACTTGACTTTGGAGTTATTAAAAGTAGGGGAGGAGGCTCCCTTATCTGTCCATATTGCACTGAAATGTGCATTTTGTGTTCATGTTGCTGCTCCTTAGGAGTGCATTTCATGTGAGGTTATTCATTCCCTTAGATGTGCACTTTACAGTCTTGGGAGACTCCTGTGGATGACAGAATTCAAAATACTCACCAAATATCTAACTTAGAGTAACAATACATTATTATCAAGGAGTATTTAAAAAAAAATCTGGCCAGCAAGCAGTCTGTCCTCTCTTAAACTTTAGCAACAAAATGTTTTGCCCTTCAGTGTGTTTGGTTCCTGTTTTTGAAGAAATGCTGCAAACTGAGAGCCTATTCTGTTTACAGCTGGCATTTTTCCCTGCAATTAACAAAATTGCTCCTGCCTCCTTTTAAATACAAGTTGGCCACCTCCTCTGTATTGTTCTTTCATGAGGAGTATTCTTGACTTCATTGACATTCAATAATGTTGAGGTATGCTGCTAATTATTCCCAGCATGAATGCCTGCTTATAATTGCAATTTATCATGAATGCATAAGACTGGTTAATGATTTTTTTAAATATTTTACTTCTTTTCCCTCAAGTCTTGAGAGTTTTATTGTTTCTAAAGCTGCTGAATAAACCTGCTGGCTTGAAAATAATAGTTAATGCATACCACCTACTGGTAATAATTACATCAAAGCTTTTTGCCCCTTCTAGTGTGCTAATGCTGCAGAGCTTTAGGAATTCTTTCCAGCCAAAGAGCTGGATTTTTCTTGAGTGCATCAAGGAGGCTTCTAGCAGAAGATGACTGACTTTGCTGTGTATTGAATAGATGTGTGTATTCCTCCTGGGAAATTCCTAGATATAGTAAGCACATTCTCAGATAAATATTGTTCATACACAACCAACTTCCTAACGTGGTGTAGGCAAGAAAGAGCCCTGAAATGGTTTTGAGCAAAAAGGAGCTGGAAAAGTTGATTTCTCTAGCTGTAATGGTGGCAATTTACTGATGTGGGAGATAAATGCCTGTCTGGGGGCTTTCTCATAGCTCAGAACAGACCTCTGCTAGATGTGGTTGGGTTTGAGCTCATTCCTGGGTGAGTTATTTCAAATTTGCTTCTCTCACACTGTAGCTCTCCATTTCTCCTGGGGTTGGCTTCAGTTTGGTAGGTGGCTCCACTGCTCTGTAGTTTTGTGCTTGGGACTGATTGCTTTTAAGGCTGGGAGTGATCATTTCTGCCTTGGAAGGAAATCTTTTCTGGAGTGGCAGAGTAATTGAATTTTATTCCTCCATTTCCCCATGTTTCTGGGTAGAGAATGTGTCCTGAATGGCAGAGGCAACAAATACAATAATATATATTCTTTCAATAAAGATTAGCTTTGTGTGTTTTAAACTATAGACACTGAAACAAAATTCCTTGGCTGTTCATGATCATTATTACAATGCTCATGGACTTTGAAGCAGATCATTCAAAGACTAACCAAAAGTGTCATTCTGGACATTATTGCAAAGACTCTCTATGCTCACCTCTGGAGGAGGAGAAAGCCAAAAAAGAAAGTATTTGGGTAGGACTTGATTCATCACTAAGCCCCCAAGTAATCCTATTATATTTTTTTGGACTTGCTGCCAACTACTGGTTCTTGCTACTGCTAATTGAATTTGTGGCATAGGCTTTCAAAGAGCTTTAATTCCCATTACATTGTCTGTACTTGATATTGTGTCTGAAGATTCACTGAAATGTGCAAAGCAGCAAGGCGTATAAAAAAGGGAAATGGTGGCATGAACTCAGAGTGACCAGACAGATTCAGAAAACAATTATGAAAAGGAAAGTTATGTTGTTTCTGCCCTGTGACTTCCTATCTGGACTGTGACCTTGAAAGTGGCATTGGGTGCTGCCTGCCTGTGAAAAGCAGCTGCTTTCCCCTCTGCATTTCACAGAAAGAGAAGGGGAGGGATTTGCTTCACTCCATGAAGTTTAAGCACATGTCTCTGATTACTTTAGTGTGGAAATTTTCTCTTTTTTTTTTTAACTCTACAGTAAAGTATTTATCCTTGGGTTCCTTTGGTGGAGAGAGGTTTTTGGAGGATGTTGTGAAAATATTTACCATCTGAAGCCATGTAAAATGCTGAGAAGCAATTCCTGCCTAAAGAACCAGCAGCTATCTTGTTCAGTGCAGATTTGAGTCACTTAAAATAGGTGGAAATGACATAATTTTGCTCTTAAGTGAAACAGCTTTGAGATTGTAAGGGGTGTGAGCTGTGGGTCATTTCTGTTTTCTGAGTTTTTTGGGGGGTTTTTGTTTGGTGATTTTTTGGTTGTTGGTTTTTGGGGTTTTTTTGCAATTTGTCAGCAAAGAGTAGAACTTTCTTCCAGAGGGTAATTGACTGATGCAATTCTAAGTAAAGCAGGATAAAAACTCTGTGTCTGCCTTGCTTCCAGAGCTGGGCACAGGGAAGACAGTGGTGTCAGGAGGAGAAACTGATGAGCTGAGCATGGTGAACTGCAGTTCCAAGCCAGCACAGAGGTAATCCTGCCCATGTCATGGACCAAATGTGTTCCTGAATGACCCTGATGCAAAAGTCATGCCAAAATTGCCTTTTCCCCCCTCTTTTCCTTCCTATTCCAGCTGCAATTATATGGATGAGGAAAAATGACACACTAAGTGATTTATTTAGGGGCATGAACAGGCAAAATTTTTAAGAAGATTTATTATCATCTTAGAAAAACCAAAACATTGCAACTCACACTATTTTTAGACTGGTCTGTCTATTTTAATCTGGTTCTGATTTTTTTTTTTAAGAAAAGACGGCTTGTGTTTTCCCAGAAATTATGTTGGTGTATATCTGGTATCTGTAGAGGCAAAATGCAGAGAAATAAAACAGCTAGTACCAGTTGTATTCATGTAAATCCTATAACAGTTTGGTAAGGAATAATGCTTAGGTAAAAATCGAGTTAAAAGTCAAGCATCTTGTACTCAATGTTTTAAGGGAGCAAAGTAATTCCCATTTTTCAGTTGCAATAAAAGATTGAGCAGGATGTCAGGTCACTGACACTCAGCTGGATTAGGAAAAAATGCTTACTAATTTTAAAGCAAACAAAGCCAGGAGAGAACAAAATAATATGATGCATCTCTATTGCCACTTCAAGTTATCAGTGTCATGGAGAAAGTTGGTTCAGCTACAAATTCCTGGGGTAGGCAAGGGCTTGTTGCTGTGGCTTGATGAGATGGAGGGAGGGCAACCTTGGCCTGTGGTTGTCATCTTCTGCTCTTCCCACAGGCCATGGGAAATACTGCTGGTTTATCTCCAGCTGGAATTCCCATGGCCTGCTCATACAGCTATTCCATTCAAAAGCTTTCTTTTCTGTTATAAAACATTTTACACGGTTTAACTTCACCAAACTTTATTTTTTGTACTTTAAGAAGAAAAAAGTGCATTATCCTTTTTTTTCATCAAAAAATGCACTCAAGCAAAAGGAAAAACCTTTTGCTGTTTCTGATGTCCTGCTGTTACTCCCCAGTGTTAATGTCTGACTTAAAGATTAATTAAAATATCAAGTGCTACTGAAATAATTAATAAATTATACAATTTACATTCGATTGTAAGTGGAAGAATGTCTCTCACTTCCCTTTAAAAAATCAGCATGGTTCCAGCAAGGAAGGAAGCATGTTAATTACAATGCCTCCATGAGATTTTACAATTCATGGCTCAGAATTGATCAGAAGATGCAAAGGAAGCAAAGAAAGTATTTTAATGTTTGATACTTTTTTCTAATCCCAAAGGTTGCTATTAAAATACATAAGAAAATCTGTTGTGCCTTTGCAGCAGTTTGGTATTTCCTGAACTTTTGTATTTAGAAGAGTTGGAGACGTTTAGGATTGTTGCTGGGTCCATGCAACTTTTGGCATTGCAGGAACAATGGTTCCTGCAATGTTTCAAATAATAAGACGAGTTTCTCTTATATGAAATCAGAATTAGCTTCTTTAGCTTTTTACAAAATATCCAAAAGTTTCATGGTTTTTGGGGTTTTTTTAGACGTATATGTCATGACCAGCGTTTATACACAATTTTCCTGGCGCATAATGATAAGAAAAAAAGATTGTAGCAGCAGATACAATGTGTCTAAGGCACAGCCAAAGTGTCTGGTGTAGTTTGTAAAATAATTTGTAGATGCCAGTGCATCTTTGAATGCATTTGTTAATTTGGAAAGTAATAGCATCCATTAATAGAACAGTGGCAAGAGGAAGAAGAGGAGACAAGTATCTTCTACAGGACTGGCTATCAAGTTACTACTGGTACAAATCATAAAATCATCTTAGATATGCAATCAAAACCAGTGCAGGGTCAGATTGATCAGATTTTGGTAGGGGGGGAACTATAATTCAGATCTGTAGGAAGTTGAATGGAAGCAAAACTCTTTCTGAAGTGGAAGCCTTGGCTGTTTCCAGCCAAACTTAAATCCCTCTTTGATAGCATGGCAGCTTCTGTGAAGCCCCCATTAAAATGTTTGCACTTGGTATTTTTAGTTTGGGTTGGTGGTTTTTTTTTTCATTTTTCCTCTTTCTCGTCTGAAACTGTGAAGAAGGTACTCAAAAAACCAAAAAGGCAAATACCTGGAAAACACAAACCAAAATAGGCATGGAAAAGCTTTATAAGCACTGAAGACAGGATTCTCTAAGTGGAGATTTGTGGCCAGTAGAAGTTGTGCTGCCTCTTCTGCCTGTTAGAGGAGCCTGAGCAGATTTCAGATTTTCACCTCCTAGCTGGAAGTATGAGGGGTGACCCAGTGTCCTGTGCTGGTAGCTCGCTTGCCTAATCCAGGCTGGGGTACAAATTCATGGGGTTAACACGGTCCCATCTGGCAGGATTTATCCCAGGATTATTGCCCTTGTAGCTCCATGGAAAGCTTTTCCTGGGAGATGTTTCCTTGTCACTGTGAACTGAGCTGGGAAATTCATGTCTGCCCGGGACTCCCAGGCCTCTCCATTAAATCTTGTGCTGTCCCATTCCCTGTTGTATAACTTAATGCTGCACAGCAGTAGGAGACACCTGAAAATATCTGTGTTTGTGGTGCAGGCATTTAACAAATTACCTCAACAAATCTGAACAATTACCTAAGTGCAGTGAAGAATGTGTCTGCTAATTGTGATGGTCATTAGTCACTTACTGCCTGGAATCCTCACCTCTTGTAGCTGTTGTTCTGCTACTTAATTTCAGACTTAGAAGTACTCAGTTTATTTTCTGTACATGCTTTAATCGTGTCTATTTCATTACAAGGGCTTTCATTTTACCTGCCAAGGTCTTTTTGGAGTCAGGAAAGATTTCTTCTTGTTTGTATATAACAAACTAACATCTTGATTTTATTTTGTAAAAATCAGAAGTGTATCTGACAAGAAGGTCTGTGATTATAAAGGGACTGTGCAGTGTGGATATGGCATTCAGGCTTAGGCAAAACTCTTGGGAAAGGATTTTTTTGTTGTTTTGTTTTACTTGTTTCCAATTTGGATTAACAATTTTTTTTCTTTTTTTTCCCCCTGGGGGAAAAATGGGGAGCACAACATAAAGAATAGCTGTTTAATTTGATAATGCTGATAACTACTGGGTTTTGACCTAAAGGCTCATTAACCTTTGTCCCAAAAAGCTTATCTAAATAATTCAGCGTTTATATTGGGAGTGGGAGAGCAGAGGATGTGGATTTCTGAGCTCTTTTGGAACATCACTGGCTCTGCATTTAGAACAGACTTGACCTTTCTCAGGCTCAGGTCCTGGGCTCAGTGTTCACCAGACTTTCTCAATGACTTTTTGATCTTAAGGAGGGGGGAAGTCCACGCTTGTCTGGCTGGAGAATGTTTTTAATTCAGGTTTTGGTTTGCAAAATTAATGCCTTCAGAACGCAGGATGTGTGAGGGGAATGCCATGGAAAGAGAATATCCTGCTCCATAGTCAATTTTGTGGCCCATGTGCTTTTTCTTGAATCACTTGGGGAAGATAGATGATGTTGGTGCTTATGAGACTTCTTGGAAGTTATTTAAATATATTTCACTGCAGTCTTGCACTGGTGAAAAAGAATAGCAAGATCATATGAGGGGAAATACTTTTCTTCTATGCATTTATAGTACTGAGCATCTGTCTTTGCAGATGCAGCAGCAGGGCTGAGTGTTTTTATTCCATTTTATTCCATTTCCTGAGGAGTGGGCATATCCATAGTGACTTCCATGAGTTAAATCTACATATGTGTGATATGTACACTGAGTTAAGTTGTTTTACTATAGAATTTAATACTTTACCTTTTATACTCTGTAATAGAAACATTTTATATTCTTTAAATGAGGTAGCCGAGATTAGTTAGTTAAAGAGTATTTGAGCATATTATTTTCTCTGATGAAAACTTACAAGGAATTTTGAGCAGCTGAGATCATCACAAGTTTGGAAAATGAAGTTTGTGTCAGGAACAAACACCAACTTTATTCAAATCCTCTAAACGCTGATTAAGCAAAAGTCAGGAATTGGTTATGCAAGGGAGAGATTCTTGAGTCTGATTTCAGTTCTTTGCACAGTTCTTGGGGAAGTTTAGGGAGTATGAAAGTATCAAAAGCAGAAATTCTTAGCTCATGTCTATAAATTTCATATAAATGATTACAAGATCTGTATGAAAGAAAATGAGTGAGCATGAAACTGATAATCTAAAGAAATAAATTAGAGAAAATTAGCCATCATTGCAGTATTGGACAAATTTGAACTTCAAATTGCTGGAAGTTTTTCTAAGAAATAAAAGTATTATACTAAATACTTTAAAAGTATAGGTGGTTCAAGTTGTTTCAAGATTTTTTAGACTGGGTCTTGTGAGACTCTTCTGTGATGTTAATTGGATGTACAGTAAATCTAAATTTTAAACTCCTTCTGACCACTTGCAGTTGCAAAGAAGTGCTGAATCGAGCCAACTACAGCACAGTTGAAAATGAGTGAGATAACCAATCCTGAATAGCCTGAACTTCAAGAGGGAAAAGTCTGTTCTGTGCCTGAATCAGGAAGGGTCCACTGTGTAATCCACGCTAAAGCTGAACCAACACTTCTCAAAAATATCGGTTGATTACATCTTTTTAAGTGCTTCATTTTGTGGTAATTTCTAGACTGAAATACTCTAAGGCCTTTATAAAAATGCTGCACACTTGAATATTTCAAGTGAATGTGTGTGAACTGGAAGGAAAAAAAAATCCCATGCAAGTGTTAGAGAGAGTGAGATTGATCTTGCCTGAATTAATGTTCTGCTTTGTGTTTTCCTGTGGTGGGGGCAGAGATTGGATCCTCTCTGTGCTCAGTGAACACAGGACTGTGTTTACATTTGCAGGTCAGGATTCCAGTCCCAAACTGTCTGCTTCTTTCACTTGACTGAAGGGAGTCTAGACAAGCAGATCAGAGCAGGGTGTAGTTGTCTGAAGCTGGCTCAGTAGAGTTCTTTTTTTGTGCCTAACTCAAGATATCTGAAAGGAAGGTCTCCAAAATAGCTATGTTGTTTTAAATGTTTCCTTGAGACAGTTTGCCATGCTTGTCATGAGGATTCATAGAGATTAGTGACTAAAAGCAGTGCAACAGAAATGAGAACAAACTTCTGTCCTGGATTAAACCTCAAAGTCAAAGCACCTCAAAGATTTGTATTCACTTTAAGAATGCTGATCAATTTTTTGTTTGGTTTTATTTTTTAAATCTGTTAAAGTTAAAGCTGTGCAATTTCACACAAAACAGGACTGCTTTCCTTGCCCTGATAATTTTTTTTCCCAAGCAGAGGAGGTCAGCAGACAGCCCCAATGTTGTGACTGTGAATGGGTTTGTTAAATAAGCAGAGGAGTTGTTTGTAGTGTGAGGCTTTGGGAGCTGAGCTTACAGCAAGAAATACAAAGGTTAGGAGAGCCTAAACTAGGTAGGCTGGGACTGGGCTGAGCTTTCTGCCACTGGGGGATGCTTAGGTGTCAGAACCCAGGACATTCCTCTGGCTGCGCTGGGGGACTCCAGATCCTGTCAGGGGACTCAGAGACCTTGGCATGGAGTCACAAACACCTGTGCCTTTGATTTTAGCCCTTGGAAATAATTACCAACTTTGTATGAAGAATTACAAGCCACAAGGGTTTGAGTAGAATGATAGTGAATTTGTCACAGGGTGAAAAAGTAGAATTTTGGGGATTCAGAATGGGGGTTCAAGAGGCAAGATGGAGGAATCTGGGCATGTCCTGTCCTTCCTCTGCTTCTTGTCCTCCATCTTCTGCTGTGATGGTGGCACTTCTGGATTGGTTTAGAGTAGAGACAGACTGTCTAACATAGGTGATAGGTATTGGAAAATTATTGTAAATAAAGTACAGGTAGTTCTTAGTGTAAAAAGCCAACACCACCCCAAGGGTGGTCACTGCGCCACAACCCAACCTGCTGGACAGATCTCAGCAGGTCAGAGAAAGAATGGAATAGATAACAGAAAAAAAACAACCCTGAAAAGCATAGCTGAGGAATCCTGACTCCTTCTTTGAGCACAGGGCTGGGAAAAAAGACTCTTTAATACTTCAGGAGCCATTTCAGCAATACAAACCTGACACTTAGGAGGAGCTCTCCCTAAAGAAATGCCAAAACTGAGGAACTGTCTTCCTCTGGCTGGGTGTTCCTGGCTGGAGCTTTCCCAGTAGTTGGTTTTCCATTCAGGATTGGCTTGGAGCAGTTCTGCAATGCAAACAACATTATTTACAGGGTGCACAAGGAAGAGCGTGTGATTGCACATCTAAAAGCACGAAGCTGGGGTGTTGCAAGGCCAAGCCTCCCTAACTCCTTGTGCAATCCCAGGGGCCCAGAGAAGCTGCCTTTAATTGCAACCCTGATTCTTACTATTGATGCTTTGAAATCCATAGACTAAAGTGAATAATGGCAATGTAAATTAGTTATTGTTTTGATTTGGCATAAGGCAGTTCTGAGAAGATGGGCACCACTCAAATACTTCACTGAGAAGGCAGATTAATGGAATTTGTGATTTGTTTTTTTCTTTTTCCCTTGCAGAACACTTTTCTGTCTTCTGCTAATTGAATTTTTGCTGGGGACAAAATCACGTATTTGGTCCAACAGTCTCCCTTATTGCTTGGAACACTAAAAAAATTCACAACATCTTAGTTTTCTACTTTAATTCCAAGATAAATAATTCACACTAAAGAATTAAAATCCTCTAATCCACGAAAATATAACTGGGAATCATAACCATGTCAACAGGAGAAGAGCTTCCCACTGGAAACAATGATTTTTAGTTTTTGAGGAGATCAGTTTTAAACCACACAGTGAATACTCTTCTCCAGTAGAGTAAACTGACAATGGCATAACTTCACAAACTTCAGTCTCTTAAGAAAATTACTTGCAACATAGAACAAGCAACTGAAACTTGCTACTGGAAAATTACAGTCTAATGTACAGGGTTCTAATCTAAATTCCTGAAGGAGGTTTATATTTAGGTGCTAGTCCTTCAAAATACTGCAGTTTAACAGACTAATCAAGAATGTGTGAATTGGTTCACCCAGAGAACAGAGCAAATGGGGCTACTTCACTTCTTGAAGCTGTGACAAAGGATCTGCTTGCGCTCCATGATGAATGTGAGTGTGCTGAGCATCCTGCAGGAGCCAGTTGGGATAATCTGTGTGATTACAGGTCGAGTTCAAGCTGCATTTGAGGAGTTTCTTCTTGGAATTTGTCAGGCAGGTTCCCTTTTGGCTCAGCTGCTGACTGTTTTGGTAGCTGTCCTCATCAACTTCAGCTGCATCTTCAGCACCATCTCTGACCTGCCCTTAACAGGGCTTTAAAGAAATGAGGGCAGTTTCTGGGACTCTAAATGAAGCTGAGACTTTTATTATATCTTTATCCACAGTAATTTTGATGATGGTTTTCCAAAATTAATTTTTTTATGTTGTTTTGCTGCATGAGATGGCGGCATCTGATGGCCTCTGCACTGTGGGTAGAATCTGTAATTTGACAGCATAAATTAAAAACCAAACCAATCAGACTCAGCAGTCTGCTAGAGTTGGCATTTATTGTATTCATATGATCCTCTGTGAGGAAAACTGGTGGGTTTAAACCAAAGCTTTGGTGCAGGAACCTTGATGCCATGGCTGCTGATCTGCGGCTCAGGTCAAGGCTAGCATCAGATACTCTGCATAAACAAGCTTTTGTGGTTATTTGTGTTTAGCCAGTGTATTTTATGAGATGCTCTAGCATTTCCCTGGGTTGCTTGTTGGGAATACTCCCAACCCTGCAGTGGAGGTCACAGATAAGAGATGGAGGCTTTTCACTGGCCGTAATTGTCCCCCTACATTAGCATATTTCCATAGTTTGGCTGTCAGGATTGCAAGACAAGAGAAAACTAATGGAAAACTTTATCCTGAACAGAACAAATGGGTTATAAAACCATAAATGCATGCAAGATCATCAATGTGTTTATCTCTGTCTATAATCCTCGGATTGCTGTGAAAAAACAACTGTATTTAATCTGCTTTCTAATACTTGAAGACTGTAGCTGGAGAGCTGCAGTCTGCCACCAGGAAACCAAGCTCCCACTCTGCTTTGATAGTTTTTTGACACTAAACTATTGTGTCAAAATAGTTTTTGCAGCATCTCTGAGACCAGTAAATCGGTTGGAATGTGGGTTGTCAGTGGTGGATTTTCTATTTTGGGTATGGGATTTGTACCACGACCTGACAAGACATGCAGAGGCAGCACAAACATTTCTGGACAGCATCAGATTCTGGAAGCTGGCCTTGTATGATCCTTCATGCTTTATGGCTTAATAGATGAGTGCTGGTGGGTCTGCCAAGGTCAGTGACTCATGGAGGTCCTGAAGCTGCATCTCCGGTGCTCTCTGGCTGGTTGCCACCCAAAACATCCTGGCCAGCTCTGTGTTCTGGCCCCAGTGTGTGCAGGGGCCATAGATGGGCATGCAGTCACAAATTAGGGTGCTGCCAGCAGCAGTGGGTCAGGGACATCAGGGCTGTGTGTGATGGGTGTGTTTTGTCCTCCTGCATCCCCTCCTGCTCCATGGCAGGCACAGCCAGCCAGCAGGATAATTGATGGAGATGCCTCAAAAGTTGATCCCCCTCTGTGGCCACAGCTCTCTTCACAGAGAGCAGCAGGCACAAGTTCTGTAAGGATTTTTCTTAGGGAAAGGAGTGAGAAGCTTAGAGAAGGAGAGAAAACAATTCTTATTTCTACTTGTTGCTCTTGTTGTTTTACACTTGTGGAATGTGTTATGGAGATTGTTTGCTAAAAGTGATTTAGTTATTAGACGCTAGTGGAAGTTGTTTTGTTTCTTTAACTAATTTAGTTAAAGCTGTGTGCTGGCTGTCTCCAGACAGACATGAGTTTTTCTGTAGTATCTCTTAAATATACTATAGTATCTCTTTAGTATGTGATTTAGTATAATATCAGTGTAATATAACTCAGCTTAATAAAGCAATTGTTCAGCTTTCTAATTCATAGAGTCGGAGCACATTATTCCCTAGCTGGGGGTGCATTACATCAACACCCCTCTCCCCTGCCTTTTCCTTCATGTTTTCCAGAATCTGTCTGCATCAGGTCTGGCCCAGAGGTTCTCTGTCAGCTTTCCAGCACAGCAGAGGTTTGTGTTTGTTGATGATCAATGGCAATAATCACTACCTAGTCAAGAAGGTTTGAAAACCTGGTCCCCTGCAGGTGCAGGCTGCCTCTCACCCCTACCCAGCTAACCCATGGAAAATCCTCATCCAACCATGTGCCTACCTGTCCTGGCTTAGTGTTCTGTGCCCCAGAGATCCTGCAACTGCATCCCATTCCAAAGCTGCCCACTCCTTCGTAAGTGCAGGTGCCGAAAAACTCTTCCGCTTTGGTAGAAGGAAATTTGCTGTGAAGTTTCACGCTCCACTGGCACGCTTCATCCAGAGGGGAGGGCAGATACGCGGTTGGTGTATGTAGAAAATATTCCTCTTCATTGCCTCTGTCACCTTTTTATCTTACTGAAACCAACTGAAGTCTTTTAGAAGTCATTTGGATAAAACCTCTGCTTCTGTTGGCTTCTATCTGCTTCTGTGACAGTTTATAATAGAGAGAGACAGAATATAAGCACAAGCCCTGAAGGTAGAAGGAACAAAACAAGAAGGTATTTGGCAGGGTTCTTAAATGTCCTTCTGTCTGTAGTAAACCAAACCAAATGAAAGTCATCAAGTATTTCTGCTGTTCTAAACCATGAGTCAGAGCAGTCTCTGCATCTTTATAAAAAGGAAGGTATCCATAGAAGCAAGTACACTGAAGAACAACCCTTTTATAAAATACAGAGGGGGAAAGAAAAAGGTGGGGAGGGCAATGGAAACAAAAAAATCAAACAATTCTTAGGGTTATTATATTTATTTTTTGTAATAGTCCGTCTTTGGCAACCAAGAAGCAGTTGTATATGGAAACTGGAACTTTTATTCTTAAAAATAAATTTGTCTGCAGTAGGAAAACTGATCTGAGAGAGTTCTTGGAAAATTTGCTTTGCTGCTCTACCATGGGTGAGCAGGGCTTGCTCTCCAAGAGCTCAGAGGTTAGTGTACTTTATTAGGACTAATCCCAGACTTTTTAAAGACCTACTAAAACAACTGTCATGGGAAGAAATCAGGCCTGCAATATTTCCCTGACTTGCTAGACAGAAAATTTATTCTGGGTATGAAAGGGGCAAAGAAAGATAAGACAATGAGCTATAAAAAGATTTAAGTAGAAAAGGGAGTTCAAGTAATAATAACTACTCAGTATACAGTTGTGAACTGTGAGCAAACATTAAACTTTTAAGCTTTTTAATATCTGCATTTTAAAATAAATTATATGTAAGTGTGGTGTTTTGTTTGAACATTTTACTTTGAATCCTTTCCGGGCTTTTAAAATGCATTAAATGAAAAGGTTTTCCAAGCCAGAAATGTGTAAGTTTGTCTTCCCACAGCAAGAAGTTTAGCAAGGTGTAGGTGTAGACTAGGGACACAATACTAATATATCAGGACTAATATGTGCTTTTCAGAATTTTGAAACCAAGATAAATGTTGATGTTTCTGCAGGCAAATGATCTTTTGTTCCTGTGCAGACTCTGTAAATACAGTAAGATTGTTCAGATATAAATGCTGGTAGAGCATTGCCAAGCTTGTGGATTTTTTTTTAACCTAAAGATAGAACAAAGTGAAAGTTGGGGACAAGGAGAAATATTTTTAGAAGTTATTTTTTTCCCCCCATAATCCAGGCCTGTAGATTGATTTTAGAAAGCTGAAACTTTTAAAAGGATCTGTGTGTGCGTACATGAGCGTATACCTACTTGTACTTTAGTTTCAGGTGTGGAACCCTTTCTCCTGGAAAACGATTCCGTTTTTAATGGCTAGAGCTTTTATTATTGAATAAGATGTTCCAGAAAAAAAAATCAAAAAACACTTTTATTCCAAGTTTACAGTTGGCTTTCTTTTCGTAATTTACTAAAAAAATGCTTGTAATTGTCTGTAAGCAAAACGTATTGAAATGGTTTGATGGATGGTATGGAAGGAGTGATGAGAGCATAACAGAAAGGCACCATAGATAAAAAGTGTTGAGAGGGGCATGAAATATTTGTACACATGTGTTCCAAGTCTACATCCACTTGTGCCTCTAAGAATTGAAACTCCTGGTTATTTTTTTCCCACTTCCTCCACTATTCTGAGTGAGGCTGTGCCTGCACTGGCTGTTATTGCAGCACTCAGATCTCTGCTGTGCAGCTTTAGCACCTGAAATTAAAAATTGAGGAGCTGAAATGAAGTTTTAGTTGTGTTCACGTTGGGCCGAAAAAAAAAATAATGCTGTTGAAAAGGATGGTTGGAAATGCAGAGTGCTGGAGTAGCTCCTGCCTTTCCAAATGTTAAAGTTTTATAGCTTGGTAATGACAAGCTGACTATAAATAGCAGTAATAACAATAATTTTATTTATTGGGCACCCTTCTGTCGTTAATATCCTGTTAGATGGCTCACAAAAGGTGTAATCTACTGTTAATGTCCTGCTAGAAGCCTCATAAAAGAAATAAAATAGAAAGGCAGTTTAATGTTTAATGGTTTATGCTTTTTCTTTCATGTTGATGTAGAAGATTACAGTAAAAAGGCCAATTTTGCATCTACATTGAAATTAATGGAGTTTCAACAACTTATTTTGGATCTGAAACAGGTCCAAAATATGTTAATACTTGTTCTTCAGATTCAGTCAGCTGATGCTTGAACACTTGTGATTGATTTGCAAGGTACCCAAACTGGATTAATTAGAAGAGAAAAATACTGTTTCCCCCTCTAAATTCTGCTTACTGCAAACCCCTCTTGCTATAAAATGTCATGTTCTGGAGGCTCCTTTTCCCATCTTCAGACTAAATTGCCTTTTCTTGTGCTCATTCTAGTCATCTTTTATGTTGCTCATTAAAAATGTTACGTTTTATGCCCCGTATTGTTCACAGTCTACAAGGTTTTTATCACTTCGATAAAAGCAATCTACTTGATGCACAGCTGCTCTCCAGTGTGATCTGATTGCTTTTGGGATGGGCTTCAGACACCTGAAGCTGTGCAGAGCACTTCTCTGCTGTTTGCAAATAGCTAAATTAAATTACTTGCAGATGAATTTGGTTTATAACATATTCAAAGGAGATTTTTCAGATTTACGGACAGTCTGTTGTGCTTTCTAGCATATAGTGTGGTCTTTGAGTGGCCTCACTGATTTCTTGAGGAATGAGGTGTAACTCAGCTTGAGCATGACTTCCTTTATCTCACTCCTCTCGGGGAGTTGGGAGCAGGGGGAAAAGCAGCTTGGTCCTGGAGAGGAAATACAGGTTTTCCTATTCATGTGGAATTTGATGCCTAATTACTTACAAGGTCTAAAAGTTCGTGGGGCCTCTGCCCTGGCTGTGTTGTACCTGCCCCACACACTTTGGAAATCCTGTTATGAGCTCCTTGACCTTCTCCATGTCTCCGAGGCACTGGGAACCCTGATCCCAGCCCAAGATTTTTTGGGTAGCAGGATACCTCACTGTTCAGGCACTGGAGCCTAAATTTTCCTTGCTGATTTAGTTCTAAAATGGGACTGGTTGGCATCCAGCTTCTCTCCATTGTGATTTTGTTTTTACCTTACACAACCTGCTTGTTCTGAAATGAGCAAAAACCTCTTACTGTAAAAAGTTATTGCTTTGCTCCAATCCCCAACATATTTTCATATAGAGTCACTCATAATAAAGTGAACAGGAGGTTTTTAAACAAAAGTTCTGTGTTGTTCAGTGCACATACTGAGACCAGCTCTTCTAACTTAACAGCTTTTCTTCCATTTATTGAATATTGGGGGATTTTTTATTATTTTTTTTAAAGCTGTCAGCCTGCTTGCAGATGGTGTCACGTATAGGTGGTAACAGTCGGCTGGTCCCAAATGCACTAACAGCACACCTCCCTAGGAATATATTGCTTAGCTGGCTTTGGTCCCAAGATAATCAAACAGTTGCAAATCCTGGGTCATGAAACCTCATCAAATTCTAGCCACAGTTAGCCCTGGTCACTGTGTTGCTAAGCCAAAGTCATTAGACTTTTTGCTCGTGGCAAATATAAATCCTGTTTAGATTTGATTAATTTTTCAGAGTTTTTAAAGCTATTTGCTCTAACAAGAACTGTGCCATCCTCTGTGGGCTTGAAACTGTTTTACAAAGTCTTTTCTGTGGCTTCTTAAGCACTGTCTGGCTTTGTCCACACTTCATTAGAGGCATGTAGTGGCTCAAGAGGATTAGGATAACGCAAACCCAGCCTTTCTACTCCCAGTGGAAATTAATCTCTTGCAAAGAAAGCTGTGCAGGTTTTGTTCTTGCTTTATTTCTTAAACTGCCTGTAGCTCTGTCATCATTTCAAACAGTGTTTAAAGACCCCAAGTGAGGCCCACTATAGTAAAATATTTGATTATGGCTTTCCCTGATACAGTAATTAGGCTGATACAAGACTTTATCTTTGAGCTTCTAAAGTGTTTTCTGCAGTGGCAATGCCTACTGCTCTAGATATTGCTACAGAGTTGTCAGAACTAAAAAGAATGAGAGGTTTTGCATGGCTGTGCCTGACACAAGGTAAAGATCTGCTGTTCCCAGCACTGCTGGCTACCACAGCAATTCAAATCCTTCAAGGACAGTTTGGATGGGGCTTTGAGCTTCCCCCATGGCTGGGGGCTGGAAGCAGATGGTCTTTAAGGCTCCTTCCAACCCAAACCATTCTAGGATTCTCAGTGGTGGTGAAAGATGTGGCAGCAAACATTTGCACTCTGCTCCCAGCTGCTGTCCTATTTCCCTTTCCTGCTTCTTTCTCTTTCCCCTAGCAAGAAATACTTTAAAAAACAAACAAAACAGTAGTTCTTGAATTACTTGCAATTTTCACAAATAGAGCTGGTACACCACAAAGTGAATCTTCATGCCTGTTGTCAGAAGAGCTATGCAGTGTATCCCACAGTGGTGTAGATGGAGATTTAAAGGTGAGACTGGAAATAAAGAGGAAGGATTTGATGCAAGCCTTGCCACATTTGTGAAAGTAAATATGTGCAGGAAACTGAAGACATAGTCTGTGAGCCAGCAGCAGGCATCCCATGTCTGTAGTGTTGGTGTGAGTCTCAGCTGAGCCCAGCTCACTTCAGCCTGGACTAACAAGTGTGGGCTCACATTGAGTGGCCTCTTCTCACCTGCCCTGCTCTGGAGCAGGTGAGTGGTTGAGACTTGATAGCTCCTTATCTGTCTGCACACCTTGCAGAATTCTCTATTTCTGATGTTCATGGAGCTGAAATAAGATTCTTTTAATCTTTCTAATCAAAAGAAGATACCTGGCAATTCCCTTTGTAATCATACTGTAAACAACTGTGGGTAATTGTTTTTTGTTTTCTTTTGTTCCTTTCTTCATTTCAGTCTTCTCCACTGATCTGTGTTATACATCACCATGCAAAGTAGTAATCAAAGAAATGGAAATAGATTCAACATTGGTACCAATGCATTTGCACTTCATTTTGTTTTACAAATAAGAAATAATTTCAGACTGTACTTGGGCTGTGCCAGGAATATAATTTTATTCCTGGGAATCTCCTTAACCAAAAGTTATCTGTACAGATTTCTGGGTTGGAATACTGGAGCATCTGGAAACTTAATTGAGTTCTATAATGACACATTTTTACAGGCTTACAGAGAAAAGATAAAAGCTGAGCTTGATAAATATTGAGGCTAGATTTGAGGCTCAGCTGACGAGATAGTAAAGCTGTGCAAACTTTTCTTGTGAAACTTCAGCAGGCCCTGGGAAGAATCATGTCTGAAGGTGAAAGTAAATCCCTCAGAGTTCTGGTGTCAAACCAACCTTGCTTTTTATGTGGAAATTTTTTTTATTCCCCAGCTGTAAAACATTAGGGCTGTCATTTCTCATGAGGCAGGACCTAGAGTAAGATGCTTGCATTTACCATTAATTTTCTGGGGTTTTTTATGTGAGTCCTTCAACTTTGACGAACTTGTTTCTTGCACTTTCCTTATCATGTTTGTATACACATACATATCTTGCTTATCTTGGAAGAGGACTTCAGGTCAACATTATCTTTTCCAAATGTCTTTACAGTAACTGCTTTTCTCTTCTGCCCCAGACACCATCACACAGCAAAAGCTTCATCATTCATTCACAATGTATGGGCATTTCATTGTAGTTTCTCATGCTGCTTTGTTTTTTGGTTTTTTTTTCTTTTAAAGAAATATCTTTTGACAGAGGAAGTTGGGGAGGGTGGTGTGCAAGTTCATCCTGCCTCTCATGACCCCCATTAAAAAGACCCAAAACACTTTATTGAAAAAAAAAACCTCCAAAAGAAGCCAAACAACAACAACTAAATCTATAAATGCTTGTGTTCAGTAGAATTTTCATTAAGGCTGGTTAACAGATCTATAACTGCTCAGCTGTTGCCAATGGCATTTTCATATTGCACCTTCTGGGGGTTACTGTCTTGCTATTTAAAAATAAATAGACTGATATATAGGCAGACACACCAAAAAGAGGTGGCATTACTGACAGCTCCACTATAACTTTCAGCCCCTTAACATAAAACTCCACCACTAAATCTCTCAGGGTAAACTATGCAGAGATAGAAAAGCCCCAAGGTATTAAGAGTGATTTTGATATAAATTCCAATTTTATTTTATGACTATTTTACAGCTGCTTCTAGATATCTTCTCTCATAAACTACAAGGTACAAGGCAAATGTTACATCTTTTTTTTTCCTTCTGCAGGGTTTCAGACAGTTGGTTTATTGTGACATGTTAGCAGCCTTTCCCCTGCACTGCACATTCAGAAGAATGAATTTTAATGAGACCAAGCTAGCAGAAGGCCCATAAAGAAGATGCGATTATGTTTTAAGTATTCATAAAAAAAGTTACATTAAATTTACACATTTTGATTTTTGTCTGTGACAGTCAAAAGAATTAGACTGAGAGGATATTGCAGAATCATGAAATGATGAGGGTTGGGAGGCACCTCTGGGGATCCTCTGGTCCACCCTCACTGCTGGAGTAGGGTGGAACTTCTTAAATGGGGAAAAAATTGTTCCCCAAGAAATGTCCTCACTCTTGCTGTGAGGACAATAATGCCACAGTGGTTTTGATAACCATGAGGTAGGTCTGCTAAGCACCAGGAGGTAACTTTTCATCTTCAGATAAAGACATAATTAATTGACCTCTTCATCACTCTAGCAAGTTAGTAAACATTAAAGATGATTAAATAAATGTTGTTTTCAAGCTATGTGGAAAAGTTAGCAGCATGTATCTGGATGTTGTTAGATTCCAGACATGCCCAGAACCCTTGGTGTGCAGGGGAAAGCAATTTTAATTGTACTTTTTTATGTAAGTCTGTGATGCCTAATAGAGATGTTTCCTTCTTTCCTAGCTGATACCATACCTTGCCGGAACATTGTAAAAGTGTGAGCTGAAATATTTTCTTCTTCTTTGCTGGTGTCACATGGGAGCCTGTCCTTTAGCAATCCTATGTAGCAAAATAAACCTAGTCATGTATTTGCAGGGTGCCAGGACAAAGGAAGGAATGATGGATCTGACTCCATGTTCTCAGAAGGCTAATTTATTATTTTATGATGCTGTATTATATTAACGAATACTATACTAAACTTTACTAAAGAATGCAGAAAGGATACAGACAGAAGGCTAAAAAGATAATCATGAAAACTCGTGACTCTTTCCAGAGTCCTGACACAGCCTGGCTCTGATTGGCCATTGAGTCAAAACAATTCACATGAAACCAATGAAACAATTTCCAACCACATTCCAAAGCAGCAAAAAACAGGAGAAGCAAATGAAGATGATCTTGTTTTCCTTTTTCTCTGAGGCTTCTCAGCTTCACAGGAGAAGAATCCTGGGCAAAGGGATTTTTCCAGAAAATGGTGACAAACCTAGGCCTGGGTATTGCCTGTTTCTCCTTGCTAAAGGGCTTTAAAATATCCCAAAAAGTCTTCCCCCCCACCCAGAGCCAAATGTATATTAGTATAGGCTGAACATGTGAGGAACAAATAGTTTTGCTTCCAAGTCTGTGAAATTTTCCTCTCTTGAACCCTGTTAATGATTTCTAATTTTTAGTGTGGGGTTAATTTTTCATAAATACAGATTAGCTCGGCATAAATATAGTAATCAGTGTCACTTTATGAAAAGCTCCGGCTAATTTTAATCTCAGAACTGGGGGAATGTAGAAATGGAACTTTTCATGGACTGGTATGAAATTTCAGTTTTACTTTACCCTTAAAAGTTCTTCCTGATTTAATTTAGTTCTTCCTTTCTAATGTGTCTACCTACACAATTATTTCAAAGATAAGCATTTAAAATATTGGATCTTGTATTTTGAACACAACTCTGTTTTAGATTAAGGACCTTCTTGATGATGCAGGTTTTTTACAACTTGTGTGGTTGTTCCATTTCAGTTAGTTTTAAAAAATATATTTCATATAAAGTTGATACCTCTAGACAGAAAATAACACATTACAAACAGAGGCAACATTGGAATAGTTTTCCAGAGCAAGTGGTCAAAGTATACACAAGTTACATCTTGAATATCCAGATATTTTGGAAAAACTGCTTCTGTTGTATTGCATTCCTACCTTTCAGAAAAAAAAAAACCAAAAAGATAATCTATGTAGTGCATCGAATCATAGTAAGTGATTATTGATGTCTTGGTCATTAATTTTGCAATGACTATCAAACAAGAAAAGCAATATTCATCATTGCAATAAAGCAAATTAAACAAGATGTTTCCTCCAGTGCTTTATCCTGAATAACAGGAGCCTGTGAAATGATTCCACACAGGAGGGGGAAGGCTCAGTGCTTTTGCCCCAGGCTGAGGTGCCACTGATAACATCTAAATAAATTGATGTTGTTAAAGAGCACAAACTCCCCGGGGGGGATGCTTACTTGGGTTTAGAGAGTAGTTTATTTTGGTTACAGCTTTTGCTGTTTATAGCCAGTTGGAGGGGAGCTGAATTCTGTTATTTGTGAACTGGGAGAAGATTGTCCATAGCAGAATCTGTTTCCATTGGTTTAACCAAACAAGGTTCTAATCTCAGCCGAGTATTCAGCTACAGCATGTGTAGAAAACAAGGCAGATAAATACTCTTAAGTTTATGGTGTATTTGGATCTGGCTGAGATTCTCATCTGGGCTTTTAAGACCCTCAGTAAACAAGTAGCAGTTTTCTTCCCTCTTTTTGCTCATCATTGCTGCCATTGTTGATTGAATAGGGGCTGTAATTCAGAGCAGAGTTTGACGAAAGCATTTCTGTATTTCCCCATTGTGTAATCAGAAATAGCTCCTGGGCAACAGGCTGCAGTGGGTTTTGTATTGTAATTTTTCTTTTTATTTATTTTTTTACAGAGGAGATGAGTGCAGAACTCTCTGATCTTCTTGGTAAGTTAGAGTTTACATGTGTTGCTTGCTCACTTGGGTCCTTCTACCTCCTGTGCTGTTTAGGTTTAGGGGTATCTGTCATGAATGATTGAACCTAGTTATTCTTTATTTTCACAGAAAGAAACAAAATCTCAGTTTGAATCACACCAAGAGCAGAGGTTGGTCTCCCTGTGAAAGGTGTGGGTATATCAGTGATTTGCTGTATGCAGCTGAAGTCCAGTTTTTGTTCCTTTTGTCATTTTGTTGATGCACAGCTTTGTAGTTTCCAGGCTCTGCTTTAATTTGAGCCTCCTGTGTGAGACATATTCTGCTTTTATCAATAGCTGATCTGGAACTGTAAATTGGGGAATTCTGGTTTGGTTCCCCCCTCGCTCTTTGCCATCTGATATTCTTTTCATCTAAGTCTCACTTATCTGCAGCTGAAAAAAAAACAAAACAAAAAATAAACCAGTGTCTCCATAGATGAATGAAACATCATTGCTGGAATAAAACAACGCAACTCATTTTAAAAAGAAACAACCCTGATCTGAAGATGTAACTGCATTCATGATCCCACTGGAAAAGTTATTGATGTTCAAGTGGAATTTCCTGTGTGTCAGTTTCTGCCCCTTCAGATTCATAGAAGTAATTATAAGTTCATTTAGGCTATCCAAGTTTCTGACAGGTGTTTTTTATTTTTTTCTTAATAATGAAAAAAGAACTTCAAGAAAGGAAACAGTTTTTTAATCTAAATTCACATGTTTGGGCTGTTGATTACAAAGGAAAATATTTGTGTTTTTCTATGGGAATGTGGAATGTGAAAAAAAATGTAGTGAAATTATGGTAAAAGAAAAGCCTATAAAGACTACAGAATTTCTGCAATAAGTAATTTTAGTATTACAGTTCTGTGTTTCTCTTATTACTGTTCTCTATGAAAAAATAGCTACCAGAAATACTGTTCCCCGTCTCTTTTCTAATACGTCTTGTATTTTGTTTACCCACCAGGCCCACTGCAGTCCCAGCCTGCTAACTTCTGTTTTGGAGCAAATTGAAATGTGGATTTGATAAAAGCTGTCAAGTATTTTACTTGAACAATAGATCAATCGCGTGATGAAGACTTTTTAATGGAATTTTTTTTTTTGTTTTGGGGAAGAAAGGCCTCTTTTTCAGAGAAAAAGCAGAAAGCTAACTGAGAAAAAAATTTCATGGGTAGTGTAGTAACATCCAGAAACAGACAATAGGTAATGAGGATTTATTCGAATAATGTCAAAAGCGTTTTAAACCATAAAGCAAAAACACCAAGTGAAACTTTATCACTCTATCTAAATGCAGTATTCTTAATTTATTTTCATAGCTTTGGGCAGGATTACTCCCTTATTAATGCAGAGATCCAGTGTCATCACACGAGTCACCCTTCATGTCCCTGCTCTTCTCTATTACCACACAGAATTATCTGTGTGCCTGTTTGTATGTAACCATGTTTTTATAGAAGGATGGAAATTTTCTGGTGCTTTTATTAAATGCATCATGGTAATTATGACCTTATTTTTAAAATTTTGCATCTTTGCTGCTTTCTAGTCCAGCTACAGGAGAGAACACTGTGTGACCTCACACAGTGTTAGAGTGAAAGAAAATATTTTCTCTTCAGTGACAGAAAAAAAGAAATGAGGGGTTTCTTTGGTGAGGGTTTTGTAGGGCTTTTTTGGCTGGTTTTTTTGCTTATTTTTGGGTTTTTTTAAAATTTTGTTTTGTTTGGGCTTTTTTTTCTTTTTGTTTCTCTAATTTAATGATTAGTCCAAACTGTTAATTTGGGAGTACATGGGGAAAAGCTTGCAGTACATGGCAGCATGAATTATAAGTATTATGAAATTGATATGTGTAATAGGTAATACACAGATTATCTTTAATGATGCTGAGTGCAAACATCCACAATGAGTTTTTTGTGAAGAAAAGCCAATTTATGGGTTGTTTATGGATCTTTTTTTTTCCCAGTACGTGCATACACTATATAAAATGAGAATTCTGGATTGTCCCTAAAGTAAATCTTTTGAGATAATTCTAAGCAAGCTAATGGAAATCTATCCCGGCTTTCATCCTGGACAAATTCATAACCTATTTCTCCATTTGTTTTCAGTAGTTTTGCTTCCAATAATCTGTAGAAACATAATTAAATTTCTATTATTAAAAAAACTGGAAAAAGCAATATGCAGTGGTCAGTGATCCTGTTATTGTAAGGTTAAGAGGCAATCTTTGGTTTTAATTGTTTTATTCTGGTTTTAACCTTTGCATCCTACTTAGTTTCATTTTGGTGTCATGCTCTAATCCTGATGCCCTATTTCAGTTGGTCAAACACAAATAATTCAAGAATTACAGCCTCTGTCAGCAGGAAACAGAAGAACACTTAATACTGGTTACATTTATAGATAACGACCAAATTCTGGAGGAAAAAATAAATTGTAGATTTTAATACCAGGAAAAGAACACAATTGCTTTATAAGATGGCAGATACTTTAAATAATCTACAGAAGGATTCCTAAACTTAGTTTGTAAATTTTCTTTGCCAAATATAAGTTGAATTAAGGTTTTCACTATTTCTTTCAGGGTGATACTGAGACCTGATATTGAGTTCTATATTGAGATATTGAACTGCTGGGTACTGAACTGCTGTTGGATATCCTGCGTTGTTTTATGAAGTGTTTATTCAAGTTAGTGACTTCTGCTGATAACTGAACATCAAATAACTACTCGTCCTTCCTCTTAGTACTCCATGGAAAAACACAGGTATGAAAATGACCCCAAAGTACTTTGTTAAAACAAAAAACACAAGACACATGAAGGAATTTGTGATTCTGTGAATCTCTCAAGGTTGTTTCTATTATTTCTTTATTTTTCAAAAAGTAATTAGTTTTGTAAATGATAAATAAGCATTTATTGTACTTTGTGTTTCTTGTGCAATTCACACCTAGAAGACTGTGAATTTGCCTTACCCTGACTTTCAGGAGCATTTTCAGGTGTGTTCTCAGAAGGGAAAAATGGGTGGCTTGGTCCACTTGTCCCACTGCTTCTCAACATCTTTGCAGTAACTACAATGGTTTGGGGTTTTTTGATCTTTGAAGAGCCCTAGGAGGTGTTGTAACAAATAATTAAATTTAAAAAGTGGGGCTTTCTTTGAGTCTGTAAGTTGTGCTTAGTAGGAGCTATTGTTTCTGAGTGAAGAGAGAGAGAACAGTAGAGATTAATGAAAAGAAGGAAAAAAAAAGAGATTTGTATCTTGTCAAGAAAAGATCCTTATGTTTTCCCTTGTTCAGGTTAGAAAATTATGAGCCCTATTTTTAATCCCAGTTCACAGCAGCGGAACACCAGGTAGTTATTTCTAGCATCTGTTTGACATAAAGGAAGGTATACCCCAAAGAGACACTCTTCATAAACACTGAGCACCAGAAATACTGTTCCTATTAAATTGGACCACATGAATAATACAGGAGTCATGAATTTAAATTATTACTGGCATTTGGAGAAAATGGCAGTATTTCAGCCATTAAATAACAACTTTGCTTTATTTCTGGAAACAGAAAAGTTATTAAGTTTTAAATCATATTGATGCTGTGGCTCAGATACATTTCTGGTTCTCCAACCATCCAGACATATCTTGACAGTGCTGTGTTGCGCTGGAATTGTTTTCTCAGAGGCCTTCAGCCCACTGCTATGAGATAGCTGAGCCTGTACCAAGATGGCATTGTCATAAAAAGCAGAGGTGCCACAGCTTGTGGAGTTTTTGAGGTGCATCATCCCCACCCATTTTGTTGTATTTGTTACTACAGCCCTGGAAGAGGGGGTGTCAGAGCAGTTATTAAAGCTGAAAGGGGTGCAGCACACTAAACAGCATTGTCACAGGAACCTCTCCCTGTTCTTTGCTTTTTGTGTGTCCTTAACACAGCAGGGCTGAATAAAATGGGTGAATCTTTGAAGTCTGCAGTGCCTGAAGGCTTCCCTCCCCTGTTCCTGCTCTTCCTGCCCCCCTCACCATGCTTCCTAACTAGTGACATTAAGTTCAGATGAGTTGGAAAAATAAGTGTAGAAAGAAGTGCCTGCTTGTGGATGAGGTCTATGAGGGGCTTATATCAGAATGCAGAGGAGGAGAATAAGTTTGAATCAGACAATTTCAGCATAGGAAGCCAAAATCCTCCGTTTTCTGCTTTAATGTGTCTTGTATGATCTTGAGAGAAATCATTTAGTTATGCCTTGACTTTGCTTTGTGAAGTGAAGTTACTTTAAAAAAAAAGATGCTGCATTTGCACAAGTGCCAAAAACTAAATAGAAGAACTGTAAACTGTTTCAGTTTGTGAGAAGTCTCTCTGGTTCATATTGGTTCGTAAAAAAAACCAACTGGATATGGTGACCATAAGAAAAGATTTCTTTGGACTTTCAGGTCTCTTGTAACTTCAAAAGGGGAAACCTTTTTGAAGGGAGGAGATAAAAGAACTGGTTATAGAGAAGTGACCTGACATGAAAAGCTCAGAGACTTGCATATGCAGGAGTTTCACACCTCCCTTCATCAGAGACACACGAGACCATCAGAAACCAGAATGCTAAGCAGGGGAAAACACAGCTATAGAAGAGTTGCAAATCCAGCATAACCAAAATAATCTCTAAGAGGAAAACACCTTTGGTGATGGAAAGGAGTAGTGAGCATCACAGGAAGCTGCATGTGGAGCTCAGGCTGTGTACGGACAAGGCTGCATAAAAGCCAGGCTTAGACTTTGTGAGAAGAGTCAAGGCAAATAGGTAAAGTTATTTTCAGGTACATGCACAAAAAAGGAGACCAATGAAAGGAAGTTTGAAATTCGAATAAGATAAAGAGGACAAATGGCAAAATAAATAATGCTACTCACAATTTGTAAGGATGATGAGGCTGAGTGTTGGGCTCTCAGATAGGAGAAGACAGGAAAGAAAAAGGTGAGAGGGAATGAAAGCTGAGATGCAGTATATTTTATTTATATTTATTTACCTCTGAGTAATAAAAAGAAATTGAGGTTCAGCAGTACAAACTGTTGGGGTTTTTTTTGAGGATTAAAAGCATCCATTTCTGTTGCCATGTGCAGGCTGATACTTTATAAGAAAGCTGAGCTGAAAAACGTGTTTTTCAGGAGGAGCAGGCGCTCACAGGGACCTTCTGAGCCACCACTGCTGTGGGGTGTCTGTGGGGCAGGAATACACCAAACTGAAAGGGAAATGGAAATATTCTTGGCACAGAGGAAGGGCAGGAGCTGCCCTCCCAAGAGCTGTGCTGCAGAAAACTCCTGGGTTAGAGCCTACAGCTCTGACCACTGTTCCTCCAGCAGAATGAACCCAGCCTGGGCTGCAAGTGCTACAAAGAGGGTGAAATGACTTTTAGAGAAGCTAGCCAAGCAGGGGAAACTAGAACAGCTCTGGGTTTTTACCATCTAGTAAAACTAACTCTGAAAAGGATTGTTTTGGTAGTGGAGGATTAAAATAAGAAACATCACTGATCGAGGAGTTTTTGTGCAGGATGGAGCTCTGGCATCATTGAAGTGGTTTTGGTTTGGGGTGGGGAGAATGGATAGAATCAGCCTCCCTGTCATTAGCAAACAAGCTGTCCACATTGTTTAGAGTCAGAGGGACTTGTTTTTCTTCCCTCCTCACACAAATACTCATATATTATTAATATCTAAATCTATTAAGGCCACAAGTGCATCACAAATTGTGCCAGTCTATTTGTGCTATGAGGAGTGGTTTTATTTAAGAAACCTGAGTAATCCCACATTCCTAAAATAGCTTGCATGTTACCCCTTTCCTCCTTTGCGCATTCCTGAAATTCTCCAGGCTTCTGAAAGATAAGGCTTGAAAATTAACTTTTTTTAAAAAATTGTAATATTCTTCACTTCGTCCAATACATTTGTATGATCCACATGAAGAAAACAATAAGATTTGTTTTTTTCTTCCTTCTGTGTAGGGCAAGATAAAATGGAAATAATGGTTCTTTAGGCTAATTAAATCAAAGCAACAGCAAGGCAGCCACAGTCTAGATTAAGACACTTTTCAAGAAATCAAATTAAGAATAGTTTAAGGCCCCCTTTTTTGTGTCCTATGTAAAATATTGCAACAGCCCAACTCCTTATCCTTAGCTTTTTTGTGCCACTTCTCAATTAATTTTCTCCTCACAGAAATAAACATTTTAATCAGCATGTACAATAACACCAATCACTGATGGTAATTACTCTAAGTAAAATAGCTTTTTTTATTGTAGCAAATATAAAATGACAATTCTAATTATGTAACATCTCTAATGCCTTAATGATTTTAGCCCATTTTCCATGTTTGTACATGAAAGCTGGCTCCATATTTTTACTGTTACCAAAGTTGCACAGAGATATTATTGGGCTTTAAATGTTTATTGTCATCTTAGCAAAGTGGCTTTTATTTTTTGTTTATGTTCTAAAAGCTTGGCAGAGTAATGGCAATCCACAGACTAATGGCTAATCTGGGTTTGTGCCAAAGGAGCAGTAATAGCTACAAGCACAGAAAAAACCATCAGAAGAGTAAATGCCAAATTAATCCCTGATGGAACTATTTTGCCTTAGTGCAGTTGGGCTGGAGAATGCATCTTTTACATTGTGCATCCTGTTAGAACCCATTATTTTCCAAGGGAGATTGCACAGTTGGGCACACAGGGTTCAGCCCCTGCCTTTTTGGCTGAAAAAAATCCCAAACCTCGTTTCAGCTGTGGCCTGTGTGCCCTGACACCTAAACCAGCTGAATGTGCTCAATCTCCCACTGAGAAACCTCAAGGAGTTACGGCTCACAACTGAATTTAGCCTGTTACAACTCTGAAATGCCGGAAAACCCTCAAGTGATCAGGAAGTTTTGCTAAAGACAAAAGAGTTGTAGGTTTTAATGGCAACATGTTACCACTTTTTAATTATATTCTTTTAACCTATTAGTACATTTATTTATTCCCACAAAATAGCAGAATTGTTTTTTGGAGACAGAGTTCATAAGCTCATTGTCATTTGTAACGTTCTTTAGAGAGCAGCAGTGTGCCTTTGCTGCTGTTGCACAGGTTTAAATTCATCATGCTCCCCTCCCCCCCATGGCAAAAGGAGGGAATAGAAGGAGGGATCAACCTCCATACAAGGAGGAAAAATTTGAAAAGTGTTATTTTATAATGATGTTGTACTGAAGATAGTTGCTAGAAGCTGAGCCACTCACCTCTGTACTCTGTCACTAAGAATAATTTGGTTTGGTCAAACAGGGGGACGCAATGCCTCACTGATGTAAAAAGGATGACAGCAGAAAGCAATTTGAACATTTTTTTCCCCTTTCTGGTATTTTTCTTGCATTCAGGGGTGTATTTCCTGAAAATTGAATAGCTCTATATGGTTCTCTGGTCGCTGTTTGTGGCTGTGGTGCTTCCCTGGCTAGGTGAGTTCTGATAGATCTCTAGAAATCTCTTCTTTTTTCTTCTTCTATCTTCCCAGTCTGCTTTTGATAAATTTTGTCTGTGGGACTATCATGATTATCACACCTAAACAGGGGCACCAATGCCCATAGTAACTGGCCAAATGTATTAAATTCACTTTTTGTGTTTTCCGTCTGTTACCAATTCCTGCAGCAGCCTTACGCATCATCTCTCAAAAGTTTTATCCAGTTGTAGCCTGGTCTTAATCCATCAAAATCCTGGTCCCATTCACATCTGTGTTTGCAGTCATCCCTGCTTGATTTGTTTTTTATTGGAGCCTTGCTGCAATTATTTACAGAATTTGTGGGATCTCCCCATCAATCATGGGAGATCATGGTATCAGGTGTGCCTTGAGCTGTGTGCTCTTGGTGGGTTGATGAGTGTTTCAGCTGATCAATGCTGCTGTTTTCCCTGTGTAAGGGAATGATAATTGTCCTGGATTCAGAGCCTTTGCAGTGTGAAAAAGATTTTCTTGGGAGATATCTGCCAATACCATCTGATTCAAATGCCACTGTGAACTCGGGTTTCTAAAGCTGTTCTAATAATTCATCAGGTCTATATCTGCACCTCTTGGGCAATGAGATCACATTTATTCCCTGTAAATCTGTACACAACCCAGTCACCTGTCTGGTCTGGAAATCATCATTACATATTTTTCCCAAGGTCTGTATCACACTGTTATTCCTTATTTAAACAATTTTTATATATATTTTTTTTAAGCTTCATTCATCTTTTTCAGGTTAAACTGGTTTATCTGCAAAGCATTTACTCAGATATGGACAATATGGTCATGTTCTTTCTTTGAGCATTTTGCCCTCAACCATTTACATTAAACTCTCAGCTGTGCTGCAGCTCACAGGTCTGTCTATCATTCTTCTTAATGCTTCATAGTTCTGAAGGCAAAACCTCAAACATTTTTTAGCACTTTTCATAATTACATAGATTTTTATATGCTGTTTTTAATTTATTTTCCTAAATTTTCTCTGTATCTCAGTATGAAACTCAGGTCTCCAGCCCTGTCACGTAACCTGAGTGATCTCTCACACTGTTCTCAAAAACGAGCTGTATTTGCTGTAGGCCTGATAACAGCTCCTGCAAGTTTTCCTTTTAGTGCCAATTCCTTTTGCAGATGTATTTCTATCATTACTTGCTCTTCAGGTTAGTTGTCCTCTCTTCTAACGCTGTGCAGACTGACATTTGTTGTCCACTAAGTTCCTCAGCAATTGCTCTGTGTGTTGGCCCTAAAAATGAAATGTTGGACCTAAAAAGGACATGTTTCTTCTGCCAGCACTCCCAGTTTACTGATCTCTTGTGTGACAGCACAGGTGAGTGACCATCTTTGATCTGGCTGACTGCTGAGCTTTGTTGTCCTATTGATGGGTAAATTGTGTGGGCTTTGGGGTGCAGTTTTGGGATTGTTTTGTCTCTGCTGATGTGACAAAGATGAGAAATAGTTTATCAGTAGTTTCATGGTTGTGCTGCTACTGAAATGAGTCCAGTAGCTGCAGTTATTTTTTAGCTATTCTTTCCCTTGTGTTTTGAGCCATCACTGTATCCAAGAATTTTAGCCCATCATCTTTCAGTCTTTTAGAAGAAAAGCTCTTTAAATGCTTGAAAAACATGAAATTGAAAATCCCAGACACTTCCATTACCTTCAAATACAGTGGGTGTTACATCCATGTATTAGTACTTATTTGCTGTGTTAGTCTGGGCTGATGCTGAGGGTTGTAAGGGCACTCAGAGTGAAGGAGTATTTGTGCTCTTTGTTCATCACTATGTCTGTTCTCTTGGGACCACAGTCCATGGATTCAGGATGGGATTTTTCTTAGTTAATTGTAGAACAACTTTGTTTACCAATTCAGGAAATGTAGGGCAAGTGAGAACAGGCTGCTGTGAAATGTTAGGGTTTCAGACAGAGTTAAACTGAAAACACACAGTTCAAGCCAATGTCCTTGCCCATGGCAGGGCACTTGGTGATTTTTAAGGCCCCTTCCAACCCAAACCATTCTGTGATTCTATGTCCAAAGCCACAAATACATGATGGGATGCCCAAAATACGGCTGCTGAAATGAGCTGGAGTGGTTCAGCTCACAGGCTGTTTGCACCATTAAAGCACTATTGACTGTCAAATTTTTAATAAGCTAGTTTCTGCTTTCTCCCATCTTGCTGTAAAATATCTGTGGGCCTAAGTGACATGAGAAAGCATTGCTGCTGCTCTGAAAGAAGAAAACAGAGCTCAGCTGAAAAGCAGAGTTGCATTTCCTTATAATGATTTCTTCATTGGCAAGAAATTTGCCAGAAAGTATTCCTGGAAGTCTTGGATAAGTTTTTTTGGTTTTTTTAAATCAGAGATCACAACACAGGGAATGAGGAGGGGGAAGAGCACTGTGGCTTCTCTGACAATTTGATTATTTATTAAGCTGAGCTAATTCTTATGAAAGCAGTGAGCATTCTGGGGAGCTTTATTGTTAGAGGCCTGCACAGTTTAACACAGAAAAAAAAAAACAAACCAGAAAATGAATTATGATGGGATTTTTCTTTTATCACTTTAATAAACTTCTCTGGGGTACATCAGTAATCCACTCCACAAGTTCTCCCACCCCCTCATCCCTTCAAATCCATGTATTCCACACTGACTGGTACAACGTGTGAAGAATGATACTACAAAGAGACTCAGAAATATGTAAAGATCCCTGTGCCTCCCCTGAATATGTTAAAATAGTCAACAAAAACATGGTAATTTCAACTCCAGCTCATTTGATCTAATATTAAATTAGCTCCTCTTGGGATATCCTCTTTTTAATCAGTCAGAACGCTTTTGTGTGCTCACATTTTTCTGTGGGGTTCATTAAGAGTTAAGGAATTGAACAGAGCTGCTTCAAGTACAGATGAGAGACTTCTCCATGTTTCCCAGATCACTCTGACCTTGTGATATTTGAGGCCTCAAAAGCAAGAAACCTACTTTACTCTTTAGAACCAGGGCCATCGCTGCTGTCAGTTCAAAAACATGGGCATAAAAAGCTCCATTATTCCTCAAACATCCACTGAGTCAGACATGAGAGCCAAAATCAATTCGAGGGTTTGGTTTGGAGAAATTGGATGCAAAGGCATTGGAAAAAGACAAAGATAAGGTGAAGTTCTGTTCTGAGAACAAGTCCATGTGAGTGAGGTGGTGGGAGGAACAAAGGAACAGCAAAGCATCTGGATTTGGGAGATTTGTTTTATTTCTTTACTCAACAATTCTATTTAACAATTTCTCTCTGAAAGGTACGGTAAATATTCTTGGACTTGCATATAATCACAACAGAAGCAAAGAGACTGAAAAAGGATTTATTGCCATTGGCCATCCTGCAGGAACCTTTATGGCAGTGGAGGTTGCTGGCCATGCTGCTATGGGCTTCTGGTTTACTTTTTTTTGTGTGTGTGAGGACTAGAAAAGAGAAAATATACTATGGACCTTTTTATGTGAAAAACCCAAACTACCCAAAGCAAAAAACAACCCTGCATACACTCTGAAGTTTCAAAAAAAAAAAACCAAAAAAACAAACCCCTTGAGTCCATTAACTTCATTGGATGCAATTCTAAAAGAAATAGCTTTGGATTAGCTGGCAATTGAAAATCCCTCAGGAATGGGTTAGCTCGTATACATGCTACCCGAGAGAAAACAAAATTGTCACATATTTTGCTTAAGGTGTGGGAGGAAAGAATCAAATCAAATAGCATTTTACAAGTGCATGTAATAACTGGAATTTAAAACAAGATATGTATTATTCAAGTAATTCTAAGCACGGTATAGTAAATTTTTCATGAAGGTTAAGAAAAAAAATGACAGAAATATCATTTAAACTGAGTGTTTTTGATGCTGAACTTGAAAGTGGGAGATTTAATAGAACTTTTTTTAATATGACGAGTCTCAGATAACATCATATTTGGCAAAGTGCTTTATTGGTTTTTGGATTAGAGTTTTTTTGTAAATTTTTCTTTTCAAACTAATAAAATTGATGTAGCTGTCAGTTTGGATTTGATCCCTATTTTGTTTTGCCTCAACAGTGTAATCTCAATCAGTCTAACTTATTTTTATGCTGCATTTACAAGGTATAAAGATGACAAATCACTCATGTCTCAGTGCTGGTATTTTATCAAAAGTTTGAATGAATATCAGGGCTGAGGACAACAGAGAAGGATGAGGCTCAGAACAAGAGCTGTGTGACAACACAGCCTGGACAGATTCTTTTTTCTTTCACCTCAATAGTGCATTAACAGCCCCACAAAAATGAGTTTTCACTGGCCAACATCAGCCTTGTTTGTCCTGAGCAAAGGCAGCAGAACCCATGGGGAAAATGGACAATGGGGTGTTTTTTATGGACCTGCTGGGGTCATTGTTTCAACCTCCACCTTGCCCCTGAGTTGTGCTGTGATGCAGCTGTGAACCTTTTTTAGATGTTGGTTTCCCTCCTGACTCCTGATAAAAAGGGAGGTCTTGAGAGAACCTCAAAATTGCCTCAGCTGTACTGTAAGAAAAAGCAGGTCTAAGAGCAGGGATGCGATGTATAAATGCCTTTACTTTGAGTACTCAGTGTTGGTTTTATATGGATTTTAAACACAGAAGGGAAAGAACTGTTTTTCACCACGTTTTCATGCAGCACATGTCAGAGTGAGGTCTGAGTCTCAGGTGAGACATCGAGGTGCCATTGCAGAATGCTGTAATAATAAGAATTAAACTCTGATAGCTTGAGAAATGTGAGTTTGCTTTCCTAGGAATTTATATGCTTCGTTTTTTTCTTCTTTATTTTTTAAATTAGGGTTTACCTGAGCTTTTTGATTCAATAATATTTTATCTGTGGCATGTGAGATGATGTTGAGAAGACAGGAGTCCCCTGAGCATCATTTGTTGATCAGGTGAAATGTTTCAGGGGAAGAAGTTGCAGAGAAGCATTTTTCAATTACAGCTTCTCAGTCCCTAACTTGTGATGACTCACAAGCCAGCAGCAATGTTAGCAGCAAATTTATCTTCTGAGCTTCCATCTCAAGTGGCATTTGAGATGATTAGAGAATTAGGAGGTGGGATTAATGTGAAATATCAGGCACAGGAACATCTTGTAAAGTTGGAGGATCAAATATCAACCTTTGGAAAGGAATTGCAAGCTCTGAATCAGAATTACAGTTGTCTGAATGGGACGGCTGAAAGGGCTGGGCATTTATCTGTAGCATCAGAAAGCATACCCTGGGCCTTCAGAGGAAAATACAAGTGATGGAAAATCAAACTGAAATTGAGAACTTGAAGTTGTTTGGCATGAGAAAGAAGAACTGGATAGAAGTGAAATAGGGACATGATCTAGGAGCTGCTTGGACTTTGCCTTTTAGCTGCTCTTGAAGAGGCACAGAGATGTACTGATTTCCTCAAGTTTTTTCAGCTGTTATTGTAAGGATATTCCACTGTGGTGCAGTCTTTAATGGAACTCTCTTATTTGTTCAGAAGGCCATAAAGAACTACTGGTGTCAATGAAAAGCACAGGACAAGAAAAATCACTGCTACTGCATAAGAAATCTACTGCATGAAAAAATACATATATTGTCCTCATCTGGACAATCTGCATCTCAAGAGCAAAAGAGCTTCTCACCAATACAGAAGTTCTTGGGTTTTGATTGTTAAATTGTCTGCCTTCTGTACACCTGTGAGTACCAACAAAGAAATTACAAAGCTTTTGCCTTGCATGTTTTCTTGGAGGAATGTGGTTAGAAACTTCTCCAGGAATAAAGGAATGGAGGGATTTAAGCCCAGAGAAAGGGACTCAAGTTCAGAGTAGATCCAGGAGCTGAGCCCTGATCTCTTGAGGCTCTGTTTGATGCTACTGGGTGGCAGTGCTGAGGTGGTTTTTAGGATTCCACCCCTTTGCCCTTATGGGATTTACCTTTCTCTGAAGGGCAAAAAAGCAATATATCACTTTGCTGACAGGAGGCCTGAGTAAAATGAGCCAGAAGTCCGAGTCCTTTCCAGTGATCTGTCAAAGTCCTGGAATATTAGAGGTCTGTTGGAAATGGCATCTCAGCGGGGAGGTGACAAGGACTGGAAGGATAGAAATAACTCATGTCTCAAAAAAGAGATTCTCCTCAGCACTGGCAGGAGTTGGTTTTCTCAATATTAAGGAACTGATATATGATATATATGGCCGATAATAATGGGCATATTATCCATACCACACCTCCTCAGTGGATTGAAAACTCTCCAGCTCTTGGCCTGCTAATGTGGCTTTTTTTTAAATAAATGCTAAATTTCTGCTAAGTAAGAAACATTAAAAAAAATATGGTATAAAAGGTTTTTATACCATCTTTTCATTATTTAGCATGTAAAGGAATTTACTTCAAAGGACCTTCTTGGTATCTTCCTAAAATATACTTTATGTTCTTCTGAGGGCAAAGCCAATTTGTACTCTTACAAACTGTGGAAACCCTGAAATCCTTTTCCAACTTTACTGAGAGTAACAAAGAAATAGAAATCCCTGATATATATATTTTTTTTTTTAGAAAGTTACTATCTTTATATAATGAGCTAGACACAACTAATTAGCTAAGGCTCCACAACTGTGAAGATTCCCAGTGTCAAAGATTCAAACTGTAAAGATTCACTGAGCTTGCTGCTGCTTTTAATAGTGCCAGCAGTAATTTGAGGTGTACACTGATTTCCTCTCTAGAAGCTGGAGGTCTGTGGGCATCCTGATGGTTCTAACAGATTTTCAAACCCTGCCTGAAGCATGCACAGAATTTAACTTGACACGGGGATATGTGGATATGTGTCCGTTATATATAGTCAGATATGTAGATATACAGTCAGAGATACCTCATTTAGAATTTCCAGTTATGAAAACCAGCTCGGAAGGTGTGTTTTGAGTCAGACCCACAGGACAGACTCTTTCCTTTATCATGACTGCTCCCCTGGTAATGCAGACTTTTTCTTCACAGGAGGTTTAATAAGGTATAATTGTAAGAAGAAGGTATGTGTTGTGTTTTAGTGGAAACAGTCACTTGTAATCATTTATCAGCCTGTATTCCTCTCACAAATGTCAATTTCTAGGTTATTTCTGCATGTACAAAGGACTCTTTAATTCCCATCCTAAATGTGTGGTTCACCTTGTAAAACAGGTACAAACAGACTGAGTCTCCTGAAAATAGTTAGGGTTTTTTTCCCAGTAAACACTTAATTTCATACTTATATACTGAAGACAGAGTATAATTTTTAAGATGCAAACTTTTTCTTTGCCCATCTGATCAATTTCATTTTGTTCTTCCACACTCCAAATCTTCCTTGGGGGTGTTTGCAACATTTTCCAATGAAGTGTTTGTTGCAAGTTTAATTAACTTGTTGCTTATTTTCCTCTCTGCTATTCAACTTGAATTTTAATGTATTTAGCATTAATAATGGTCTCTGCCTTAAGGAATTTACAGCGAAAAAACGGAGATGTGTACAATATGTGACAGAGAATGTCTTATTTACGATTATAAACTTGGAGCTCTCGTGGAAGCACTCTGCTGCAGAATGGGGCTTGAGTGAAAGGCAGTAAATAACTTGGATTTAACACAGCTTCTTCCTCAGAAAAAATTACTGACAGTGACAGCACCTACTCGATGTTCTCACAAAATTTCTGAAACATAAATAACATTTCAGGAGGATTATTCCTCCTATCCCATCCTTTCCTTTTTCCTTATAACCTTTCTTTTTTTTCCCTGTACTCAAATCAGTGCTCTGATGAATGGATGGATGTACACAGAGCACTGATCCTTATCTTATTAGCCTCCTGGATCTGATTTTATCTCTCCCAGGCAGAATTTGGCTGCTGCTCAACACTTGCTGCTGTCACACATGTTGCTGGGCATACTAAGAGCCACTTTGTCACCGTAATGGATTGCTGGATGGGGGACCAGCTCATCCCTATTCAGCAGAAGAGCTGAGGAATATTCATACTTTTAGGAAAGTGTCCAAGCTGTTGAACTCAGTGCTCTCTGCAGGGATGGAGTGCCCAGAAGTGCTTTGCTGACCTTGTAGCCTCTTTGTTTGTTAAGCACTGATGATTATTTCTGTAACAGAAAGCCTGTTTCAGGCATCTGCCTGGTGCTGGAGAACTGGGCTGTGAACACTTTGCTTCCTCTTGCAGCTCTCATGACAACTTTTAAAAAAGTTTAAATCATAATTACTGAATTGACAGCGGATTCAAAAGTGTTTTTCTTTGGGGATTTTTTTTTAACCAGAATTTTAAAAAGCCGGATCTAACCTATGTTCATTTTAAGTGTGTGTGTTTAAAAACATTTGTTAGACACCAGTGAGGCTTTTCTGCAGAAAAGAATTGCACTGCCACAGTAGCTTTCACTTGCAGAGCACAAATCTCAGTGTGGTTTGCATGCTTGTCCAGGCTTGGCAAGTGGTAAATTTCAGATGTGGGTGTGCAAGCAGAAACTTCCTCATGGTCAGGGGAGCCTGGCAGAGAAGGGAGAACTTTGCCTGCTGCTCCTGCATGTCCATGGCTTTTTCTGAGGAACACAGAGAGCAATCCACATTAAGTTTGATTGGCACAGCATATACTGAGGAGATGTCCTTTGAATTGTATGTAGAAATCGTGGAGCATGAAGATTATAAAGTTATTAAAGTCCTTTTTTACTTGAATTTAAAGTCTGTAATCCTTGATGTTTAAAGCCCGCCCCCTCCTCTGCTCCAAGTTAAGCAGTGTTTTTAGTAATGATTGCCTTTCATGCTTAGCAGTTGCCTTTGTCCATTGCTTTGATGCTTGCCTGGAATGTTTTAACTGGAAAACTGCAATGTTTCCAGAGCTTACAGTGTGATAAGTGTTTAGCTCAGGGGCCACGTGTGGGCCAGCTGGGCAGCTCCAGCAGCACAAGGACAGAAATGAGTGTGGGTGGATGCTGCATTTCCACCTCTTTTGTGGGAAAAGCTGGTCACTGCCTCATCCCTGCCAGGCAATTTGAGAAGCTCTGCTTGCACAGCTGGACTCTCTCCTTGCATTTGGAGCAGTGGCGCATCCTTTTTGTCCAGCTGTCAGAATATTTTACACATCATGCTTGTAATTTTTCGCTTGCCGGAGTTTTCCCCTGTTTAATCCTCACTTCCATGGTCAGGTCTGCAGTCTCCTTTTCTGCTTTCCTTTTTGGGGAAATGCTTGATTCATGTGAAAGTGTTCAAAAGTATTTTTCTACATGCTTTTGTTTCCTTGTTTGCTCTTTTCAAGTCTCCCAGAAAAATACAGTGCATTGCTGATTCACACTCTGCCTCAATGTAATCATCACCTGGGGTGCTTTTGTTTTCTTGGGTTGGATTTTGTTTGTTTGGTTTGGGTTTTTTTTTTTTGCATTTTGTTTACATTTCTTTACATTTTGGTTGGTATTTTTTTTTTACATTTTGTTTGGTTTTTGCACTTTGTTTACATTTTTACATTTTGTTTGTTACATTTTTGTTTGGTTGGTTTTTGTTTCTTACATTTTGTTTGCTTGCACTTTGTTTACGTTTTATGTTTTGTTTGTTACATTTTTGTTTGGTTCATTTTGGGGGTTTTTGTTTTTTTACATTTTGTTTGTTTTTACATTGTTGTTTACATTTTTACTTTTTGTTTGTTACATTTTTGTTTGGTTCGGTTTTTTTTAATTTTCTTTGTTACAGTGTTTACATTTTTACATTTTGTTTGTTTGCCACATTTTTGGTTGGATCGGTTTTTGGTTTTTGCATTTGTTTGCTACATTTTGTTTACGTTTTTTACATTTTGCTTGTTTGTTACATTTTTGGTTGGTTGGTTTGGTTTTTTGACTAGGAAAGCCATCATAGACCTTAAGGACTTTTTGTGCTGGAATAAGTAGTCTAGCAAGTTCTATACTCTAACAAAGGTTTTGGTTTTCAAAGATTAAGAATTTAATCAGAGAACAGAGATAAGTTGAAAAATGGGAAGTTATCTCCATCCAGGAACACTCACCATGGGAATGGTGCAAGTTCAGCTATGCCCATGACCAAGCTGATTCTTCCTGTCCTTCCAGAGCTGTGCCCAGTGAGAGAAACAGACTTTATTCTATTTATAAAGCTGCTTCCACATGGGAAGATGTCAGTTTTATCTGTAACAGATGTCACTGAAACAGAGAGCCTTACCCATATTGTGCAGCCCCAGCATGAGCCACCCCAATCAGGTCTTTATTCAAGGAGGTAACAAAGTCTTAATTAGCTCCACTCCTGCCCCTCAAATCCACCTGTTATGAACCAAACCCAGTGTGAAGGTTTGAGCTGCATTAGTACAGTGCATCAACTGATAGAGCATTGCTCAGCCCAAAATCCCAAACCAAGTGTCATGGTCTTGGCCCTGGTTTTACAGGATGGCTGCTAATCAGGAGATTCAATAAATGACATTTAACAGCATTGCGTTCACCATGAATCCATCACAGCATGAATTAATTCTTGAAGTGCTTCATTACTACTCAAAACCTGCTTTGCTTCCCTTTCTTTACAGCCAAAAATGACCAGGAAGAGCTCTTGCTGAGGGCTTGCCATGCAGAAGCAGCTCACTGAGCTTTTTTTGGTTTCTTTTTTCCTTCTTGATGCACTTTCCTTCCCTTAGAATGGTTCTGCAATTTCTGTGGATATGCTGCCATCCTTCATTCAGTCACTGCTGGATGGAAACAAGCACTCATTACAGTTGTCCTGTTGAATCGAGGTGCAAAATACCCAGAAAAAAAGGTGCAAAGGGAGAAACAGGAAGGAGGCAGCTCAGGAGGTGAGGTGAGGTTGGCAAAAATGTTGGAGAAAAGCACAAAGGGAAACCCTGCCAGCCCAGAGAGAGGTTAAGAGCATTGAAGGGCAGCTTGCACTGCTGTTCCTCAGGAGCTCTGGTGCTCTGTGGGTTTGGGGCAGTGTGGGGCTCTTTTCCCTTAATTCCCTTAAGGGAATTCAGTCCCCTAAGGGCAGTCCCCTCCTGATTGCAACTAAATGTATTCCCAGAGGAGAAGGTGTCCTTCTGCTCTTGTTCCCTGCTTCAGCTCCTTTGCTTCCCTTATTCTTCACCATATGCCATTTTCATCATTTCTCTGTTTGCTCTCCTCAGCTTGGTTTTCAATTTCTGTGGTCTCTTTCTGCTGTTTTAATTATTTTTTGGTCTCCATTGCACTTCTGCTTTAGATAATGCCTTCCTTCCTCTGCTTATTTCTCTTTCCATCCTCTTCTACCCTCTTTGATGACTTTCTCCTTTGCTCCCATCCTTATTTGCTGTTCTTTGCTTTGGATTTTTTGATCCATTGCCACACAGCTTTGCCTGGTTTATTTGTTGCCCTTTCTTTCTTAATTTCTCTTCTTCCCTACTTCTGGCAGTATTAAGACAGCCTATATCTTAATATGCTAAGCATGCCACCGAGATCAAGGTAAAATATTCAGAAAAATGAAATTATGTGTGAGTTGAAATTAAATGCAAAAATCTTCTACATTTCTTCTCATTTTCTTCTCTGAGGATAAGACAGAGGATCAAAAACTTCTCATATGTCAGAAATGTTTTCAGGAGAAGTCAGTATCATCATTTGAATTTTACTGCCAAACTCAGCCTTACAAAAGAGGTGTTTAAATTTTGTGAAGCATTTTTCTGCCCTGCTCCCTGAAGCAGGGGTGAGATCCTGGCCTGTCTGAAGACAGTGGCACAAAGCCCCATTAAACTCCTCTGGAGGTAGAATTCCACTCTCAGTGCCTGTCATCTGTTTTACTTTCTCAGTTTTTAATACCCTGAAAAAGTTGAATTCACTGAAGCAACAGCCCCTCCAGGCCAGGCTCCAGGGAATTCTCCCTGCAGTTCAGCCCTCAGAGATTTGGATGGATCACAAACTTTTGCCTTTTGACAAATAAAGGAACAAGGGGGCCCTGAAACCTCACAGCTCTTCCTGAAGAGTTTCTGAAGTTCATAGAGTTTGTAAGTTCAGATGTGGGGGAAAGAGCAGAGTAACAAGAACACAGAAATGCTTGAATAAAAGAAAAAATACAATGCAAGATAGTTTGTTGGTTTGTTTTTGTGGTTTTTTTTTTATTTTTATTCTGGTGCCTCTATAGGCTTATCAGTGTCAGGGTGACTTAAGCTTCTCTCTTGTTATCTAAAAGGGGCAAAAATGCCCTATTCCATGTTTCTTCTTTTGGTATATTTGTCCAAATAGATGCATATCCAGTGCTTGGTTGTAGTCTACTCAGCTGCAGTCCTCCTGCCTGGAAAAGCCAAAGTGGTGCCTTGTGCAATGAAATCTCAGGCTTATGCTTAATCCTGCACATTTCAGCATTTTAGTTACCCAAGCTTCAAAAAGATTGGGTGTGTTGGGTGCTCAGAAATTCAGATTTTAGTTACCCAACCTTTAAAAAGATTGGGTGTGTTGGGTGCTCAGAAATTCAGAATTTCTTCATCCTTTCTTGTCATAAATTCAGGTCTCACAGTGCTTTGATAATTTTATCTGCTTAAATCTTTTCTTTCAGTGCAAAAGCAGGGACCACAATGGCTCTTAGGGAAATCTGGAACTCAGGAGCAAGGAGCGATGGGTTTGTTTCACAGCCACAGTTTCTACTCAGTTGATGGCCTGCTATGTGCACTTCTTGTGTGTGGAACTTGAGATGGCAGACATCAGCATGTGGCTCCAGGAACCACAAAATTATCTTATGGCTGTACTAAATGCTGTAAAGTAGTTAGTGAATTCCAAACTTCTCTTTTACTACTTACTTAGCCTTCTTAATCTGTCTAACCTGTGCATCAAAACTTGTTGGATCATTATTTTGTATTTAATAGGTGCCCAGAGATTTGTTCCTGAATGGTTTTGGTGGGGTGGTTTTTTGCCATAAAAAATTGCACGCCAGTTTAAAGCAGAGCTAGCCTAACCCAGAGAAATGGGATCTGAGTTGGGAATTTTGGGAGTGCAGAAGTTGACTGCATGTGTAACAGCACATCAAAGCCAGTGCAGGTTTCTTATCCAGAATTCCCTCTGCTTTCTCCTTTCCAGTTTATTTCAACACTGGGCTTGAACCAAAGTCCCAGAGGTTACATTCTAAGAGCTGTGCAAGGAATTTGGGCAGAAAACTCTGCTTCCGTACCCATTTGGATCATTCAGCTAATAACAGGTAAGATGCTTGTTTCCTGGATTTTGGGAGCAAAGAGTTATATTTTTGATTAAAGCCTGTATATGTGTGACCACTGTGAGCCCCTTTGAGTTTGGGAAGATTTCTGTGAATTACTTGGTGCCTTGATGAGAAGTGCCAGTCACATTTGAGGCAGAAAGAAATGTTTGATCCCAAAAGTGACTCTGGGTACTGCACCTGTGAGCGTGTGCTCACACTTGGAATGCTCTGCAGGATTCTGGTGGTTGAGTGAGAGAGGCAATGAGGGGTTTGTGTGCAAGGGAAACTACGTGGATGGGTGTGGTGATTAATTTATTAATTGTTGGGGTGTTGTTGTGAGGGACCCAGCACAAGGTGAGAGATGAGAGTTGACTCCAAGTTCTTAGAAGGCTGATATATTACATTATAGTATATTTTAGTATATTATATTTTAGTATATTTTAATTTTATTTTTTATTTTTATTTAATTTAATATACTTTAATTTTTATTTATTTTAATTTTTTCATTTTAATTTTGTATTTTATTTCTATTTTTAAAATTTATTTAATTTATTTTTATTTTTTTAATTTTTATTTTCATTTGTTAATTTTTTATCTTTTATTTTATTTTTTATTTTTATTTTTAATTTTTATTTTATTATAAAAATTTATTTATTTTTACTTTATTTTTATTTTTAATTCATTTTATTTTTATTTTATTTTTTATTTTAAAATTATTTTTTATTTTATTTTTAAATTTAATTTTTGGTTTTATATTTACTTCATTATATTTTATTTTTATTTTCTTTTTCTAATTTATTTTTATTTTATTTTATATTTTTATTTTATTATTATATTATCATGTTATGTTATATTATCATGTTATGATTATGTTGTGTTATGTGATGTTATCATATCATGTTATGTTATCATATCATGTTATATTAATATACTAAAACTATACTAAAGAAGGAGAAGGGATACATCAGAAGGTTAGAAAAGAATGATAATAAAAAACTCGTGACAGACTCAGAGTCTGACACAGCTGGCTGTTATTGGCCATCAATTAAAAACAATTCACATGCTGGGTAAACAATTCTGCAAATCACATTCCAGAGGAGCAAAACAGGGAGAAGCTGAAGCTTCCCAGGAGAAGAAATCCTGGCGAAGGGGTTTTTCAGAAAACACAACAGTGACAGATGGGGAAAAAAAGGGGGGACAGAGAGAGGAGTCCTGTGCCTCTGTCTCAAACTCAGGGTATCACTCCTGTCCTGAGGGTTCAAAGGGTTAATGGGAAGAGGGATTTTCCTTGCATTGTGCACAGTGATAGTCTCAGTTTAAACTTTAAAGGACAGGTGAAAAGAGAGAGAGGGAGCTGAATGCTTGCCTTAGATATTGGAGAAATTGTTCATTCATGTGAAATGCTGACCTCTGCCATCCTGCCAGGCTGACTGGGCCCTGGGGTGAGAGGCTGCTTGCAAAAGTTAAAGCTGCCTGGGGAGTGCTTTAAAAGGACAATGTCAAGGTTGGTCTAGCCAAAATCTGACCTATCTTTTCTTTTTCTTTCTTTTCTCTCTCTTACATCTATTTGCAAAGTTTGTGTCGTTTGTTCTTATGCTTTTAAAAATCTTTTAATCTAAACCAAAATGCTTCAATTGCTGTTGGAGGGGAGTGATTAAGAGGAGAAGCTGTGAGTGTCAGTGGGGCAATGCAGGTATTGGGAAGGAGGAAAGATCCTGAAACAAAACACAGGTGTGGGGACTGTCTTTGAATTGGGGGATAATTAATAAATGAGAATTCAGGCTGAAATGTGGAAGGAATCAATGAAAGTGAGCAAAGATTATTTTTTACTAATTGAAAACACCAATGCAGATCCAAACTTAAGTTCACAACAAGTTAACTCAAACCCTCTGTTTATTTTTATTCTAATAGATTTTATTCTGGGTTTTGAGGGGTTTTTCTTCTTGTTTATTTTTCTTTGTTTGTTTTTGTTGTGGGTTTTTGTTGTTTTTTGGCTTTTTTCATTCTGCTGATCCTTTCTCATTAATAGCAAATTGTTGTACATTATTCCTGCCATAACTGAAATATACCCTTCCTTATTTTCTTTGTTTGATGGCCTAATTGAAACCAGAGTGTATCAGTATATTTTTTTTTCCTACATGACAAAATATCCCAAGACCCTCATAAGTCTTTCACAAGCATTTCACCCACTTGAACAATTTCTGTTCTAATTGGGAAATAGATGAACCAACCTATCTGTGCAAGAGAAAAGAAAAAGGAACATGAAGAAGTAGTAAAAACAAAGTAAGGAAAATATTTCTTTCTCGACACAACCATGATGCTTCCCAGAAAATGCAGGAGGGAATAATCCCACCTAAACCAGAACTCTTGGAGGATTGCAGCTCATCTCTGGTTTTAGCTCGAGAAATCTCAGGCACTCTGGTGAAATGATCTTGCAATCTACTCCGTGCTCACAAGAGGGCAGCCGGATCAGACAGACTCTCAAGTTGACCTTTCCAAGCTCTCGAGAGTTTATTCCTGCTTCAAAAAATTTTCCTGTGAGCTGCGAGGTTCACTTCTGGGTTGTTCCCCTGCTTTAGGGAGTATGGGAAAGCTTAGTTACAAAGGAGAAGAGAATTTAGAAAATAGAATTGTAGAAGTTTGTTTTGCAAGAAGGTGCTGTGGATTTGTTTGTTTTTTTCCCTATCATTATCTTTGTTAGCTAGCACTAGAATTTGGTATAATCACTCCTACTCAGTTCTGACCAAAAAAAAAAAAAAGGAAAAAAAAGGCATCTTCTTAGAAGCCCTGGTGTGTCCTAATGTCTTCCTTGGCTCCAAAATATTACCCTTCCCTCACTTTGTTGTGCTGGCTTTTGTAAATCCTGGAGGAATGGATGATCTTGGCCCTGCACTGGGAAGGGAAGGAGACTGGATCACTGATCTCACAGGAGTAGGAGAGCAGGAAGAGTCCACAAGTTATCAGCTCCTCCATCCCTCCCCAAATATCCCAAATCATCCTGTGTCTTGGGAAAATATCCCTTTTACAAAGCCTTTGAGTGGTTATACCAAATTCTAGTACTTGCTAACAGAGATAATGATAGGGAGAAAAACAAACCGACGAATCCACAGCACCTTTTTAGCAAGACAAACTTCAACAATTACAATTTCTAAATTCTCTTCTTGTTTGTAACTAAGGTTTCCCATACTCCCTAAAGCAGAGTAACAAGCCAGGCAGCAGTAAAGAAGCTGTCTGGGTTAAAAGACACTCTGCCTCCTGCCAGCAAGGCTGTTTAGTGTTTATCTCTATTACATCCAGCTGTAGCTAATTGTATAGTTATGGTAATAGTGCCCTCCAGAGGAATTCTGAAGGAATTATAATACTCTGAGCTAATACAAAAGATGTTCTAAAAAATGAGTGCATCAGGAAAATGGAATATTATTAAAACGATAAAATACTTGAACCTCAGGGGGAAAAAAATCTCAGTATCAAAGCTCTTTCTATTTTGCATGTACATTTACATCTAAGAAAAGCATATCCTGGTTACAATAGGCTTCTTCATAGCCTGATAGCAAACATGACGTTTGCATAACTCCATTTGAATCAAGGATATGAAAGCAAATCAGCCAGGTGAGGGATGGGGAACTGTTCCTGGGCTGCAGCAGACACTAACAGTGAATTGTGAAGGTGCTGTCTATTATGAGTGGGCTCCAGCCTCAGCCTGGGGTGCCTGGGTTTTTCCAGGACTCAGTGCTATAATGCAGACATGGCACAGTTAATTAAGGCACTCACAAGGAAGTGCAGATGTTCAAGGAGCCCTTTGGATGAGGTTTGGTTTAAGATCAAGATAAATCATGCTTAGAGTCTCAAATTTCAGTGACCATAACCTGCTGTGACACTACACCCCAAAGGAAGGGCATGTTGCTGTGGAACAGCAGATATCTCATTTTAGACCAAGTCCTGGAGGCCTGAGCACAGCCTGAGATGACACCTCAGCACCTGAATGTCAAGTGCATTTAAGTTTCCTCATGTTTCTTTTGTTGTTTTTTGTATTTTCCTTCAGCTCCCAACCTACAGGGTCAGGTGGCTTGTTTTATATCCTGAAATTTCTGTGCCGTCCTTCTCAAAACCACCCAAGCAGCCCTTAATGAGACCTGAAATGGCAGAGAGTTGTGTGTTCATTTGCTTTCAGGCACAGCCCAAGGTCATGTTTGACCTGAATGGAGCAGGTTTGTTTGCAGTCAGGTGTCTGGGACATCAGGACAGCTCCCACACTGCCAGAACTGGAAGGAGCAGTGAAATGTTCCCCTGCTTGGGATCAGGTGGGTCTGGCAAGGTCAGCACCTGCTTGGGAAAGGGGGAGATGGTTGAGCTGCTTGAGATGTAGCTGTTCATGACAGGGTCACCACCCCTGGCCTAAAGCTTCTTCTCAGCTGAGGTTTCCTACTTTTTATGAGCCACAAAGGAGGGTGAAATGAGCTGTGCACAGACTGGTGGGGCAGGGACAGGACATGACCGCTGACTGCAGGGAGTGCTCCCAGAGCTTCCTGGCTGTTTCAGTCACCCCAGTAACTCTGATGAAGATTGTGTCTCCTCCTCTCTGTGTTTAGGGACTCAGTGCAGGTGATTTTGGCCATCTTCTAGGCCAGGGTGATGGATGTTACTATTTGTTTCTTTTGTAGTAATTACCCCCACGCAAAAGCACCAGCAATTAGTGATTCTGCAGAGACTGTTGAGCTCTTTGAATGAGGGTTTTCCAAGGGCTGTGGAATTGGTGGAGATGTGTCATAGCTGAGAGGGTCACAATACAAAGCAACACTCCCTTTTCAGAAGCCTTCAAACTGTTTTCGTTATATCATGTATGCTTTCAAAATCCCCTGCACTAACTCCATAAACATGGAGAGGAGGAGACACAATCTCCGCCAGAGTTACTGGGGCAAGGGAAAGAGCCAGGAATCTCTGGGAGCATTCCCTGCAGTCAGTGGTCACGTCTGCCCAGGGCAGTGCAGGGCAGAGCACAAATCCAGGTGGTGGCTGCTGCAGTGGGATGAGTGCCTTTGTGTTGGGTTTCTGTGACTGAGATGACCCCCAAGGTGTTAGAAAAATCTCTTTTTTCCCAGCCCCATGCTCAAAGAAGTTGAGATTTATGAGTTCTGCTTCTCAAGGTTGTTTATTTTCTCTTATCTATCACATTCTTTCCCTTACCTGCTGAGATCTGTCCAGCAGGTTGAGTTGTCGCACCGTGACTGCCCTTGGGGTGGTGTTAGTTTTTTATACTAAGAACTGTATGTACTTTATTTACAATAATTTTCCAATACCTATCACCTGTGTTAGACAGTCTGTCTCTATTCTAAACCAATCCAGAAGTGCCACCATCACAGAAAAAGACGGAGGACAAGAAGAAGAAGGACAGGACACACCCAGATTCCTCCATCTTGCCTCCAGAACCCCAATTCTAAATCCCCAAAATTCTACTTTTTCACCCTGTGACAAATTAACTATCATTCTACTCAAACCCTTGTGGCTTGTAAATCTTCACGCAAAGTTGGGAATTGTTTCTATGGGCTAAAATCAAAGGCACAGGTGTTTGTGACTCTGTGCCAAGGTCTCTGAGCCCCCTGCCAGGGTCTGGAGCCCTCCAGGGCAGCCAGAGGAATGTCCTGGGTTCCAACACCTTTGCAGTGGAGTAGGGTGGATGTTCATCACTGCACAAGTGCCACAGTGTGAGTGTCCAGCTCCAGGGAATGTGCCTCATCTGGTTAATTCTAGATGCAAAATGAGCAGGGTCCTCCTTGCTGCCCTCCTGGCTCATATACACAAAAACTTCATCAGTTGGACCACGAGCAGCCTGACACAGCAGAGAGCATTTGCTGTTAAAGAATAATGTGTGTGTGTCCCAAAGGTGAGGAAGGTGCTTTGGGGTGGCAGATGAAGCTGTATTCTCACCTCTGCAAGTACCTCTTTGCCAGCCAGCCCAATTGTGGTGGAGGGCTGCTGTGAGCCTGATTTCCACACAGGAGTTTGCAGAAATATGTTTTATTGCAGGTAAGCCGTTCCTTTGCATTATTTATGTTAAAAGTTAAGTAAATTATTGTTGGCTTTCATGCTGCAGGTAAAGTTGTAATGAAAACAGTAATGAATGCTTTGCTGACATGCACAGGCAACCTAAGTATGCAGCCAAATTAGCTATCTGAGCAGATGCTTTATATCCTGAATTGCATTTAAGGAATGCTGTTCAGTTGGTTTAAAAATTACATGTATACCCACAAACTTTTTTTTTTTATAGAAGCCATATGTTTGGTTTTTTTGTATGTTTGTTTAGTTTTTTTTAAAACAACAGTCTCAATTGTGTTATGAGCAATTATGACAGTAAAATTAAAGTCAGAAGAAAGATAAAAGAAACTGACCACGTGCAAGAAGTCCAGGGAGAATTCAGAAATATTGTATTATTTAAGCTGCTGTAATACTGTAGTATGGGCAGTATTGCAAATACAGATGCTCTTATGCTTAAATAATTATTATTTTTTGGTAAAGGCAGAAGAGCTCTGGTCTGCCAGAGTGAGTGGTTGAGCTCTGTCCTTTGAGGGGCTCTTTGCCCTCCTTCTGCTCTGGCAGCCTTGCAGAAGGCCCAAGCATTTTATTTTTTTCAAACCAGTATTCTTATTCATCTGCTGCTTAAACACAACATATCTCACCAGTGTGCCAGTGGAAAACACAAGAGTGTTTTTTATCTTTGTGCAGTCTGTGGTGTGAACAGTTTCTAGAAGGTCAACAAACCCTATTGAACACCCTGGAATGACAAAGCCAGTTTCCCAGAAAGCCACTGAGCAGGCACACTGGAGTGGGAAGAGGAGAATAGCATAGGAAAAGGGTGGAAAAAACAGAGAAGGTAAGAGAAATGGAAGGGGGAAAAGCGAAATTTATGAAGCCTTATGAGCAAGAGCTTTGGCTTTAAGCATTTGTCAGCTTCAGGGTTTTTGACTTTGAGCTGGAACTTGTGGGTTGACTTTTTTTTTCTGAATCATTTAAGCTCTCTTCTTGGGTCCCTTAGCATTTAATAGATGTTTCTATGTATATACCTATTTTAGGCCTTTATAGAGAGATCTATGTATGTAACTGTACACACATATATATACTTGTATGCATATGCATGTGTTTAGATACATATATGTAAACCTTCATATATGTGTGTGTATCTGTGTGTATACATATAATGAATTGCCTGCTTGCCTTATTTCAGCTGCATATTTTGATATACATTAAGACTGTGCTCCATTCCAGCAACTATTTTTTTTCAGAGGTTTGATTTTTTACTTTTTTTTTTGAAGCCAGAGTAATTGTTTCTGCCAGGATCAAGGCTGTTGAAGGGCGCTGTTCCTTTCAGAGGATCAAAGTACAAAAGATGTTCAAATAAAAGGAGAGATTAAATTCTGTAGGCTGCATTTAGTCCTAGCTAGCTGTACAGTCAGTGTGTGCAGGCTGTGGAGGTTGATCTTTCACAACAGCCTATTTCAGACCTCAGGAGGGTGTTGGTAACTTAGTAACTTTGTATATTAGATGGATGTGTCAGCAGAGCTTGTGAAAATGTTTTTTATGTTAAACATTTTTTCTTTCAATTTGTTCTTAGAAAACTGGAACTTTGCTCCCCACCCCCTCCTTCCTCCCCGTCCTTTCCCTTTCTTGTTCTGTGTGAGTAAATAGAGGGTGAGGAGTGTTTTCAGAAAAATCCTTCTTGCCCTTTCCAACAAATATCTCCTTCACTGGTGAATCATTGTAATGACTCAACCACTGTACTGTGTCTGTTGCAACTTTTATTTTCTTTGCCCAGCAGCATCTACTCTGCTGGGTTTTGCTAAACAGGTAGGAGGGCATAACCCCTGCTTGATGAAACTTGTGAGAAAGAAAAAAGGCCCTGTAATACAAAACAACCTCTTTTTAATTGTTTTTCTTTAACCTGTATTCTTACTCATCTGCTGCTTAAACACAACATCCTGGCATTTATTTTTATTTTTTTGCCAGCACATGGAAAAACCCTGACGTATCTCTGTAGTTTTGCTGACACTTTGCCATCCCTTTAGTGCAGCAGTAACTGGAGTGCTGCTCCAGGAGAAGCAGGACCTGGAGAATCGTCAATCTGTCCCACAAAGAACAGCTTTCTGAGAGGGACCATACTTGTCAGGGATGGTGATGGATAAAATGATTGTCCCCCAGAGCCAGACATAAAGCTCAGACACAGTGATCTCTGTTCCTGCCTCTCAGTTTTGGGAAGTGACAGTAGGTGGCACTGGAGAATAGGAGCACAGAGGATGGATTTCTTATGAAACGGAGCAGTTTCCTCACTGGCTCTCTGTTCAGCCAGTTTTCCATCCCCACGGATTGCTAAAACACTTTGCTGCATTCCCTTTGCAAGCCTGTTATTACTGGAAGCCTGCAGGCTGCAAAGGCAAGAGTGCTGCTTCAGAAACTCCACACTGCCTGTGAAGCAACCCTGTGAGTAAAACCTGCTGAAGATCTGGTGCCTCATCCTGGGGGGTGTGGAGTGATTGTTTTGCCAGCTCTTTCTGTATCAGCCCTGGCTCAAAAGAGCGCACTCGTGCACAGCTAAATCAAATTATTTAATTTAATAATAACATGAGCGAGCTGTGGCTCCTGCCAGCTGGTGGAGCAGTGAGAGTGTCTAACTGAGGGGAAGGGAACATCGCAGGGCCTGTCTGGTTTTCTGTGTCTCTGGAAATTTTGTCCCACATGCCAGCAAAAGAGGAGGAGGCAATTCTTGGCAGTTCCAGGAGGAGTTAGGCTAAAAAGTGACTCAGCAGTTCCCTGTCTGCTCCTTTAATGGGAAGCATGAAACAGAGAAATAGCCACCTAAAAGCCTGGGGAAATTCTGAAAACGTTCAGTTTCTCAAGAAAAACCCTCATAGGCTTCTCCTCGATATCACCATGGGGAGAGAGGTCCCAGCCCAGTTTTTATGATGTGTGTACAGCCTTCTGTGTGTGCTTGGAACATGAGCTCTTCCCATGAGTATTTCCTGTTTTCCCAGTCCTCCTCCTCCTCCCTCAGCTGTGTCCAATCCCTGTGAGGTGAAGCAACACCACACTGGCAGAAACTCTGAAATGGCAGCTCCTAAAACTGGTGTGTTTGTCTCTCTCAGGGTCACTTCACAGTAATCACTGGAAATGAGGACGGTGCAGCACAAATGCCACCAAATAGCTCGTGGAGCGAGTTGACATTTTAAGAGAATATATGGAGAATATATGAAAAAAAAAGCATCACCTTTCACCAACTGAAATAAGTTTTGTCCTTGTCTAATTGCTTTTAAATCACACTGACATCACTGACAGCTTTTATACTTGAAAGGCCAGGGTTTTTTTCCTGTAGTGCTAATTTTATCAAATTATAACTTCAGTTTATGAGATATAAGATATCAGCTATTAATTATTAACTTTATATGCTTTATCCTAGTCTGTTCAGTTTTATTGCATGGCTTTTTATATCTGAAATACTGTTTTGTTGACCCTTACTCCCTCCCTCTTTCTGAGGATATTTCATTGCCTGTTGCAACCTTGGGATTTTGCTTGAATTCTGAACAGCCGCTTCAGTGGAGCAATTTCTAACTTTTTAAGGAATGGTATGAAGTGTGAAGGCGAGTGGTCCCTGAGGGAACTCCCTCTGTGTTGTGTCTGGAGCAGCCTCTGGTGCTCCCTTTTTTGGAGGGCACTGGGCTCTTTGAGGTTGTGGAAGATGGACGTGGCCAGTGCTGTGTTTAATGCAGCTCTTCAGGCCCTTTGCAGGGAGCCAAGTCCTCAGTGGTCCCTGGGAAATATCCCAGAATAAGGGAGATTCTTCCACTATTGTGCTCTCCCAGCTCTGCACACCGAGTAGCCAAAGCCAGAGGGGCCACTCTGCCATCAGAGGTTTGTACTGTCCCCCTCCCCTGCGACTGGAGCTGGAGGCTTCTTTTGGAGCAGGTAGATGGAGTAGAGAAAAAATTTTACTCCTACTCTTGTGCAGAAATCTTCCTAAGAGGCAGTTCTTCCCTTTAATGAAGTTGTTATTTCAAGCACGTTGGAAACTCGCACTGAAAGTGCAAGATAATCTACCACCACGTATATATTAAAAAAATAAAAGGTATGGTTGACTTTCCAAACTGAGAGGGAGAATAGATAAGGTGTTAGCTTTTTATTGCTCCTGCAGTTTGAATTTTCCCTGAGGGATGCCTTGGGAAGAGAATCATCACCGCCGTAAACCGGTTAAGCAGGAAGGAAAGCTCCTGACGGAAAAGTTACACCCCCTTCATACTGAAAGCACATAGGTCACCTGAAAATGTCTCTGAGCAGGAAGGCACAGGAGGCTCTATATCCTTCCAAAAAATTGTGTTTCAGGTAAGGAGTTGCAACAGATATTCTTTCTGCTTAGCAAGTGGCCCAGTCATCTCCTCCTGGGATCGCTAAAAGTGAAAATTGAGCCTGCAGAGTGCCATGGTTTTTTACGAAGATTCATGGGCATGGCCACGTGTGGAAAGTGGTTTTGTGTGCTTGCATGGTGCTTGCAATGCTGTGAGACTCTCAAGACTCTTGATTTGTAGTGGATATTTTACAGTATTGGGATTCTCCCTTAAAATCCCTGGTCACAGAACCACACCATTATGTGAAAATACAGCTGTCATTCAGATGGACAAGGAGGGCTTCACAGCTGTGGGTAGAAAAAGCCAAACCCTCCAAAATTAAGTTTGGATTGAGAAACCACAAGGCAAAAAAAAAAAAAACAACCCAAAAAAAAAAAAAAAAAAAAAAAAAAAAAAAACCCAAACAAAAAAACTTGGATGTTTTATAAAAAAATCATGTAAATGTTACCTCCTTCGTGATTTTTGCAAATTGTTTTATCAATGCACTTGACAAGACTCAGAAGGTGAAATAGTGGCTGGTGAGTAGCCGGATCCTTCCCTGACCTTTGTGTGCTGCTTTGAAAAGGGTGAGGAGCTAGCCCAAAAGCAGAGCCAGGACTAGCAGGAATCACACCATGGAGATCTGCACCATGGCATGCTGAGCCTCCTTTCTCAGGGTCAGTTTTAAATACAAGGCCTTATGAAACACACAAGATGCTTCTGAGCAGACATCACAGCCTGTTCAAGGTTTGATGTTAGGCATTTATGTGCCATCACAAACAGAATTTGTTTGAAATGCAAGGGAAATATTTTAGGAACAGTTGAAACAGTGTAAAAGGTATTTTCTATGTCTTACAGTCTTCCAGACAGCCAAGCTTTTCAAAGGAAGATGGGAATGGAGGGAGATTTCATTATTTTATCTTCGATTTCTTCCTGAAACATTCCAGTTTTCGAGATGGGTTAGAAAAAGAGTGGAAGACCTCATACTTCTTCATTTGATGGCTATATAATTGTCTTTCTTGTTTTCTTTGTTTTATTTACCTGCTGTAGAAATGAAAAACAGAAAAAGTTGTAAATAAGGACAATTTTGTACAAGAAACTTTTGTTATGATTTTTTTAATGGTGTCATTTTTCACTAAAACACAGTGAACTTAGCATTCATTCTGAGAGAAAGCTACAAAACTGTAATTGCATTTTATCACCATTCAAAGTGGTATGCATCATTCTGGTTATCTGGCCTAGTGTAATTTCATAAATGTGGGTTTTTTCCAATTCAGTTGAAACAAACCAAAGCATGCAACACATGGAATTACTAAGTGGAGTGTTCAAAATAGTAGTTCATCCTCTGGGTTGCAGGTTTTATTTCAGCCTGTTTAAGTTTTCATTTCATTTCTCATTCCACACTGTGGGTGACAGAAGCTTATGTCACCTAGAGTTTGACTTGAGATGAAACAAAAATAAATAGAATTGGGATGAATACCTTCCATTGTAACACAGATTTTCATTGCAAGGTGCTGTTATCTAAACTAATACAGTATCTTGAGAACTGAATGGAAAATATATTTGAGGTGCTAAGCTTTAACAATTTCTGAGCACACTTTTTAGCTCGCTAGCTTTTTTTTTTGCTCAGGAATACGTTTTTTTTTTAAATTGAATTATTTAGTCAGATGCCTCTATTTCTTTCAGGTGATAAATACGCAACTGTGCGCAGTGTGTGGTATTGCTGTTCTGTGTCATTTGTGGGTTTTAGGCTACATCTGTATCAGTAAATGAAACAGGCCAAGGCCTTTAGGGCAAATGGCCTAGAATATACTTTGGCTGTAGAACTAATCTCCCTTCCTAAAAAATTTATCCTCATGCCTGCTGACAGCAGTTCCCAGTCCATGCTGCCCATCTGAACCATAGGAGAACTTAGTACATGCCAAAATCAGATCAGGAAGTTTGCTACTAGCAACATTAATGATGGAGCTGCAGAAGCTCATGCCCTCGCCTGTTAATTTGCTAAAAAAGGCCAGCCTCAGGCTTTGAAGATAAATTTCTTCTCTAAAACAAGAAACAAAAAAAGGCTGACATTTATTTATATATGTAATTTTTTTTCTTTATATATCTTTTGGGGAATATTAATTGGAGGTCCATGTCTTCCGTATTCTTTGACTTAACTTTCTTCATGTGATTACACTAAGATAAGAAGTGGTAGAATATGAAGGAACTGGAGGCACAAAAAAAGAAAATGTGAATGAAACTGACAACAATTAATACAAACTCTTCCTTCCTGCATTGTGTGCTATGCAAGTGTAGAAATTATAGGAAAAAAATTGAGATGTTTTGGAATATTAATCAGAATTAGTATTTAATATTTAGATCAGCTGTTTCAGGCATCCTGCTGCTATTATTTATGAGTCAAGGATAATAATAAAATTAGTAATTTGTTGTTATTATCATAACTATAAAATAATAATATGTCTGGAAATAAGGATCAGACAACAGCTGATCAAGTTCCACATTAAGAAAATATTTCCTCTCTCTGGAGAAAGCTCTAAAACAACAAAAAAAGACCAAAGCAGTGAAGTGCTTTCATTATATAAGTTATTTTGAGGTTTAACCTCCATTCTGTGCTTTGTTTCAGTGGTGTGCAGCTCCAGTTGTGAGCATTGCTCTCTGGACCTGGTGGACCTGGAGCTATAATGAGACTTTCCTGAGGAGCAGAAGGGCTGAAGGCACCCATCAGCCATGGCACACTTTGGGAGGGTGCCCTTCTCACACAGTGGATTCTGTGCTGGACAGCCTGGGCACCAAGCATCTCACCCAGTGTGCCCTTCTGGCTCTGATGGAGACATCCCTCTGGGATTTGATCAAATAGTTGATGAAGTCAGCCATGAATTTTTTTTTTATGGTTCATCCCATCCACATCATCATGAACAAATATTTTTCCCAGCAGAACTTTTCAGTCAGAATGTGCCTGACCAGCATCTTTACAACCATCCTCTGGTTGCTCATGGAGAGCTTTACCCTGGAAGCCCAGTCCCTCACTGGCAGCAAGGTACAGTGGCACCAATGGTTGGCTTCAGACCTTCCTTACTGCCTGACTGCAGAGACTTCTCTGTGGTGGATTCCCACCCCTACAGCCACGAGAGAGAACTCCATGGAAGGAATAGTGTAAATTCAGTTTCTAATGCAGAAAGGGGCAACACAAATCTGGAGTTTCAGATAGGCTTTGACAATCTGGATGTTCCAAGTCCTGTTTTCTTAGACAATTATCCATTTGGACAAAAAGTGACAGAAGAAAGTGGAAATGGGGAAGCTTCTGTAACCAACACTGCCAGAAGATGCAGCACAGGACCTACCCACCCCCAGGGCTCTGGACACAACGGAGAGGTACTTAAATGTTCTTATATTAACAGTGCTTAAGGATTTTTGTTCTTGTTTGTGTCCTTGTGCTTTGTGTATTCACTCACACTGTTGCAACATGGATTAGAAGCACTTAATTGAAAGACCTTATGAAAAATAAAACATTTATGCCTCAGGGGAAGCAAAAGAATTTTATACCAGAAGAGAATCTAGATTATGGTCTAGAATGCTCCAGTAGGCTCATTTTATGGCTCACTGAACCGTAAAACTACCAGAGAAGGATAAGTACAGAAATGTAGAGTAAGTGTTAGAAAGATAACATGACAAATCTTTATGGTCTGATATGAAACCTGAGATTCAAAATAACAATACATTATGTTGAACTCGGTTTGTTTGTTTTTTGTTTTTGTTGAGACTGATTACTGTCTCTCTGTCTAGTCTGGCTGACAAATCCTGATCCTGAGGGATGAAACATATACCCCATCCTACCTTCACCATGTCCTGTGTGCAATTCTGTGTGCATATGTAATTATTTTCTAAAAATAGACACATCTACTCTAACTGGGAGCTGGATCCTATGACACACACTCTCTTTTAGCTGTCTATCTGAAGCAAACCCTTTAGCTTCTTTCCTCCTTCATCAGGTGTTCACAGCTCTGTTTGTCATTTTGCCATTTTTAATAACCTTGTCCTATGGGACTCCCATGACTCTCTGTGATGTTATATCTGTCCTCATTTTCTTTCTTTCAAAGTCCTGATATGGAGAAGGGAAAAGAAAATGATAAACCCTTCCTTTCCTCCAGTGCTTGTTAGCAGTGTGAATCATTATAGGAATCCTGAAATAGCCTACAGGATACCTCTGCACCATGAATATTAAAAGACAGTTTAGGTTCACCTTCTGCCTTTAAGTCCCAGTGATCACAGTATCATACAGCAGAGGGGAAGAGACACTTGATTGACTTGTTTCTATGTCTCTGAATAAGGAGAACTATAAAAGTAAACATATGCAGGCCCAGACAGATGGGAAGGCAGCAGGGGGAAGTAGAGCTGAGGACAAGAACTCTTAAGACTAATCCTGTACACTGCATTTTAGAATTTCAGTGATAAATACAAAAGAGGAAGGGAAGAATAGGTGGAGAGACAAAACGCTGTTGTTTTTTTTACTCATGATAGGAAAACTAAAGCATGCTGACATGGTGATGAAAAGAACAAGCTTTCTCAGGAGAAAAGCAGAAAATAGTGGGATACAAATGAGCAGGAGGAGATTAAATGATGGGATGGGAAGAAGAGGTGCTAGAGGAAGCACACACACATTTAAGAACAGGCACAAATGCTTCTGTGATGGAGGAGGAGAGAATTATAGGGGAGGGAAGAGAAGAGCTGAGTGAGTCAAGGGCAGCTACAATCAAACGTGTGGGAGGATTTGATTAAGTCAGGAAAGTATTTGAGCTGTTTAGCTCCAAGAGGAAGAAATGGGAGAGAGGAGTGAATTGATTTGTAGCATAAAATTCACTGTGGTCACAGGAATTCCTTCAGGGAGAAAAAGCCATGTCAGGATAGAAAGAGACCCAAGGCAAGGGGCTGGCAGCTGAACCTTGAGATGATAAAAGAAAATAAGAGTGAAAGGGACTCTTAGAGAGAGGGAGGAGCGAAAAAAGCCTGTACAGCAGTTACTGCTGCTGGGCTGGGAGTTCTGGAAAAGACAAGTGCTGCGGGGTGACAGACTTGATGCTGAGTAAGACAATCAGAAGGGTTGGAAAAGTGGGACACCATGGCAAAAGAATGAGAACAGGTTGGATTTGTGAGGTCCAGAGCAAGTAAACAATGCGTCCAAGTAGTAGGAGGGCAGAACCAGCACTTCAGAGTGAAATACAAAGGATGCTGAGACATGGAGATTAGAATTGAGATGGGTCATCGGTAGGCAAGATGAAATATGCACCCTGCTGAAATCATTCTGGTATTCTGATCCATAGCTCTTGGATGCAGTTGTATGGCCCTAGGCTTTATTTAATGTCTTCTAATCAAAATATGTCCAGTGTAATAAAGGAAAGATAAATTTTTTTTCTGGCCTTTTCATTACAGGTCAGATGTTCAAAAATAATAAAGGAAATTATAACATCCCAATGAAAAGAGATGTTATTTTTTTCCATATTAGAAAACTGAAATAAAACCTAAAAGGTATCTGATATACTTAGCTACTCTGTCTATGATATTTGGGATCTAATTTTAGATGCTAATGTTTTCAGAGTGACAAGACTCATATCTTCACCCAAGTCCCATCATCAGACCAAACATTGTGATTTTTTTTTTGAGTGCTCCAGAAATGAGAAATACACTATTATTGTTCGTATTTGGAAGGATGATTTAGGTGACTTGATTAGCATAATGTGAGAAGTCTGTGGATGAGAAAAAATTCCAGTCATCAAGGGATGCATTCAGTTTCCTCATCCCTGTTGTCATTACTTCTGATATGGAGTTCCATCTCATTCACTGCTCTCTTTGACATATTTGTAGTACATGGAGACTCAAATCCTGTTGAAAAATAATGTGGTCATGTAATTAACATTTTATTAATTAACATTTCACCTTTATATGCAAGAAGAAGAAAGTGAAGTTTCTGGACACGTGGAAAGAAGACATGACCAAAATCAATCTCTCATCCCTGGAGCTGGAGATATTTATCTCATTTACATACCTCTGCCACCAGAATGACTTTGAGTGACTTAGTATTTTAGAAATAATACCATTAGAAAATGGTGTTTTCCAGACATGTAGACTATTACTGCCTCACAGGATTCTTGTTTGCCATTAGGAATCACACAGAAATGCTGCCAGCAAAGGTACAAAAAAGCAGAGGACTCCTGTGCCACTCCTGTGTCCTGCAGGAGGATCCAGATTGCAGCTTTGGGCTCCTCTTTTCCATCCTTTAGTAATTATCTAATCATAGTCTTCTTCAGGCCATGAGGATTTGAGGATTCATACCCATGTCCTTGTGGCAAATCATGCATTCCAAGTCTTGTCCCTCTTCTTGCTCAGTTCCTCTCTGTCCTTCCTTAGTTTGCAGTTGTGGTTTTGCTCTTTTAATACCTTTAGTCCCATTTAATGTCATGTGCCAGCCTCACCTTTTCTTACCTGTGGGCTAATTTTCTTAGCTTTTCACTCAGTGGCTATTTCTCTTTTTCCATGTACTTTTTCCAGGGCACTCTACCTGCTCTGCTAGGACTGAGCTGCAGGAGAAAAAGGAGCCTTTGTTTCTTTTGTGGGGTTTTTAATGAATAGGTAATTTTTGGAGGCTGTTACCAAATCACTCATAATTTCTAAATAGTGAACATCCTCCAGAAGTTCTTATTACTGTCTGATGAGATGGATTGAGAAGTAGGTGCCTAACCAAAATGGAAACAATGAACCAGTGGAGGTCTTATGTTTTCACTGGATTTTGAAGGACCTTTCTCAGCAATTCTTAGAACCAGAGAGTGAAGGACTGCAGATTCAGATTGCTAAATTTTATTTTATCTTATTTACACCTTCAGGATTATCCATTGGCTTTTTTTCCTACCAGGCAATTTCAATTTTCCTCTCTATGGATGATGCCCCCTTCGTATCTTTAAATTTCATGTGCACTCTCCTAATTCTTTGTGTGGTATTGTGGATAATGAAAACACTACATCCCATCAGTTTGGGGTCTCACTATATCCTCATAAGATTTCTGACTTTTGAGCTTTCAGTTCTGCTGCTGTGATTTCCCCACCAGCCAGCTCCCAGCAGATCTCTCATCTTTTATAATCATCCCATCTTTTAAATTATAACTCAAATTTTCTACCCTGTATCTTCTAATGCATATTGCAATTTCTTACTCAAAACAAAAAAAATAAGGTTTGTGTATTAGTTATTTCTTTAATAAATACCACACTTTCATATAAATAACTATTCTGATTATAAAATAAACCTTTTGTCTCTGTTTCCTCTTCTCTTTTTGAAGGTATTTAAAAGCTCTTATGCAGTTAAATGCTCTTATACAGTTAGGCCTTGTAGTGTCTCTACGTACAAGAGTAGAAAGGCTTGCAGATGAAATAGTATTAAGTTCTTTCCTGGAGATGATATTCTGGCTGAAGAGTACTTCAGGCAAACAGCCAAAGGGATGCTTGACCCAAAGCAGTGGCTCAGACCTCTGCTCTCCAAGTTCACAGAAAGTATGGGGGGATTTTTCTTATCTGTCTTAGGGGCTTACCTGATGGCTTTATGGAGTTTGAGGGGATGCTAAGCTTCCTGGCAGGGCAGAAAGAGAGAAAATAAGGATTAAGACACTGAAGCACAAGCTTCAGTTTGTCCTCCTCCCTTTAGTAACTGAAATATCTGCATTTGGAGTTATCTGTGCCTTGATACCAGGTGAATCCTGTAAGCTTGGTCTGAAATTCCTCATGTTCTGCATGGAGGGGAAAAACAGTTCTTATACAGGGCAGATGATGCTTTGTGACTTCTGAAAGCATTTAGAGTGCAGTCAAAATGGGGTCATTTGTGTTAATTTGGAACTCCATCAAGTCAGGGGAGAGGTTGATAGGCTCTCATGGAACAAAATTCAAGATTAGCCTTATGGTTTTTCTACTCATACCTAAATAACTCGGCTCTGTTTCTTCTGGGGTCTTGATGTTTTTTTTTAGGCTGCACCTTGGTCTATCCAGCTGATCCAAGCAGATCAAGGAAGTAATGAAAACACAGTTGGTTTCTGCAATGCAGTGGAGAAGTAAGTAATGAAAAGACTTTTTTCAGCCAACTATCACATTTCACTTATGTTAATGGGATTGGTTATCCCTGTGTTTTGGGGTGACTGGGATGGAGGTAATTATTGCCTCACAGGGCTGGGCTGTGTATTGGCAGCTAGAAAGGTGTGATAGCACACCAGTGTCTTGGCTACTTCTGAGCACTGTTCATTATTATGGCATTTTTTCTGAAGCCTTTCTTCCTGAAAAGAGGCTGGAAATTGCCTGCTGATTGGAAGTTGAGAATGTTTTGTCTTCCCTTAATTATATATGTGTTCTTTGCCTTTGCCTTTTGTGAAACTGCCTTTATCTTGACCCAGTAGAGGGGTTTTTTTCCCATTTTTTCTCCCCCTGTCCCTCTGCTGAAGAGGTAGGGAGTGGTAGAGCAGCTTGGTGGGCACCTGGCATCCACCAAAGGTCAGCCAGCCACACCCTGCAGTCCTGAACAATGCTGCAATTCCAGTATCTACTTATATAAGGAAAACTTGTAATTTTGGTTTAAACATTAAAAACCGCAAAGGAACATTAATTCAAAAATATTTACTCTTCTGTCTGCTTTATTTGTGATAAGTACATTTAACTCTTCACTGTTGATGGCTTATAGTGTGTGAAACTTCCCATCCTTTTTCTGTCATTGTTTTGGACAATATTAGCGCTTGTGTGACTCTGAGCAGGAAAATAAGAGCTGGAGGAACTGATTGAGACCAGAATTGCTACATTCTGTCATGATGAAAAGTGAGACTTAGCAAGTGACAAAACCTACTTTAATTATATTTTACCATTACACTTAATAGCCTGACTTAATGGTATAGAACATTTTTTACTTTCTTAATCTTCTGCAGAAAAATGAATTGTGTTGAAATCCAAGCACACAAAAATTTACAAGTATCTAGACCATCTGTGCAGATTGATTTTTCTTTTGTAGATATTCACTGATCACAGTGTCAAGTTGTTAGCACAAATGCACACTTTTCCCCCCTGGAGAGTAGCTGGAAAATGGAATCCTGATTTTCTTATTAGACTTTAGTGAATTGATTTTATTCAAGGTCAGCCAAGGCTGCTTCTCTTAAAAGAAAAAAACCCAAACCAACCCAACCAAAAACCCCAGTTTGATGTTGCGATGAAATTAAGAGGAGTATATTATATATTCAAATGAGGTGGTCAGCTTCAAAACATACTCAGTCACATGTCTCCGTTTCCTTTACCACAGTTCATCAGCCTGAAGCTAACCCGGTTCTACCATGAGGTGCATGAAAGCACATTCCACATGACTGCTTTCCTGCCAGCTATTCAGATTTTTTTCATGTCTAAACATTCTAATTATAGGAAAAACTTTATATTGATTTTTGAATAGTTGAGTTTATTTAGTGGGCTGAAAAGGTAAATACAAAATTCTTGTTTTGTGTGTGTCACAAGCAAATCCTCTTAAAAGGAAAATAAGAACAGCTTTTGTTTTTCTTCTATTAAATAAGTAGAGAAACTTTTTAAGGACAAAATGTCACTACAATTAAAAGACAAAAAAATATCATAAATTTTCAAATAACTTACATATTCAGTCTGGCCAAATGAGCATCCTCCCAGTGCCCAGTGAATCACAGGTGCTGGCAGAGGCAGGATGTATAATTCAGACTGTGTCATGAATTCTTGCAGTTCCAGCTTGTAGCTCAGCTAGAAACCCACTGTGTTTTTCTCTAGGTGATAGTGGCACAGGTAGCAGTCTGTAATTGAAGCATTTGGTTGTACAGGACTGTAATTCCTGTCTTCCAGAGCCCTTTCTCAGGTGACTTGTAGGACTGTGAGCAGAGCTGTAGTGAGCAGTCATCCCTGGGTGGCTTCAGAACACATCCTAAAGCCACTTTCAGACCAAACTGGCAGTCTCAGGGTCCAGTGCTGCAAAATGCAGAGTTCCTCCACTTCTCAGTGTCTTCAAGGATGTGCTTTGCACTGCAGAGAAACACATCATGTTATTAAATGCTGTGTAATAGCAAATCCCTGTAAATGTCAGTACTTTCTGCACACGCTGAGTTGTGGCAGCACAGAAAGCAAGTAGCACAAGATTTTATCTGTGTAATGTTTGTATAACACTTCAGTTCTGCTTTGGAAGACCCAAAGTTTCAAAGTTTTGCAGTGTTTTGCCCACCTGCTCAGGCCAGAAGCCGTTTAATCATATGAGAATAGTAGATGGCCATAAATGAACAACACTCTTGGAAACTGAATGGGTTTTTATCTGAAAAGCAAATTTGTGTTCCCACATTTTGCTAAAATATTAGCAGTGTGTGGGTAGGGAAAGAGATGATGTTTGCTTAGGTTTGGAATGACTGCCAGCGAGTTGAGGAGGTGATTCATGCCCTGTGTGTGTACATAGCCGGGTAATTTGAGGCTGGGTAAAGGCTAGTGAAGTTTCCAGCTTTATTCAGTCCTGGGCTTTCTTGCAGAAACGTTGCAGGGGAAAAGCTGCACCTTGTGCACAAAGGAAATAGACTGACACCAACTACACAGGTCACCCAAACAGCCTCTGCAGTGAAATGCTTTCTAACCACGAGGATAAATCTGCCTTGTACTGGAGGTTCTCTTGTCAAGCCTCATTTGCTCCCACCCCACTGAAACATCAAGCCCCTGGCTTTTCATGATAAGAATTGGCTGCTTTGCAGACACATTTAAATTTGGAAGCCTAGGCTTTTCCCTGCCCTATTCCCCCCTCTTTTCCCCCTGCCCTTTTTCCCCCTTTTTTTCTTCTTTTCCCTTTTTTTTTTTCTTTTTTCTTTTCTTTTTTTCCCCTTTTTTCCCTTTTTATCTTTTTCCTTTATTTTTTCCTTTATTTACCTTTTTCTTTTCTCCCTATTTCCCTTTCCCCCTTTTCCTCGTTGTTTTGTTTTTCCTTGTTGTTTTTCCTTGGTGTTTTGTTTTTCCTTGTTGTTTTTCCTCATTGGTTTTTTCTTTTTACTTCTCATTCTGTGGAAATGCAGGGCACAAAGAGTAGTTCACATGGTTGTTTAAGAGACTTGGGCAAGCAGAAGAGAATCCAGGATGCTTAGTACAGGATATTTGGGTTTAGCTGCTAAATATTCAGGCTAATTAGTGAAATGTAAAGCTTCAGCTGGTACAGTGTGTACCCTTACCTGCAGCTGCAGAGTGCATTTGCTTAAAAAGCAAACTTAATCCCAGATGATAAGCATAATACCTGTGACCAGTGTTCATTTGGAAATGGGACCTCAGGAGGAATTAGTTTTTGCAAGTCTATGGTAATTGGAAGGACAAGGGGCAATATATTTTATATTTAATGTTGTATCAGAGGGACTCCGTGACTGCAACTGTTACTGCACTCCACAGACTTTTACATAAATACCCAGGGTTTTAGTGATGAGGATTTCAGATTGGAGAGAGTTGTGGAAATAGATACTCCTTAAGATTTTGCATAGGAAGCATGTTCCTGTACTCAGTTTGACCAGATATCCTAGTTGCAGCTGTCTGTGCATGTGCTCTTGGTTAGTTCTCTGTTAAAACTGTTATTTGAGTACATATTTGAGAACTACCATTTTTACTGAGCTCAGCGTACACTGAAGTCTCTGTTTAAACTCCTTTTGGTTTCACTGAGGTTAAGCTCAGCAGTGGTTCTGTCAAATTCATAAAGATTTTGCTGCTGCTTTCCCTGAAATAACAGATGTAGCTATGTGTGCTGATATGTAGTTATCTCACTAATGCACAAAACCAGAATTTGTGTTGCTACCATTTCTCTCCACAGACTTTTATTTCCAACAGCTCTCTATGTATCACCATAGGTATCTTGCAGAATTTTTTTGTTTTGCCCTTAGAAGAGGCCAAAACCACACACCTCTTTAGAAATAGTTTCTTCACGTGTTTTTTTCCAGAATCAGAAATGCCTATCCTGCTTTTGATTTGAAGACAAATACTGGGAAAATCTGGAGTATCACAACAAGGTTCCCAGAGCATATCTTTGGTGGAACAAAATTCAGACTCAGCATTTGGACAGATTTTTCACCACATCCTCTACTTCTTACACAACACGGTAAGTGGTTACGTACAGGGGAAGCACATCAGGCATGAAATGAAAGAAGAAATTCCAAAGAGGTGGGAAGAATCAAGGAGAATAATTAAGAATTAGAAGAGTTTGCCCATGAAGTTTGTGGAGTCTCCAGGCTTGGAGATTTTTAAGGTTTTACAAGATACAACCCTGAACATGGTGGTCTGAATTCAGTGTTGACCCAGCTTTTCAGGGAAGAGGTTTTTCCCAACCTAAATGATTCTGTCATTAATGACAATGAGCTCCTGTGCATCCTGTATCTGTGATTAATGGGAGAATCTTTAATTCCAGCTCTAGTAATTTTTATTTCTGCAACATATGCCAAAATAAAAGAAATTAATTTTTTTTTTCTCCCCCTCTCTTCCTGTGCTGCTTTATTAAGTCACAGTCTTTTTTTTTTTCTTTCTTTTTAATTAATTATTTCTTTAGTTTTCAAGGAATTAGTTGACTGTAACAGGCTGAGTATTAATTATCCTGAACTTGTTTATACCAGGTAAGCAGTAAGGTTGAAGTAGATGGAAGAATTACTTCTTTTTGGCCCATATAATGTAAAGTATTGTTCAGTTAGGCAAGAACTTTTGGCAGAGTAAGGAAAGGAAGCTGGATCTACAGAGTGGAAATGAGTGATACTAGCAAGTTTCGGATTTTTTTCCCAATGAGAGACCTGAAAAAAGCGCATGTTACCATTTTTATTCAAGATTTTGGGCTGCTCTTCGTTTTCTGGACTGTGTAAATTCAGCCAGCAAGCACTGCAGTTTAAACATCAAACAGCTGGTTGCTCACAATGGCAAGTTGTCAGAAGTTTAAGTTATTTAAACTGGTAAAATCAGTAGAAAAATGCGTAATCGAAGTGTCTTTTTAAGGAAAAACAAACATTTTGCAAACAAAATTAACATTTTCAGAAGGAGCTTTTGAATCCATTCATACATTTGTTTTTTTCCCTGGGGAAAACCAAACCAAAGTAAAAAGCAAGCTATGGTGACCTTGTGTGTTTTATTTCAGCTTTGTTAATGTCATAATCCCCTCCTCTGGGAATGCCACCTGTTCTCTGAAGTTTTCCCATCCCCTTCAATGGGAAACCAAATTTATCAGACCTGTTTCTAGATTATGTAGCTATTCTTTTCCATGTGTGATCAATTTTTCTAAAATGAGCAGAGGAGAAGAAGCATATTGGCGAGTGTTGGAAAATGGTTTAAAAAACTGAAGTGGAACTGGAGAAAATTATCAAAATTCTAAAGTGCTTCTGAACAGCAGGTTGTACAGACTGACCTAGAACTTCCTAATTTATAGGGATTTTGTATATTTTTATATTATTATGTGGCTAAATAATACAATATTTTGCATATTTAATATGTATTTAATACATGTTTTGCACATGTATTAAATAGTATAATATTTTGCAGATATAAAATACACTAGAATATTAATCTACTTCTTTGTTATGGCTAAAAGGGTGTGCATAGCAGAAACAATACCAAGTAACATTCTGGAGCTTTTTAGTATCATAAGTGGCTACAGAGTCAATTTTTGCATCATTGGAAATGTACCAAAATGTTCATCAGGAAAATGAAAAAGAAAAAGAATGCCATTTGTCTCTTCCATTCCTCCTGGGAATATTGTTCCTCTCTTCTTCTGTCCAGCTTCCCAGCAAATTGCTCATTTCCTCTTAATGGACATAGATTCCATGTCAGGTAGAATATTTGAAGCAAAATTTAAAAAATATAAAGTAAAATCAAGTGTGTCTTGATCTAATTCCTCTTGATGGAGCTAGTCTGCAGCAGTTGTCAGGAATTACAGAAAAAATCCCTTTTTTTCTCTGCTCAAGTATGTAGTTGCAATTCTCCAGCAAGCTACTATTAATTTTCCTTGCTATCTTTATTTACAGCTGGCTGTATCACTCACGACTTAATTGTGGAGATCCTCAGTTGCACAAATCAATACCCGGCCCGGGAGGAATGCCTTCTGAGTGTTTGTGGGGCTGATGAATTCTTACAAAAGTAAGTACCTTATTAAGCCACCAGCCATGTCAACAGAGCCACGGGCAGAGCTGGGGTGTCAGGTTGCAAACACTCCACGTGTGTAAGAAACAGAAAAACAAAAACTTCCACGAACATGGAAAGATTTGATTTGCAGCTTTAGAAGAAGCTTGGATTGATGTAAAAATACAATATGCAGATTGTATTTATAAAAATTCCGTAAGTAAGTGAGAAACTGCGTTGATAAGATGGTCGAGGGTTTATAATGTAAGGGTGTGGTTGTATAGAATAAGCCAAGAGTTTAGAAGTTGTAATAGAAGCATTTGTGTGCATGTGAGACAGAAGCCATAGGACAAAAGTATTCACAGTGCAGCAGAAGTAAAGGTGATAGGTTAGAAAAGCAGAATAAATTCTGGCAACTGTCTATTGCTTTACAAAGTTCTATATTGCCTTATCATGAAGAAACTTGTGACTACTTTAAGCTATGGCTGACTGCTTGCTTCTCTAAAATCTCTCAGCCTCTGAGAGTGATGTTTATCTGAGCAATGAATCGTTCTTAGCCTGAAAATAGTCCCACCCCTTCATTTCTAGTGGTGACCATGATATATGTGTAGTTTCTGAAACTCCTGAAACACGTGGTTGCTTGTGTTCTGCAGTGAGGATAGTGTGATGCAGTGCAAAGACTCAAATCCTCTTTTATGGAAGCTTTGTGCAGCTTTTAATTGTTTGCTTGATTCTCTTGTCCTTCTGGTGTGTCTCATCTGTGATACAAGGATGCTGCTACCTCCACTAACTCATAGGGGTGTTATAAGCAAGTCTTTAAAGGGGGAAATCACCCAAGAGTGATATTATGAATTATTTATTTATGCAGTATTATGCAGCTGCAGAGGAGGTGATTTTTCTTCATATCCAGTTGCAGTAGTAACAAAACAAATGAACTCAGCAGTGTGGTGCTGAATGCAAGATAAAAACACATTAAACATACAAGCAGGTCTTTCTGAATGCAAATAGTTTACAAGTAGGGAAATAAATGCTCTGATTCAGGTAAGCTCTTGTGGTGGTTGAAAGCACACTGGTTGGATTCAGCTAGTTGTTTTTTGCCCTGTGGCATCTTAAATTCAGGTGTCAGCCAAAGTGAGCAGGGTCTGTGTTGAAGCAGCTGAAGTGTAGGCACTTGTCAGCTGGGCTTTGTGGACATTGGCTCTCAGCAGAAGGGTTGGCAGTGTTCTGTGGTACTGGCACTGCAGGAATCAAAGCTCATCTGTTAGAGGTGTAAAGAGTGTTAGACAAAATAGTATATGTCTGTAATTGAAAGGGAAGATTCTAGAAGCAGTCGTATTTACAGTAGAGTGTAGAGTGTAAAAATTACCTGAAGTAGCCTAGAGCAAGTCAGTTTGATTAATGAAAGCAACACAGTTGTTAGAGCAAGTGTCACTCTGTGTGAGTTAACTTTGCTCTGTATCCATCTGGAGCACTTCTACCTTTACACAGGCCAAATGTTCATATGTTCATAGTGAATTACATCTGGCAACTAAAGATGCCAAGACTGCCTCTTCAACATTTCTAAGCCCACTCTTCCAACCTTGGTAAAGCAGGAGCTGGAAGAGCAAAGTGTAAATCATTAGAATGCCAGCAGCACCAAGCAGAGAACCAGGTCATACACAGATCTGTTAGTTACAGAAGAAGGCCAGGGATTTTTTTTTCCAAGATGCTCTTCTGATTTCAAAGAAATTGCTAAAAAATGGAAATTATGTACCATTGTATTGAGGGTGAGCTCAGTGTAGTATGTGCTGAAGAGTTTTGTTTTCATTGTTGGGGAGAATGCATCAATAGCAGACTCTTTAAATTCCTGCATTTGTAGAATCTCTGCACGTCTCATTAGCAGTGAAACAACGTCAATAATGTTCTCAACTTTCTTACTTTGCTCCTCCACTGTCATTCACCAAGCTCTGAGCTGCACTAAAACTTCAGCAGTTTGTAATTCTAGATTGTGCTGTTAAATTCAGCTCCCCTTCTTCTACCTCTTCAACAGAGCCCTGGATCTGATATGTGAAACCCCAGATCCTAAGGATCCCTTGGGTAGTTTAACAGGGCCTGAGTTGCCTCAGGGTGAAATTTTTCCTATGTGTGGGCTATCTTCAAGTGCAAATTGGTTTCCTCCCAATGTTGCTAACAGAGTGATTTGATGCACTTGTGCACAGTTCTTCCCCAGAAAAGTATTTGGAGTCAGTTCATGGATGAATTCCAGTAGAAGTTCCCCAAGTTCTAAGACAGCAAAGGGAATAAGTATTCTGCTGCTCTTGCTGTACTGTGATCTAGAAAAAAACACCTAAAGTGAAGCCAAAAAGGTGATTTGATGAATTGTTCTCAGAGCAGAGTGCTTTAGTGAAGCAGACAGCTTTGTCAAGGTTTGTCAAAAGCTTTAATTTACTGTTATATTGGATTGTATTAATGAGCACTTCACCCCACCTCCTGCAGAAACACCTGAAAGACTCGATGATTTTTAGAATCCATTTAGCTTTGAATGAGAGGGGGAAGGAAAACCACCTCTGTGTTAATGACCATTACACCCAGCAGCAGCAGATTTCACTGTCCATCACTCCCTTCCTATGCAGAGACCCTTGGGCTCACATCCTGCCTGACTCATGAGTAGAGCATCAGATTTAAATACCCAAATTTTAAAGATATCAGAAGGTAGCATATAGACTGCAGGCCAGTCTGTAATTAATAGAGCCATCTGTAGAATTCTGATTTGGAAACTCTTTTGTTTTCTGGTCTTTTTACTGTGGAAAACCTGGCTTTGCTGAAACCTGCTGGTTTTCTTTTTCATCCCATCAAACAAACCTAGATCCGCCTTGAAATCTTGCTCTCCCACTTCCCTATCTTTCCTTGGATTTAAAATGGATACCCCTAAATATGATTTTATGATGCCTTTCATGAAAAATTTTATATAAAAGTAAATTAAATTGTGCTTAAACACCTTGTGTCAACTCCTGGCTCTTAATGCCATCAGCTAGCCAAACCCAACCCTTCTCATCTGTCAGCAATGAATCAATCCTCTCTTTTTAGAAAAACAGCCCATAATCTCAGGTCATCTTGAAATACCTAATAAAACAAAACATATGAGAGAAAGTGGATGTTTTAAAATGTGAATATAAGAATGTAGAGGTTTTAAAAAAATTCTTCATTATTTTATTGATGTGTGTACTAGCAATAGGTTGCAGTAATGTAGACCACCAAAGGAATACTGATAGGCTTTATTTCTAAACATCCTTTTGTTCTAAGGTGTTAAGAGTATTTAAAGTTCCATCCACACCCTCTCATGGTATAATTTGTACTACCTTATTGCTTTGCAGTTCAGCCACCACAGTGAGCAGGAAAATAGAATTGAAAAATCTAAATGCTTATCTTTTCTTCGAACGTGCTTGTCTGTGACCTTATTGATGACATTTTTTTTTCTCTTACTAATTCTGTTCTCTGGGAATTGAAACCTAAATAAAAATTGGTTTTCACTCAAAGTGAAGTTTAAGCTATTAACTATAGACTGACATAGACATAATCATACAGATTGAAATCATAAGAAGCAAGCACCTTTGGATGAATATGTTCTTTGTGAAAAGTAAACTTAATTTTCTCTTGTCACTGCAGATTAAGTTTCTCATTTGGAGATGCTAGTAGCTGAGTTACTTTAAAAAAATAGTCTGATTGAACTGTATTAAGATTTGGAGCTTATAGCACATCAGTGAACCTTGCTGTGGAGAAGCAAGCAGTGATGGAGTCTCAAACGATGGGGATTTTCCCTTTCTCATATTTAGATATTTTGTGAGACCACAGGCAAGTCACTTGGACCAGTCATTGCCACGTCTCCTAAAGACAAAGATTGCATTTTTTTTCATGGCATTCTCATCAGAGCTGTGCTCTCCATGTAATTTCAGCAAACAAATAAGGGGAGAAATGTTGAGTTAACAAGGTTGTAACACTTCGATTTTTGTTTCCTTTACAGAGCTCAGAGTGCTATAAACCAGTTACTAATAATCATGTTATCCTCCAAAGAGGATCTATCATTTTTATCTCAGTAGTACTGGTATGGTAGCAAATCTGCCTGGGGTACAGCTAAAAGGTACTTTGTCAATCTGTGGCAAAGCTGCACTTCTGTTTCTTGTAACACACTTTTCATCTATACCAGGTTTCCACATTATTTTGTTGAGGCATTAATCCATTTTGTCTAGTCCCTTGTGTAACAATAGCTGTCAAAACTTTTCTCTTTGTATTTGTGCAAATTAAATCCATTCATTAAGTCAGCTGCATGGCCACTTCTGTTTGCAGTGTATCAGGCAGCCTTGTTGTGTCAATAAAGACTTTGCTGATGGATAGTATCTGCTTCACACAGCAGAAGCTAACACAAACCACTAATGTAAAAGCAGTTATAACAACAAAATCAAGTTTCTCTTGCTGTAGCTTGTTTTGCCTGGAAGCATGGTGCATGGAAAAATTATACTTGGAAAAGACAGTTTTTATATATCTGTGATTCAAGAATGTTACTTCCCAGGAGGGTACAGCTCCTCTCTATTTGTCTAGCTGTACCAGTTCCAGTCACTGGCATTGCAACAGGAATCTGTTCCTGGAGCAATCGGGATTCTTGTTACTATGCCTGTCCACAGGCTGGAGGTGAGGCAGAATGAAAAGAGCAGGAATAATAGTGAGGCATTAAGTAAAAAACATATGTTGGGGCAGTTCTAAAATGTTAAGGAAACTTCCCAGTCTGACCAATTAAGGGCTCTCTGGCAGTCATTGTGAAAAGAATCTGTGCCTGTTCACGGCCTGCTGCCCTTTCCCAGCACCCAGAGCACCATCTGCAGCTTGCACTGCACTAAATGTGTTCCTCAACCAGAGGGGATGAAGATAAAAAGCTCATCATTTCAGTGATGAAGCAAACAAGATTAGGTGAAATGAGGAGAGGAAGAACTTTCAGGAAAGCTGTGGGTAGGCAGAACACAGAGATGAGAGGAGGAGGAGCAGAAGAGAACACATGCATTGGTACAGTCCCAGGAACTGGGAACTGGCCACTTGAGCTTTGAAAAGGGACTTGAGAAGGGTTTAGCTGTAATAGTGATATGCTTTGCACCAGTATGGGTATTTGACTGTGTTGGTGTTCACCCCTCCCACTCTTACATTTGTACTTTCTGCTCTTGAAATCCAGAAATTTTGGAGGTGCTATCAAAGGTGATCCTTGCTTCAGGTATTTTTGTCAGATGGAAATGAGTTTGTCCCTTGTGATGTTTAATATGTTTGTTTAAAAAAAGACTCCTGTATATATGCACATTTACAGCTCTTGTAACCTCAGTGGAGAGTCTGAATTTTACTTAGACTGTAGTGTGAGAGCAGAACATTTACAAGATGGGTAAGGTCCCTGCAAATGGGCTGAATGGCATTTAAGTTTATCCACTCATTTGTGCTGAAGACTTCTACTGCCATGTGAGAGAGGAGTCTCATCTAAGTCACATTTTCCATGCTTTATTCATAGGGGTGAGCATTTTGGGGTTGTTTATTTTTTTTAACTAAATCCAGCCTTTTATTCAGACATTCCATCAAAAGCCCTTTTAGGTAGAAATACAGTTTACATTTAAACTGAGTTTTTCAAGCCAAAAAAAAAAAATCGTCTTCCCTTCATGGCCCAGGGAGTTCTGAAACAACTTACCATGCTGTAAAACTGTATAAATATGGAATATCCTTTTCTGTGCTTCTGTGGCTGAAGGCTCAATAAAGCATCCTGAATCTAATTGGACACACACCAAAGCTGTAACTGATGATGCATACTAACTTGTTTTGGTGATGAATTTACCTTTGTAAAAATCATTGTTGTTGCTTTCACTAATCCCAAAGGACTTTTTCAAATGCAACAAGATATTTGCCTCAACCCTGAAATATTTCTTAAATTATTTCACCTCTTTAATTTTGAAGATGGGAAGGGGGAAGATTTGAAGGGGGGAAAAATTAAATTATTTTTGTTCCAAGTGATTTTAAGAGTGACAAACCAAGGCTGTGTTCTAACTTAGAAAAGGTTGCCAAGAGCAGTAAATGGAAAGAGGCAAATAAGATTAAGGCATTCCCTTGTCATGGGCTGCTGCATCATCTTTGACCAGCAGCTTAGTTTATAGGATCCATGCCAGCTAAGTGAGTTGGATCTTAGCTGGCACATGATTTGAGAGAGAAAAATATGAACTCTGCTTTTGCTGCCTCTGTGTGAGCTGCACAGGGTGAAAACTTAGACTTCTTTGAGAACCAAGGGTCACCTGCCTTGATGGATGTGATTTCCAGACCTACAGCTAATATTTGATTTTTAGTTGGGTGTCAGACACTACAAGCCTTTCTGCAGTGGTGCATTTATAACCAGGATAGTGCACTGTTTGGCTTTGAAGAATATGCATAAATAATATCAAGGTTTGGGAGGATATGCAGCTTGTCAAGGATATTTTCTCTGTGTCCTTGTTGTTCTCTTTCAGAATTTAATGGTCAATGATGCAACTAAGCAATTATTATTTGTTTTCCTAGAAAACATGCCAGAACCATCAATTTTCACAGAAGCAGGTGCCAAGAACTGGGTTTGTATTATTCAGTCTTCTTTGCACTTAGAATTTAAACCACTAGAGCTTTTAGGAGAGGTAGCAAGGATAAAAGCAGGAAGTGGCAAGCAGAGATAACCATTTATTTGTTGTTTTTCCCCCAAACTGCAGCAACTGTACTTTGGGAAGCCACGAAAGTCTCCGCAAGGCAAGCACCTGCATTCAGCTTTGCCTGCACCACGCTGGTCATCTGGAGCACAGCTTGGCTAGAACAGTAAGTAACCTTCTTTTCTTCCCCTTTTCTTCAGCATCCCTGTGTCACAGTCACATTTTCTGCTTTCTTTCCTTTTATGGGAAGCTGTCACTCTACTATGAAGTACTCAGAGCAGGAAATTTTCTTCAGCTGAGCAGTTACAAGCAAGAAATTTGGCCAGGGGCTTTACACAAAATCACACTTGTTTCAGTTAGTTGGTGAACTTTAAGTAGATTTTGGGGTTTTTTGAGCCATGAGATTTATCAGCTTTAGCACTCTCTGAAATTCTAGGGAGTGGTCTGCCTATCCTAATTTTTTCAGAGTTTCAGATGTCCCCACATTCTGATCATCTCAGGAAAGCATTAATTTTCGTAGTGAACAGGCAGCAAAGAATACTTATAGGTTTCTAAAAAGAGCATCACTTGCTTCCAGAAAAGGATTTTTGAACTAAAGCAGACAGGAAGAGATATTTTCTGTGAGTTCAAAACCCTTTTTTTTTTCGTATATATCAGTGTTAGTATTTTGCCAGACATAATGATATAAGAGTTAACCTTGTGAGCATAATCACAGATGAGAGAAGTCAGAGGCCTGTCATGATGAGAGGGTGGAGACTTCCATTATTTAAATATTTGTGGCTTTCTAGTGGGATTGTGTAGTTCAGGCCATTAGAAAACATTCAGCCTCTCAAAGAATTTGTGGACTCTCCAGTTAAGGGTTTAAGTGGGAAGGGTGACATTTTAAGATCTCAAAGTGAATTATTGATCAGCCCATTACAGGGACAGGCACAGCTCTGAAAGCTTCAGGCCATGAAGTTATTTCATGTTACTAATAATAGCAAAGAGCAGGAGCAGCCCTTGAGGTGGAATCAGTCACAGACACAGAGTTCTCCCCCAACTCCAGGGCATGCTTGTGACAGGGCACTGGCACAGAAAGGAGAGGTTCTGCTCACAGCCAGCAAGTCCATCAGGACCAGAAACAAACCTAACAGAGGAGGCAGATAGAGTGCCTTGTGAGTTGCAGTGTTTCTTTCACTCTGGACCTCATCCTGTACATTTCTTTAGGTGTAAAGAAACCTGAAACCTGCTCGAGCCACACTGAATTCGAGGATCTGATGTAGTCTACAGTGGCCTCTCATTTAGTGTTGTTGTTGCTGTTAGGTAAAGCACGTGGCTGTAAAATGCATTGGAAAGTCACAGAATGAGAATCAGGTTATGGAAAAAAAAATCCTTTCCTCAGAATTCATATAAAAATATGCAAAAATTATGCTTTTAAAAAACAAAGTAGGCAGAAGCTTTGGGATTTTTAAGATTCTTTAGCTGTCTCAGATACTTATGCACATACCCAGCTACTGTTTAGTTTTGTGAAATAATGTGCTCTTGAGGAGAACTTCATCTCTGATCTGAATGATCCTTCTAAATTTTGAAATATGGAATATGTTTCATTATAGAAGTCTCCACTAAGTTTGTAGTTTAACTGGTGTCACAGAAGCAAGATCTTGACAGATCTTGTATATAATAGTCACCCGCATGTAATCAGATAGTAAATAATTCACATAAACCCACCTGTTGCTGTAGTCCATCAAATCCTCTTTGGATCCTATCAATCACGCACATGTGATTTTTACAGGCTGGATGGTCAAACACAAAAAATGGGTTCCCAGAAAGGTGGCTGGTTCCTATCAGTCCCCTTAGGAAGAGGCATTCAGACAATGTCCTTTGTAATGAGCTTTTCATTACAGCCCTGAAGAGGTGAAGTAGTTGGACGACGTGAGAATTGTAGGTCCCCACCAGCTAAACTATGTCCTCTCTCCCTTCCATTTCCTTGTGCCCTTCCTGCAAATCCAAATGACATTGACTGACTTCCAGTCAGCTGGAATCTTCTTCGATTACCAAGACCTTTGGAAGAGAACTGAGAGGATCCAGCCATGAGATCAGCTAGGTCCTTTAGTGCTCTGCAGTGAATCCCACCGAGGCCTTGTGGACCCAGAAACATTCTTTGGTCGTGAAACGCACGCTCTGGAAAGGACTGTGCAGTTTATTGGGTGAAGTACCAGAGGGTATGCTGAGAAGCCGAAGTCTTCCAGTGCCATTTTGTGGTTCCAGAGGAGCAGCAGCAGGGCCAGCCGGGTGCTCATGTTATCTCAGTGGGATCACTTTGCATGAGGCTGCGGGAAGGGGCGTTGGAGGGCCCTGGAGCTGCTTCCTGCCTTTGGGCATTCTCAGCATCCACGGGCCTGCTTCTGGCAGCCCAGTGCTGCTGCTGCTCCTGCACTGCCTGCATTGCCCACAGCGTGACGGCCACGATGGGCTGCACGCCCCTCTCGGTGTCCCCGTTCCTATGAGGGTGGCTGGCCAGGCGCCACGGCGCACTCGCTGTAGTCGCCGTCCCCTCGCACGGAGTGCAGCAGCTGCTCCATGGGCTGCCGGCACACAGGGCAGCTGTTCCTGGCCCTGGCCCACTGCTGGATGCAGCTGAGGCAGAACTTGTGCATGCAGAAGGTGACGTAGGCCGGCCTCCTCATGGGGCCCAGGCAGATGGGGCACTGCGCGTCCTCTGCCACCTCCATCGCTGCTGCCTGCGGCGGCTGGCTCCAGCTGCCGGAGCTGCTGTGCTCCATGTCTTCTTTGGCAGTGGATGCCATGTCATGCCAGGGGAGAAGGGCAGAGTGCTGGAGCTCGGCTGGGAGGACGGGATTGCTCAGGGTATGAGCTGCTCCCTCTTTCCAGTGCTGCAGCACTGGGTGTCATGCGAGCAAAGGGACAGGGCCTACTGTCACCTTCACTGGGCATGAATGGTGGAAATGCCCCGGTCCTTCAAAAGGGAAAGCCTCCCAGCAGCAGGTGGAACACAAGCAAAGGGACAGGGGCTGCCCTGGGAGTGAATGGTGGAAACGTCCAAGTCCTTCGAGAGGGAAAGCTTCCCAGCATTGGGTGTCACACAGGCTGCCCAGTGGATGATTGGTGGAAATGCCCAGGTCCTTCAAGAGGGAAAGCCTCCCAGCTGCCCAGGGGGAAATCTCCCCTCCCAGTCTCCCTCTGCTGCTGAAAGTGCACCTCCTGGGTGTTTACACTGCCTGGGTGTGCTAGGGCTAAGAAAAATCCTGGGCTGAGCCAGCTGGCATAGCATGCTGGGTCATCTGTGACATTATAGCCTATTGCTAGGTGAATCCGTGATCAGACTGGATCCCTACTGTGTGATGTCATAATCCAGCTGTTGCACTAGATGATTGCTCTAGATCCCTGGCAAATGAGTTGTCTTCCTTTCTCTTCTCTTCTTCCCTTCTTTCCTTTCCTTTAGTACTCTGGGATGAATCCTACCAAGGCTCTGTGGACTTAGGAACATTGAACTGCTGCAGCTGACCCCTTACAATTCCAGTGTAAGGGAAAGTCATGGTTGCTGCAGCTGTGCTCCTCCAGCTAAGAGGACTAGGAAGCCCCAGGTTTATCAGTAGTCTTAAAGACTGAGGCAAAACAAGCCCCAAAGTCCTCTGCTTTTTCTGTACGCCCATTTGCCAGTGGGACCATCTTCATCAATGAAGATGTGTGCTTTGGACCCCCGCTTGATGCTGACGTACGTAATAAAATACCTTGTTTTCTGGCACAAAATCTGGTGGAACCTTGTTTTCTGGCACAAAATCTGGTGGAAGAAAAATGAAGGTCCCTCAAGTGGCAAAGCCTCTAAGCTGCCCAGGGTGATGCTTCCCCTCACAGCTCACCTCTAACTCTGCATCGTCTCTCCCTCTGGCCCACCTCAGTGTGAAATCAAAGCAGAATTGATGCATGCCCTAGCCTTCTTCATGTCTCCCATGTAGGCAGGACACTGGAATATCCCACTGCCTCCCTACTCTCCCTGCCTGGATTCAAGCATATCCTGTTCCTCCACTGAATCTAATTTAAAGTTCTATTTCTAAATCCAGCTAGTTTGTTTTCCTGAACACTCTTGGCCCCACTGGTGCCTGTATAGTGCCGCCCAGTTTAACATAAAATATTCCCCAAATAAAATTTCAGATCAAAACATCCTGAACATGGTTGAGAACATTCTGCCTTTGGAAAATACCATGTTAACATCTCCAATATACGTATTTCTTTATGAGAATAATATACGTCACCATGCACCTCTCTTCCACAGTGTGGGGATGACCAAAGAAGGTTCAGTGTGAATGAGCTGTTGGAAGACTCTTGTGCCTGGAGACTGATTTGGTAAGCTGCTAATGAGCAATATTTATGTTTCTAATTGTTTATATTTGTAGGAAGCCTCCTTGCACCAAAGGACAATTCTGAGAACTACTGGGGACAGAAATTATACCAATGAGCAAAACAATTGGTTCAATATTTCAGACTTTTCCTTTGCAGACCTTAGTTGTTGCTTAGCAAAAATCAGCGTTTTTCGGTTCTGTGTAATTTTTCCCAATTGTCTCCTTTTCATATTACTGAAGTTTTCATTGAAGGTTTCATTTTTCCCAAAGATTCCCATGATTGAAGGTGTCAAAATCTTCACGTGTGCGTTGCTGTTAGAGAATTTTTGACATTAAATATTGTAAAACTAGTAGGTTTGCTCTTCATTAGGACTATATTTTCACAGTTCAGTGATCTTTAAACCTTTTTTTTATTTTTTTATTTTTTAATGGAGACTAATGATGATGGGCCTTTAACTTGGCAGTCAAAATGAAGCTGATGGTAAAGCCAGTCTGTGAGGGCCAAACACTAAATGAGATAGATTCCTCATTCATCTTTAATTGTATTCTATTTAGATAAATTCTAATTTTAGGTAAAGAAGCTGTTGGCACTTTTTGCAATGTTTTTCATCACTGTGTTATAAAGTAATTTGCCAACAATAGTAGGCTTAAATGGTCACACCTGTCATTAGGCAGATGGAGGGAAACAGAGGGGTAGTGACTCGTTTGAGGGGGGGTACCTGGTGCTTACTGGGGACCCATTTGGCTTCCTAGGAGCATGGCCCAAATTCCCATTCTGGTCCTTGCTCTAAAGAGCTCATAGAAGACATGTATTTTACAGATGATAAGTGTATGACATTTAGTAGCACAGAGGATGTCTGCAGGACAGGATCATTTGCTGTGGGTCCCTTTTCTCCAGGATAAGCAATCCCATCTCCCTCTCCCTGTTAGAACTGTGCTCCAGACCCATCCCCAGCTCTGCTCCCTTCTCTGGACACACTCCAGCATCTCAATGTTCTTCTTGGGGTGAGGGGCCCAGCTCTGAGGACCATCACATGGCAGCAGCTCCCAACAATTCCATTCACCACAACCCTCTGGGCCTAGGCATGCATTTGGGCACTGCTTAGTGAGGCAGAATAGTGATAAAAACAGCATTTTAGAAGGGGAACCTAGCATCTCTCCATAGTAGGTGCTGCTGCCAAGAGACTGAAAAATGAAAGTGGCAAGTCCATGCTATGTCCTTGTCATTCTCCTTCCATATAGAGCAGTTGGGAGATAGGACTGACTCTCCTGTTTGTGCTTTTCTCATTTCCTTTTCTAAACTCTTGCACCTTTTCAAACTCTTTCCTTTTCAAAACTCTTGCACCATATTGACTTGCTAAAAGCTAAAAAGAAGTCCTTAACATCAAAGTACTAAATGTTCACGGGTTGGTTAGGCTTGCCTTATTTATACAGAGCTATAATGATGCACAAGTATGTCTGTGTGATAAGATATGGGTATTATTAGTTATCTGGCAGACAAGGACTCAGGATAGCATTAGTAGGGTATATTTTAATCATTATTACAACTTGCTGGGTTTGTTTCCTATTAATGATGCAAAATTATGGCTGCTTTATGCCAAAAATTCTCCAGGGGAAAATAAACTGATGGAAAATATGCTAATTTTTTGAACTAGCGTTGTAATTTAGGAAATTATTCTGCATTTTAACCTGCATTTTGACCAACCATGCTAATAAACATGCTCACCTCCATGGAAAAAGACAACAAGGCAAGCTCATATGTTCAGATATATTTCTGAGCTGGGCAAGGCTGTGAAAAAGATGTTATGCCTGAAGACTCGGTCAAAGCAGAGTGACAACTTGTATTAGCTATGATTTAACAGGATTACAGGAGGAATTTCCAGGCAGCTGCTCCACATACAAACTGCCTGGCTAGATAAAGCCAGTGCAGATTGGAAATAAAAAGCTGTAAAGGCAAAACTACCTGTAGGAGGAAGAGAATAGTTGGCATCTCCAGGGAAATGCACTGTGGTATCAGCACAGGGGAGGCTACCTAACTTTTCTTGATTCTGTGTTTTATTTCAGTGCAATGAGTCTCCTTTTCCTGCCATGCAATATAGATAATGAAAATCTAATCATGTACCATGAAACCAGTACTTTGGGCTGCAGTTGCAGTTCTAAATTCTGATTGCTCAGTTGGCCCAACTGAAATACGTGAGGACATACACAGTTGCTCTATAAATAGTTTATTTGCTTTGAAGCTCTGAGAAAAATATCAAAATATTTTTGGGACTTTCAGCTACCAGACTGCAATGGGGATGGAAGAGTAGGGGGAAATTTCTTCTAAGCCTTCTGAAGAGGAAGAACCTTAATTAAAGATTGGTGTGGGATACAAGAGTAGAATTTAAAAGGCGAGAAAAAGGTGATAGAGTAAAACAAACAACAAAGGAAGAATTTAAATTGTAATTTCCACTTTTTCATATAAACATGCGCAAACCCCAACTACCTCTGATGGCCATCAAGGTAATGATGTGTCCCTTTTACTAATCCGTGGGCTAGGCAAGGTGTAAAACTGGGAATTAAGGTTTGCTTATCCTTTCCTGATGATTTGACCCTATAGAGGAGGCTTGCCAGGATGATGCCTTAGCAATGGTCTCACAGGCACCTGTTTTTGTTTTGTTCAGCTGACAAACGAACAAGAATTTCACAGTGCTTGAAACACAGAAAATTACACAAATGCTTCTTAGGAGCAAAAATCTGAATCTGGTTATCTGTTGGGGATAGCACTTGGAGGCTGTGGTTTTAAAAGTGTGAGATTTACAGCTGAAGCATCAGTTGAGGAGTTTAGAGATGTGTATGCTCCTCTCCATAATCCTAATTAATTTAGTGAAGCTTTGCTGAGACTCAGCAATATGCCTGTACAAATTTTGTGGCAGCTTCTGTAGCATGACAGAGGCATGGAACCACAGAGTGGTGAGTGGCTCTCTACAGAAGTAAAGCAAATTTTACTGTTTACGGGAAATGCGATGGAAAGGCAGGTGCTGAAACAGTTTGAGCATGTAAACTTGAGAACTGCATGCAAATTAAGTTTCATGGGTTACGTAGCAATGCTGTCCTGTTTTATAACATACTTTTGTACTTAGGACTTAGCCTGTGCTTTGGAGGTGTTGAGATTTTCCAGATCTTGGGCAGATGTTTTATCTGATTCCATGCAGCTTAAGTCTGTGAAGTGATTGAGACAGAAGGCATTGGAACATAAAATCATCCAAGTTGGAAAAGAGCCTTAGGATCATCAACTCTAGCTGTAAGAATGTAGCATGCACTTGAGTCCATCCTTCTTTAGGTAATATTTAAGCACTTGCTTAACCATAAAGAGTAAAATAAATGGGAAGTGAATTTCAATAGACATTGAAACAGCAAATCACTTACTGGAGTTCTTTAACTTGGGAAACTTGTATCTTCTATAAATAGACTTTTTTAATCTATTCTTTGGGGCAAAAGTCTACCAAAAACCCAGGGAAGTCCAGGCTCAATTGCATGATGTCTGCATACGCACTTAGCTTTATTTTATTCTAATATAAAATCAGTCTCAAATTATTTCAAATGTCTAGAATGTGAAAAAAAACCCCAACAAAACCAAACTCAAACCTGTTCTCTTTATCTAATTCTTATTAATTTGATATTGTTTCCTTTTTTTCCTGATTCCTAGGCAGAACCTTGTCTCTGTTATTATCAACTACAGAGGTCAAGTGGAATATCTGCTGCAAAATGAGGTATTTGTTCTCAGTTTGTTACACCAGAAAAGCATTAACTTCTACATGAAAGGTGTCTAATTATTAATCTGTCTTAGATGCAATTAAGGAAGACTTTTAATTAAGATTGCTTAATCTGACTTTGAAAGGATACAAATTCTCTTAATAAAACTTGGTCTGAGGTTGGGAAGAAAGTGCTACAAATTTAAAATGTCAAAGGTGACTGTTTCTACGTGTCAAGGAACTTGTAAATAAAACCAGAGTTGTTTGAGTTGGCAACATAATACTTGGAATTAGCAGAGGTATAGTGCATTTTATGGATCTGCAAAATTTGTCCTTGATTTTGCAAACCCCCAAGCCTAATGTTTACATATTTAGTATATATATATATATATATGCAAGCATTTGGTAGTTTGAAGGATTAAGTTTAGCCAGCAAAATTCCCAAGAGCTTTATTTTAAAGCATTGGGGGCTGCCAATTGAATGTTACATGCTTGAAGGGAAACTCTTTTAGGAAATCTTCTCTGCTGTCCAGTGTTTTAAGGACAAATGTCTAAAGGACAAATTGAGTCATACCTTGGAAGAAACCACATGTTTATTTGATCTGACTTCCAAGCTGGCATGATAACTGATTCAATCTGACTTTCAAGTTGGCATGATAACTGATTTTCTAGGGTTTAAAACTAGAAAGAACAAAAGACTTATAAAAATCAAAGAATAGTGATGTAGCATGAAGATATTCCAGTGTATCCCTTCCAGAGTTATAACTCATTATGCTAAGTTATGCATTTCTTTGAAATATATGTTACAACATAAAATGACTATTTTTCTTCAGAACTCTGTCACCTACATTTAAGTTCAGAATTTAATCTCTCTGGATATTCTTGATCCATTATTATTTCTATTTTGAATAGCCAGAAAACATACATTTGCATACAAATTTTATACATAAACACACACATATAGCGAAATCCACCAAAACAGAGACACATACATGAATACATATATATCAATAATATATAATATTTATAAATACATAATCTAGATATATACAAACATTTTACATTTTGTGTAAGTCTTTGATGCTTTTTCAAAATGCAAAACACAAATTTTGTGCCTGGCTACAAAGTAAAGCTCTGGGTCTGATGCTGTGCAGGTATTTGCTGAATTTTCCTTTGTAAGCATCATCTCAAAGGGAAGTGTTTAGTGTATAAAATGTGATGCAGTCATAACCATTTGGAAAAGTTAGGTCCCCAAGCTCAAATGCACATGTATATTTCTTCACTGAAGTAGACCCACCAGGGCAGTTATTTACATTCAGTTGAAATTTTAGGGCCTAAAGCAGGAGGATTCTAAATTCAAAAAAAGCCATAACCTCAACATTAATGGGACTTTGCAATCCACCCTCTGCAACTGACACCGTGCAGATTTTCCTCAGACCTATAATGAAGCACTCCTAAATTTGTTTTTGCTAAAGATTTTTACATTGAGTAAGCAATTTCTTGAAACCATTAACTTTTTATGAAGGGAAGGAAGTGCATTTTTCAAATATTCATACCATCCAGCAAATATGTGTGTGTCTAGAGCTAAATTTCTCGGTAGAATTTTTTTTTTAATAAGGCCTTTTCTACTCAGGGACACTCAATAAGTTCATATTAATTGCTTAAAAGAGTAGGATTGCAAGTTAATGATTTGGGTCATATCATGGATATTTTTATTCAGAGGCTCAGTGTATGGAGATTTTTCAAACCTAGAATCATGAAGTCTGATTTGCTTTAATTGTTGGCTCAAAAAATGATGGAGCTCTAATGCAATGAGTAATATGTAGTAAACAAAACAAAAAATGAGACCCCCTTTATTTGGGCTTTGAATCCTTGCTTACTTATTTTCTCTAACTTCTGATTAGATTGCTTAAAGAAGGTCTAAAATTGGGGTCGTTGTAAACTCCTCCTTATCCCAAGTCTGCACAGGAGTAATTCTGTCACTTTTCCAAGCTATTCCCACTTTTCCAAGCCATTCCTACTCCCTGCTGGCATTGTTGTTACTCCTCTTTGGTTCACCACAAGCCACCTTCAGCACCACATTCAGGAATTTAAGACACTGGCAGCTGCTCACAGATTGTAAATTAAGTGCACACGTAACTGCTGAAGTTCTGTACTCAGCTGGAAGTTCTTTAAGCATTCAGTTTTAACCAGACACACCTTGAGATTCTCAGTTGAAAAAAAAAATTTTGCACATTTTCCTACTTATTTACAAATTTATTCTTCCACAGATATGGGATACCAGTACTTTTGGCTTATGGCACAAGCCCACTATCATTATTAATCTAATTAGTAATAATGGTAAATAAATTGAAAATTAATTTTGAGATTGATAATGACTTTCTAAAACAAAAATTTTAAAAAGATAATGAAGATGTCTGGCACAAAGATGGAATTGGTGCTGTTAGGGCTGAAATGTAAGTTTTGAAATGTATTTTTCAGACAACATGTGCTGTAAAATAAGCAGCCAATTTTGATTGCCCTGACAACCACTTTTTATGCACTTCATTTTGAAATCCATTCAAAATGTACTGTTACTGTAGAGAGGACTTTGTAAATTTTTTTATACAGTGTGGAAGTCCTAGAATGAAATAATTTTTTTTATCATATAAATTATTGAAACACCAAAATATTCTTCTAAGATTCTGCTCTATTTAAATATGTAGAAGGGGGAAAAATTACAAGTTGTTGACTGGAGTTCCTTTAGAATTTCAGAAGATGCAAAATTTTTGTAAGAAATGAAGCTCCATCTTCCCTTCTTTGGGACAAAAATCCATGTCATGTATCTACACATAAAAAAAAAAACCACTTTACATGAAAAAAGAGAACTCTTTACATGATAATTTCCCAGCAGAGAAATAGTGTGGAAGAAGTCATCATGTGTAGTATTCAGTATCACATAATTTTATGTGCTTACTCTTTTTCATCTGCAATATGCTCCTTAGAAATAGCAACCATAAAAATAAAGTGTATGGTAAAGTAGCTTCTATAAATATTAATACTTTGATAGTTTATCTCTAAAGAGAATAGCATATTAAACAGAAATTGATACATTCCTCAAGACACCAATTCTCTTTATGGAATAGCATTTATATGTACATACAAAAATACATAAACTGTGGGTGGGTTTGGGTTTTAGGTTTTGTTTTTATTTTTCTCCATTCAGAGAGCTGTTTCTCTATTTAAGGGTTACTTTTGTGTATGTCTATTGCTTGTTACTGCTCAGAAATTACCCTGCAGAGCTGTATTTATAGGCACAAAATTCCTTCTTCCAATACTACATCTCTGCTTGTGAAGAAGTAAAATGCTAAATTAAAATTTATTTAAATCAAATGCAAAAATGGAATGATATTTTATATTAATTAAGAACGCTATATAGCAATTTATATATATATATATACACATATACTCACTTATTTCTTCAAGAAATCAGAGTAAACCAGCATTGGTAATGTTTTGGGGTTGTCAGGGTTACACATAGCAAAACCATACCGCTGAGCCCAAATCACCTTCAGCCCAAAAGGGAGTCTAAAATTCTCAAGAGATCACAGTCAGCCTTTTCCCTCTAGAACCTGTAGTATGAAAAGGTGTTTCTGTCCTTAATTGCTAAAAAAAACCCCAACAACTTATGTTTAAAAGAATCTGACCACCAGATATTTGTGGATATTTCGTGTAATTCATATCTGCTTCGAGCAGAACTAAAGCAGGAAATGTGCAATTAGTAAGCTCAATATATATTTATATTTATTTGTAGCAGTGACAGGTGTTACCCTTCTCAGTACAGTCTCTGCATAGACCTAAGTCTGAAAACAGAAAGTTCATCTTGGTACAATTTTTATTTTTCAGGCATGAGATGCCTGAGTTAGAGAAATGGGTTCATGGGTACATCCACGTGCTATAGTGCACTAAAAGGAACATTTATCAGTACAGAAGCATGGAGAATATTTGTAGGAGAGCTTCTGCTTGTTCAGAGAATGTATTTTAAGGTTTAATGAAGTGATATAACCATGCAGAAAGCCCATGAATTTGTATTTATTTATTTATTTTCCTGAACATAGAGTACTTCATATTGTGTTTTCCTTCCTTTGTGGATCCAACTATTTTTTTTTTAGTTCCCCAAAGTATTTCATCTTGAAACTTTTTTTTCCATATGGCAATATTAAAATATCTAAATTTGGCAATATTAAAATATCTAAATTTACAATCAATAAGATTCCATAGTTTTAACTAAATATATAATTTTACAGAAAGCTGGTTGCAAAAGTACTCAGTCCACAGGTGTCAGATTATGCAGCCTCCCACACTGTACCTATTTTTAGGAGGAATGTGGCTGTTTTCCAACTCTGGCAGAAATGGCTAGGAGACAGTAGTGAGGATAAATTCACAGAATTACAGAATGCTCATGAATCACTTGGCTTCAGGTCTCCTATGAAGTTTCTTTACAGTGCTTCCACACAGCTGGAGTTCATCCAAACCAAGATTTTCTCCTAAAGTCCTTGATACCAAATTTGTTGTGGTTCTGACCAGCATACATTTTGTGGGAAATAATTGGACTTCAACAGAAATGTCACTGTCCTTAGGAAAATATTGGCCTGTGGTGATTTCAGTGTAGCCAGACTAAACCATGATGTCTCAATTCTGCTTGAGAGGGTAGGATTTCCTACCCCTCACTGCCATGAAGGTTATGGTCAGGTGTTTCTGGGAAATGCTGTGTATCTGTTGCTTCCTTTTTTTCTCCCTATTTCTCTCTTATCAACAGAATAACGTTGATAATGTGATTGAGGCAGCTAAAGCCATCTGCGGTGTCCTGTGTTTTGTGGAAACCAGAGACATCACTGATGCAGTCTGGAAACTCCGTGCTTTGGGAAGAGCACAGGTAAAATATACATATTCATGACCTGTTTTTCTCTTTAAAACTGGAACTTGAATGGGTATCAGTCTTTTTTTGATTGATCAAGTCCATTTTTCTGTCTCACTACATTTTACTGTCTTGTTTTCCCTTTGACATGCGTTGGGTAGAGGCGCTGTAAAAAAAAAAAGAGTGTTGACCATGTGTGATGTGATACAGGACCAACAGAAGATTTGCCATGTGTTTAACTTGAACTGATATTCTCCTCCAGCTCTTTCTTGTTCCTACTCAATGTAGAAAAGTGTTTGCCACATCACCTATTTACCATTTATCATGTGATTTCAGAGTATTCGATTTGCAGATATTTAGTATAGGTTGTCAATAATTTTTTTTAAAACTTCCAAAAATGTCATTTAAATAGTGGTTTTTTTTCAGATTGAAATGTCCCTGCTGTTTATGTAAAAGAGTACCAGCATCATAGTGTTGATTTTAGCTGAAATACTCTTAAAACAATGAAATGGGTTTTTCAGGGGTTTCTGTATAATTGTGAACTGTGACTTTGGAGGGCAGTATCCCTTCTCAGTTTGGTCATCAGCTGCTTTGATATGACCTTAGAAAAGTCACGGCGACCTGATTGGTAGAAGTTCTGAGCACCCAAAAGCTCTTTGGAAGTCAGCATCTTGGAGATACAGGTGCTCAGCAAATCTGAAAATCAAGCCATTATTCACTTGGATTTACTCTGGTCTAACTGTGAGTCATGAGAATTTTTTCACACCCTAAGGAAATTCCCTCTTCACACTTAAAAAAAAAGTTACTGAGCAGTTCTCTTCTGTCTTTGCATGGTCTCTTGTCATTCTTTCTCACAGCAAATACTATTTAGGAAAACATGCCAGACTCTATGTGATGCTTGCATTCAGACCATTACCTGCCTCCTGCAAGACTTTTATCCTTTCCCTTTCCTGTTGGGTTTGATTTTGTTTTTTCCCATGGCTTGTGCTATATGTAAGAACACCCAAGACTGGAAAAACCAAGGCAGCTCTAGAGTTTTTGGTTTTTGCTCAGAGCTAACCAGCTGATTCACTTAAGTGGCTTTTCTTGCTTCCCTTCTAGTTCATGCTTCACTGCAAATCTTGCTTCTGTATTATCCTAAATCTTTTAATTTCTGCTTTGGCATCAATTATTAGAAATCGCTACTGGGGGTAAATTCCTGCATAAATGAGTCTGTGTTGGCACACATTTTATCTGCCATGATGTGGAGTCAAATGGAAATAAGAATGTCCATTTAAGAAAAGCTTTTCTTGGATATTAGAGGGTAAATACTGTAGAAAAATAGATAAAGGAAGTAACAAGGGATTCATATGATTTGCTTTTCAGTTAAAATCCAGATTCTCTTAAGAGGTGTCAGGATGATCACTGTCTTGTCCTTGAGACAAGAATTTTCCCAATCCAGAATGTTTCTTAAGAGATAGACAAAGAGCTGGGTCCAGTTAAAAGATAGAGAGGGAAGCAACAGAACTTTGTTTTAGAAAGGAATTAGAGCAGAAGAAATATATCAGGACTAATTTGATAAAAACATTTATTTTGAGGTAAGAAAAATCTAGAGTATTTTATCTTTTAGTGTTCAGGTCAGCCCTGTGAACCTAATGTGTAAACTACCTCTTATAACTGCATTATATATCCCTTGGTCCATTTGCAGCCCCATCTTCTCTGAATTTGAGCAGAGACATAGGTGCAGTGGTCAAAGAGACAAATCAGTTCCTATTAGTGGGGCTCACCCTAAGTCAGAAAACCCCACAAGCCATGCAGAATTACATAATGGGATAAAACCCTAAGAGTACAGGCCATCTTTTTCAAGTCTTAGTTTTTTTGTGGATGTTCACATTTTCTTCTGCTTGTCTTCAGAGTCATTGTCATGCAAATATTGCTTTTATTTTCTAGACTAATTGGCTATTAATAGGCAAATAATTAAATTATCACCTGATCTTGTTGTAGAAAGAAACAAAAAAAACTCTGCTCCAAATGTTTCCTGTTTGCTATTGCTCATTCTCCAGCATGTCAATGTCCAACTCCACCATATAGACTGTCTTTAATATTTACAGCTTCTCCTAAAGCAATTTCCACGTTCTTCCTCACATGGACGGAGCAATACACTTCCGTTTTCCTGTTCTACCTGTTCAGATTATCCTTTCAGAGCAAGGCACAGCTCTCGTTATCTCTGTGCAGTCTCCAACACAGCAGAGTGCTTGTCCTGGCTGGGATCTCCAGAGGCTGCAGCTGATAAGGAATGATGATAATGATACTGTTTGCTCATCTGTAATGAGCAAAATTATACTGTTCTACATAGCCTCTTCTGAATGTTGAAAAGATTGTCCTGATTGAACAGTCTTAAATATTTTTCTGTTCTAATATTCAATAAGAAGCTGCTTCACATTATGGGGATTTTTGAAGGAATTTTGAATGAGTTAGAGACAAGACCTCTGAGTTTTTAGATTATGTGGTTTATTTTCTTCTACATACGCAGGAAGGGTGAGCTTGGCTCACATCTTTACTGCATGGTTCAGAAAATCCAAGACCTTTAGTTACAAGACTTTTTAAGGATTTATTGACTAATAAAATACTGCTAACAAGGATATTTATGTTTTGACTTAATCCTTAAATATTTTGTTTTATGGACTCATGTTACAGTGTAAACTTTCTTAGCCAATCATATTATGACGCATAAACCTACAGTGCTGCATTCTAAACTCCTTGTTTACCTTTGTAACTATTTTTTCTGTATCTTAAACCCCAAAACTTTAAACTTTCTTCTTCTTAACGTGTCTCTGTTTTAAACTACATATCCACATTCTCGCTTCTAGCACCAAAGTTTGGAAGCCTCTTCTAAGGTCTAAAATTAAATCCTGTGCTTAATTCTGAGATTTGGCTTGCAGGCCCAAAGTTCTGAGAATTCTTTGCACTTTGGATTCTAACAACATATCTCTTGAAAACTACTGCCTAGATTGTCTTTCATGCTATAAAGTTTTCAGTTATTGAGGTTTTGTTCTCTTAAGGCTGCCTTTCAGGCTTGGTTAGCTGAGCTGGTTGTCTGTCTCTTGAAGCCTTCCTGTAAAAGCTGCCTGTGACCTTGAATACCACCCCTGTCCCTCTGACTCCTTCTGTGCTGAAGCAGACCTGACTAACAACTGACTTCAAACGCTGTTGCTGCTACTGCCTTTTCACTCCTTTGAGAAATACTGCTAGGACAGTCAATAGACCTCAGCAATCCACAAAAGGTTGGGCTTTGATTCCATAAAGAGCTTCATCTTTCTCAGCAGCTGAACTATAAATGTCATAAAAGCAGTCAAATATATTCCTGCATGTTTTGTAACTTGAGCACTGTCCCATTTCGTGAGCATAGTCATTACACATTATATGCAGCTACTGTATTTGCTGGGAAATGTCCCAGCGAAGGTAGGAATGATGGCTCTGACTCCATGTTCTCAAAAGGCTCATTTATTACTTTATAATACTGTCATATATTAAAAAATACTGTACTAAAGAATACAGAAAGGATACTTACTGAATGCTAAAAAGATAATAATGAAAACTCCTGACTCTTTCCCAACACAGAGTCCCAACACAGCTTGGCCCTGATTGGCTAATGAGTCAAACCAACTCACAGCAGAATCCAATGAAACAATCACCTGTGGGTAAACAATCTCCAAACACATTCTACGCATGAGCAAAACACATGAGAAGCAAATGAGATAAGAATTGTTTTCCTTTTTCTCTGAAGCTTCTCAGCTTCCCAGGAGAAAAATCCTGGGCAAAGGGATTTTTTCAGAGAATGTGAATGCCACGTACATCTGCCTCACATGTAGAATATAAATGTAACAAATCAGATTGCATCTCTATTTGTTAATATTTATGCAAAGAAAAATTGACCACTTTGCTTGTCTGTAGCAGCGTATGTAGTCAAAATTAGTATTCAGCAGCCAGTTATTCAATGGAGTACCAACCCCTCAAACCTCTTGTTGATTTTAACTCATATTGAATGGTAGGGTCATTTTTTATGTGAATTTTGGGTACTGAAAAAATTATTAAATGCAGCAATATTACTTTTACAATAATATTATAATATTTTGCCATATTACTTGAATTGTTTTAATTCTGTTCATCAGTGTGGTACCAAAATATTTTCTTAGGAGGAAGAGAGGCTTTTTTCAGATGAGCAGGTAAACTGCCCCCCAAATTAAGTGACATTTTTGAGGCTACCTGTTACATCTCAAGCACTGCAGCATTACACATCTGCTAAGGAAGAGGTGCCAGAAAAACATTCTAACTGCTTTTCCACATGATTTCCTGATCCTTTAGTGTAATATATTATGTGGTTTTCTATGGAATATTTTTTAACATGTCCATTTGGCACAAGTGCACATAAAGCCTCAGGGAAACCACTGCTTACTTCTTCCAGTGTAAATTACATAGGTTGCCAGTGTATGTTTGTTTATACCTATCTGTACATATGTGCTTTCCTACTTAAGAAAAAAAAAAAAGAGTGTGCTTCTGTTTAATTTGGTTTTCAAAAAACCCTAAAAAACCTGAAACAAAACAAAGAAACTTAGTTTCAATCTTCTGTCTTTAATTAAATTGTACTTATTGCCTCCTCAGTGCCAGTACTGTGCATTCCTGTACCGTGGTTAAGAGATTATGAAAGCAACTGGCACCAGTGCTGGTTTCTTCTTAACTGATTGCATCTCTTTGTAAATGTGATTATTTTAGTCTCTAACCAACCTAACCCTGGGATTTTCAAATCCATTCAGGGGAGGCTTTGGGCCTGATGCATACTTTAATGTTTTTCATCTCTCTTTTTTTTTTACCATTTCTTTCTTACAGCAGCTCACAAAATGTCATAGGAGAGCAAATCCTGCCAGAACAGGCACTAATCCACTATATATTAAGCATGCTATACTATGTTGAAATTATAAGTACAGTGCCAAAAGGTTGTTTACTTTCCAAAATTTGAGGGAATTGAACAAAAGTCTCTGTTCCCATTTGTCTCGCTGCATTATGAAGATTGTGCAAACATAATTCTCAGCCTGGATGCTGCTTTTCTCCCCTCAAGTAAGCATTTGACTTCTGTTCATCTTCACCAGACAAATGCTGGCAGCTCCAAGCTGGGTGCCAGGGGGAGAATGTACATCCAACATCGTGTTTCTTCTGCCACCTCTGCATGCACTGTAATTTTTGGGAAGCATCATGCTGAATGCATATGTACTAACACGAAGCATTCTGAGCCCACCATAAAGGGATTAATGACTTTGAAAGGCAGAAAACCTTACAGGGATGTGGGTTCAAACAGTGCAAGCCAGAGGCCATACTGAAATGCAGAATTAACTTTGCAGTCTCCCTGGTCAAGATTTGCTCCTTATTTTTGTGTTGCTTTGTAGGTACAAGTCTGATCACAGACTCATATAATCATAGGGCGTGCTGAGTTGAAAGGGATCCACAAGGATCATCAAAGTCCAACTTCTATCCCTGCAGAGGACACCCCAAGAATCACGCCCTGTGCCTTCAAGTGTCATCCAAATGCTTCCAGAGCTCTGTCAGGCTTGGGGCTGTGGCCCTGGAGAGCCTGTTCAGTGCCCAACCAGCCTCTGGGTGAAAAAGCTTTTCCTGATATCCACTTAACCTCCCCTGACACAGCTTCATGTCATTCCCCTGGGTCCTGTCACTGATGACCAGGACAAGACATCAGTGCCTGTCATTTGCCCTCATGAGGAAGCTGGAGAGCACTTTGGGGTCTCCCCTCACTCAATATTTCCCTTTGGCCACCTCGGGTCAGCTGCCTGCTCAAAGGCCCTTAAAGAGCACAGCTATTTTCAGTGATCTGGCACAGGAGCAGGTGAAATGGAGGCCACTTGAGTGGAGCCATGCAGCTCCTCACCTTTGAAAGGATGCCAAGACCCTGCCCTTAGGGCTTCACATCTGATTGTGTAAGGCTTGCAAAGGGGTGGAGAGGGAATTCTTCTCTCTGTTGTACCACTGTGGAGGCTGAGAACGTGTGAGCACATTTGATGAGTGCTTCTTAGTACTTTGACTTGCACAAATACTGACAGAAATCAGGTCTGAGTCGCTTGGCTGAGGTGGTAGAGGAAGCAGGTCCTGGTGCTCTGAATCCCAGTCATGTCTTGTGTCATCATAACATAAAGATAAATCTAAATCCTTTCCCCTTCCCATTGTATTTTCTACTCCTACAGCCATTAGAACTTCTACCCAGTCTTTTCTGAAGTGACTGATTATTTTTTTTCCTCTCTGTTTTTGTCTTGATAGAATTTTCTTCAAAGTGTGGAAACACCAGGCAAAGGTAGAGTGATTTTTTTTGGTTTTTTTTAAAGTATGTTAATTCAAGGTGTATCATCAAAAAACACGTTTTGCTATTTGTTTGTTTTACTAATCTGTTTGAGTGTGCATATTGCAGATGTTCACATGTTGAGGTGTATTATAAGGTAATTTTGATAAGTTGAAATTGAAGTGATCTAAAAGTGTAAATAAAACAGCATTTCCACAAAATAATCTGGAGACTCAAATATGGAGAATAAATAGCAGAGTGAAAGAACTGAGTTCAGGTCATGGTGATCATGGTAGTTTTCTTTAATCACAACTTTCCATGTTGAGAAAAGGGAAAATAATGAACTTCATGGAAGACTGAAAAATTATTTTTCTGTATGACTTTTCCACCTGACTCCAATAACTTTAATTCCTCCCTTTGAGAGCTTTAGTTCTTTGTGATCTTCTGCTGCATAAACAGTGTCTTATCTAATGATAGACTGTTATAAGAAGAGGACATTAATTAACAGTAATAGACAAAATTATAAACCCTGCCTTTTGAAACTCTCACTGGCTCAGGGGTGCCCAGCTCTGTCAGCACCTCTCAGGCCAAGGCATGAGGAGGAGTCTGTTCTGTCAGGGGGTGGATTCCAGGAGGGAACAGCCTCATCAGGTGCTGCTCTACCCCTCTGTGGCTGCCCAAATGCAGCTGGGGATGCTGCATGGGTACCATCCAAGGGCCCTCCCTGCAGCTGAGCATTGAGGTGGGCTGTGGAAGCAATTTGTTTCTCTCCATTTTGTTTGAGGAAAAAATGGCCTCTGATACGCTCTTTTCCTCTGTTTGCTTTTCTCAACTGCAGTGTGCTCAGAGAGGCAAAAAAGGTGAATCAGCTGCAATGATTTCAGCAGTCTTTCAAACATACAGTTGTTTCAAATGCTGGTTTCCAAATGCCAGGCTTGTTCTCTGTATTATTCAACTTCATGAACAGCAGAGAAGGGAAGCAGCAATTCAATTTGTATGATGCCAGGAGAAGCTAGGCAGCTGGAGGGCCAGGAACATGCAGGTGCAGAAGGGAAAAGAAGGTAAATTCAGTTTGTGGGACTCTTCTTTCTTGCATATATTCTTTTTTCCCATGCGTTTTTTTAACACCCTCAATGGCAGCTAATTGCTCATGTTAAAAACAATCAATAGTTCCTAATAAAGATCTACCTGAGAAACATCTTCCTCCACACACTGTTCAGAAAATGTAATTGGAATGGATTTAAAACACACCTCCAATTACAGGTATTTCCAAATTTGAACTTCATTGAATCAGCAGCTCTCTCAAGGAAAATCTCATTCATTGACTAACAGTGAAGGAATCAGTGTTTACTCCCTACTTCTCTGTACCTTTATTTATGCCAGGAAATCTTCAACTGTGAAGATTTCTCTGTTTGCTTTTGGCACACCCTAATTTCATAAGGATTGCAGAATCCTTTTGGTAGTGTAAGATTAGAAACTGCAGTTTACTGATAGCAAGTCAGAACTTGCCAGGCCATTAGTCATTCTGTGGAGAAACCTGCATTCAAATTTGTCCAAGGTAACCAAATTTCCATTTCATGTATGTTTTGACATGCTACATGCCTTAGAGCTGCACCTAATAATAAACTAAATAGACTAAAAGTCAGTAAAATATTTAAAGTTAGGCTAATGAGCTAGCATGTCAAAGCTGGTGTTAAGAACATGTCTGAAAAAAACCAAATGTGAGTGCAATGACCAAATCTGATCTGCAGGAACCTAGGGCTGAACTCCCAGATGTGCGGAAAAACCATATTACATCTTCTCTTTTGGGCATCACAAGTTTTCTTTAGACCCTGTCTTCCCAGTGCTCACCTTCATGATGATGCCACTGATCTAGGGGCACTAACCTTGAAAGGAATCCAGATGATATTTTCACCTGCTGAAGCTAGAAGTAAAAGCCAAATAAGTGGTGAGTTGTAAGCTCCTGCCAAATTCACCTTTGTGTTTCCTTTTCCACCTCATTTACTTCCCACCCTTTTTTTGCTTCACTGTGCTTGGCAGTCTAGGATTGCAGGTGTGCAAAAATCTGCAAGCCTGTGACCCAGAATTAAAGGAAAATCATAGATTTGCTCAGTGTTGTTAAATCTTTCCAGATCTCTGGGAAGCTAAACCTCATGTGCTTTCCTTTCTCAAGCAGCACATTTGCAGATGAAGTTAGAATTGACAGCCAAGGAAGAAACAGACTGGATTTCCCATTTTTACTGTTCCTTTCTGTCCCTCATATGTATTCATGTTTATCTTGAAGAAAACAGGATCAAATTTTAACAGCAAGAGCACCAATCAGTTACTCCAACTAATAATTTGTTTCTTTTCCCCTTTTTTCCCCGAGAGATGATTATCACACTGAGTATCATAAAAGAGTTCTGTTTATCTCCATTATAGCTTCTCTCTACCACAAAAGAGAAAAAGATAAAAGATACTATTAAAATGAAAGCCTTACTTAAAAACTTGTTTAGAAACTGCCTTAATCTTACTCTTTAATAACAGATTGTTTGAGGTTTATTATTAGTCATTCACCATGGACTAAGCAAGTCAAAGACTGTGTTCAAAATATCTAGCCTTGATTTAGTGCTCCAGTAACTGCCTCTATGAACAGTGTTATCTCTGTAGAACAATTTATGCCACTGCTGTGAGTAAAGCAATACTTATCCACATTATGCTTAAGTCTAGATCATGGTCTTTTTCCTCTCTGTGAAGTCCTTAGAAGAATATATTCAAGTTTTAGTGCTCAAAATATTTTCTTTCTTGTTAAACGGGAGGAACTATAGGCATTTCTAGATATCAGTATCTTTCTACAGCATCAAGTGTTCACAGAAAATGAAGATTACTCATGTTAATGGAGATTTAGCATTGGAGTTTGCTGCAGTCCAGAGTGTGAGAAGGCTGCAGGCTGGTGCAGACCTGAGTCGGTGTGTGGCTCTCAAAAGCTGATGAATGAATGTTTTTTCCATGTCTACAGCCTCGCTGCTCAGGGCAGGGATTTCAGATCAGACATAATAAGCAGCTTTCAGAATTTGATCAGTAGTTCTCTGGGAGCCATCCAGAAGGTCTGGTATGCACCAGGAACTGATGATACTGACTTAACAGTATTTGCCAACTGAATTGCTGAAGTTATCTTTTAGAGTGAATGCAGGAATGTAACGCTTACAATACCTGTAATGTAGTCATCATTACATTTAGACTGTAAAGCTTCTCTGTGCTTGGGATTTGATATTTATTTCTAGACCTGATAATAGAAGCATTCACAACAGAAAGGCTTTCTATTTTTTAAAAAGGGGAGGAAAGGGGGAAAATTTTTTGTTGTTGTTTTGGTTTGGTTTTTTGTTAGAGTTTCCTTTGGAGCTGAAAAATTCTTTTTCTTCCTTTCTTAGCACAAACCCATTACATTTTTGTTTTGGGAAAAACTCTTTTTGTTTCACAATTTGGAAAAATCTTAAGGGATTTTTATTGATTTTGTTTCATTTTTTCTACATGTCTCCTTCATTATTTCCAAACCAGAGCACAGCTCCTCACCTCTAAGTTGTCGTTTTGTTATATCCTGATATATTGTCCCTATAGCCAGAGGCTTTTTAATCAAGAACAATTTTTAAACAACTAGAACCCCCCAATTCTGCACAAAAAGTAGGCAGAAGTTATCAAGGCATTATAAACCATATAGGAGCAGAGACATTTTTGATACCAGGATAGCAGGAGATTTTTAAGTTGCTTTCAAGGGATAATCCATAGAATTCTTCATCTTGTAGGAGAAAACAGTCCAGTAAATATTGGTGCTTGGAAGCTGCATCTGATCAGTATATGCATTACAGCCTTTTCATGTTTTGCCTCTTTCTTATCCCAATAGTGGCTGAATGAATGCTGCTTTGCATTTTACTTAAAGGTCAGGTGGGTTTCTTTTTTCTGTAGTTTTGGTTTTGGGTTTTGTGTGTGTGTGTCCTAAACTGTATTCAGGACCTTGCTCTTCTTTTTTTCTCCTCTGAAAATAAGCTGGAAAGGAAAAAACCTAAGCTCTACTTCTCAAAAGTATTTCTAATCCGTCAAAAGGGTCATAAGCCTTCATTCCAAATTCTGTTCAACCAGATTTTTGTCATGTTTTACCTGGAGAAACGTGTACAGGTCAGAGAGAGTGTTTAACATGTATTGAACTGACATCATCTGCTGGTGCAGTAACAGCAAGGTGCCTGCTCTATTGGAAGATCTGGCAATTAAATAATAGGGGAATTGTAATACTGGACTGAGAGGAAAAAGTGAGTTTCAGTGAGGAATAAGCTCCTATATTCCTTACTAAATCTTGAAAGTGCTTGCAGGTGTATTCACTAACCCTTTCAGGATTGTGAGGATTGTTCTGTTTCTCACTCCAGGTACAATTTATTCCTTCAGACTTTCTGCACAGGGGACAGGAATCTGTCAGAAATAAGCATATCTGGCAGCTGTGGTTAAAGTTCACTTCCCTGGTTTTCCTCTCATTTCTGCATGTCAGATTTCTCCTCACCTTCAGTGAAAAGGTGTTGGCAAATAATTTCACACCAGAAATAGATCACGAGGTTTGAGTTGTGAGATTATTAATCTTGGTCACAGTTCACTTTGCAATGTGGTCCTTTCATTGTCTCTTACATACTGGCTATGCCTGGGACACCTTTCTAGAAAACAGGTTTTGATACAGCTGAAACTCTGAATCTGCTGTAGGAGGTCCATGGCCTGTGCTTTGTAAATCAGTGAAGCGCCAGTCCTCTCTCAGCTGAGATTTATTAAAAGGCATAAAAAGCAGTAAAAGTTCTCTGGCTTCGTGAATGGGAGATATAATTTCAGCCTACCATATCCTATTCAGCAGCTCATTAAAATACAGTGAGAAAATGCTGACCAAGTTTTGTGAGTAATGGATGTTTACAGACTACCCAAGATGTTTCCCTCTAATTCAGTTAATTGCTACTGCTCCTAATGACTGAAGAATGGGGGTTGGAAAAGGGTTGGTTCCGGCACAGGAACCATAGACTGTTTTATAACTGAGAGCTAGCAAGAATAAGAAAATTAATGGTGAAAAAAATCCTGGACTTGCAGACCAGATCATACTTGGACATTTGCTTAAACCTGTGGAACTCTGTTCCTGAAAATATCTTCATTTTGTATGTTCTAATAATTAGATAAATAATGCTGAAGGCCATTTTTCTCCCTTGGCTGGCAGTGAAACAATTTCCCCCCAAGTGTTCCATTGCTGCCTTCACCCCTCACATGCTGTTAGAAAAATGTGTTTTGTTTGGTTTTGTCTGCTTGTCTGGTTTTTACACATCTGACATCAGTTTTGTGCCTCAGGTAACCCATGAAAATCATTTTTCTGCAAACAAGGTCAATGGGCAGGGCAACTTGGATGCAGTGATAGGCATCTTGAATCTTAATCTCTTCCTTGTCTGGCATATGTACATTTTCTGTTATGGAAAATACTCCATTGTGTATTTTCTCCTGACTTTATTATTTGGGAATCCTTTGCTCACAGAGTATTCCTTTCTATGTGTGGATTAGCTGAGACAGAATATATTACTTCTTGCTCTGGAGACAAAATCTGAAATATTGCTTTACCACCTAGAATATAGATTGTGTTAAAACCGTACATTTTCAGGGACTCTGAACTAACTTTTACGCTCTTTTGGAGAAAACATTGAGAAAGTTCTGTTCAGATATCATTGACTTCAACAGGCCAATTTTCATAAATAAGCGGTTTGCTATTACACTACATTTGCCTGTCAACCACTTGGAACAGATTGGAAGCAAGGAATCTCCTAAGGAGCTGTTGGTCCTTAATGAAAAAATAGTGTGGTACTTTTCAGATGAAATGCTGGTTCAAATAACAGCCAGCTGATGTCCTCTTCTGGACCTCTTAAAAAGGTTCCATGTGTATCACTGTGGGCAAGTTCTTGGAATGTAAAAATTCAGTGCAAATTTAAACATTTAGTTTGCAGTTACTAAGTGATTGCACATCTGGGAATGAGAATTAAATGGTGTTCTAGGAGAAAAAATCACTAGAGAGAAAGATTTTTTCAAAACTATTGTGGTGAAGGATGATAAATGGTGAAAATGCTAAAGAGGATAAATAACAAAGGCAATTAAAGCCAAATGGTAGACAGAGAGAGTAAGAGGACTGAGTTTTTTAGCCTGTTGATCTCTAAAATGATTCAGTTTTCATATGTGGAAGATGATTACGTTACAAGGTGTAGTACTCTAGCCAGTCCTTCACATATGCAATAATTTACTGTCAGTATTTTCAGCAGCAAACCTCATCATGTGTCAAACTATTTCAGTTTTATGTGTATTTCTATTGTTACATAATTAAAATTTGTCTATTATGAAATGAAGAGAAATTATTTCTTGCACTGTTTGCAATGCATTTTGTGACTCAATAGTTCTGGATAGTTGCTGGTTTAAAGGCAAAAGGGTATCAAAGGAGGAGAATAAAATTCCTGACTGAGGATAGGGGTTTTTTTGGAAATATTTCTATCAGAAAACTGGGATAGGTAAGTGCAGTAAATGGTGTTATCTGTATCTGAGGTTGGGCAGGACTGCTACACCTATTCCAAGGATAAAAAGCTAATAGTTATCTCAGGCTTCCTATTGCTGGGTTGTTTCTTCTTTTTCTTTTTTCTTTCGATAGACACTATGAGCTGATAGATGGCTGCTGACTTCAGTGGCCAGACAAGTCCAGGGAATATTTCGAGAGATGTTAACAGATGGTGAGACTGTGTTCTTGATCATGTAGAAAAATGTGAGTTAGAAGGGTAAAAAAAAGGAGAATTTGGTGTTTTCCGCTTGGAAGACAAATCAGCCTGCTCTTGGAACAATGTAATATACTCTGACACTTTCTCTCTCAGCCTAGCCCGTGCTTGAGAAATGAGTGCTCTTAACTGCTCTCTTCTCTTGATGGAGGCTGCCAGGACTGGGGGTTTGAGTTTACACTGGCAATCAGGCAACCCCAAGCTGCTCCAAAACCAGAGAGGGAGGATGGATAAAAGCCAAGGATTGCAGAAAAGAAAAAAAAAGAGAAAAGAGTACTGCAGAGCTGAAGCCAGAGGGAATGACATAAATACATAAATACAAGCGTGGTATAAATTAGGATACAGCCTGCACTTCATACCTATTTGTATAGATATGTATTTCAGTGTCCATTTTTGTGTAATATTATCACCAACGCATGACCACCTGAATGCTGAGTTTTTCTGATTGTGGCTGCTGTTTTATATGTTTTATTAATTGTTTGCCTACAGTTGCAACAGCTTTATAGTCTTAAAATTTAACCAGTGCCTTTTCTCCCTTCTACTGCTGCCGTGCAAGTTCCCTTGAAGTAAGTAGCTACTTAGCTGCTGAAGTGACAAAATACCTACTTGATAAAAATCCTTCCAGCACAAAAATTCAAAGACTGAAATGGCATATCTGAGGTACCCAGTAGCTTGCTCTAGTTGAAAATGCTTACTTTGAAAATGCCTTCATTTGAAACTGCCTTAATTTGAAAGCTCTGTAATGAAAGTCTGTTAAGGATACACCAGAAATGAGCTAAGGCCACTTTTAGAAGCACAGATGGCTGATTGGCTTCAGTTGCAGGTTATGTCATTTCAATTAAATTTTATTAGGAAGCATTTCAAAGCCATAACTGATGGTTTAGGATAAATACAGTTCTTCATAAATGCCCTGTTGCTAACCTTTATTTATTCCTCTGTCTCCTCTCAGTGTCAATAGAGGCTGCTGTGACTGAGCTCTCCATGGCCATCTCTCGTCTCATCCATGCCTACAGCAGCAGCTTTGATGCCAATTTCCAGCTTGCCAGCATCCCTAGGAGCCCTTTATGTGCAGGCATCAGCCTGAATTCCCAGCTGAGCTTCACTGTTTGTGCTGCCCATAACATCCCAGAAGCCTGGGTGACCAGGTAGGAGGAGGGCTCGTAAGATGTGTCTTTGACAGAAGTCATTTCTCACAGACACCAGCTCATCTCTGCTGCTTTGGTGGTGGTCCTAAATTAATGCTAGAGACTGTGATGCACACCAAGGGAATTGGTGTGGTGTCAGCAGGACAAGTAACTGGAAGGGTTGGAGGCCAGCTTACCAAGTAAAACAGAGGGATGGTTTTGCCTGAACCCAAGCTCAGTGAGGCTTTCTCAGCAATTTCTGTTCTTGGTTTGTTCCATCCTTGTCATATGACTAAGCACCTGAAGTGGTGATGTCCTTCATAGAAGTGATTGCAAGTGTACCTACTATCAGCATCACAGAGGAAAGCAAAAGAATAGAAATATAGAAATAGAATTTTGATAGAAAAAAGATATAATTATGTAAAAAGCTAATAGAAATATTGTCGTCTACATTGCTCAAATTTGATAAATCTACTTGTCTCATCAAGTAGCTGCTGTTCCTAGTCTAAGCAAAACTGGTGTTCTGCTCTTACTACTCCAATGTGATCAAAGGGGGACAGGTGAGCACAGTGTGGTAACATTATTTTCATGAGTTAAAAAGTTGTTCTCAAAGTTTTTGTTAATTTTCCCATTGCTTCCTTTTTACCTTCAATCCCAAATGACTGTGGGATCATTTGCATTAGACTGTGAGCATGAGGCTATAATGTACTATACAGCATTGTCTGTAATTAGCTATTTAACAAAAATCTGAGGGGCTTTGCAATAGTTGAGGTAATAAAACAGAACTATAATCACTATCCTGATTTCAGATGGCTATACCATTCCCACTGCATTTTATGTTTTACCAGAAAAATGTGATATTGCACATATAGGCCACTGATGACTTCTGTGCTAGGTTGGAGCACACAAAAATGAGAATCTTTCTTCCTCCTGATCCCTCTTTCCAGTGTTTCCAGTATTCATAACTGGCATGGACTTGTTAACATGAACTGCTGCTCTAACACTTGGTTTCCTTAAATTCTTTTTTTGACATTGTTCACATGCATGCTCCCCATTCTTATTTTTCTCCACTGCATAAATTCATGCTGGCAGTTTGCCTTTCCAAAGACCATATTATGATCTTGCAGCTGTGTTCAAATGTATTTTAACATGTGTTTGCATATGTCTATATTCCTGCATATGTATAATGTATAAAATGTATCCTATAAGAAAGTATACACATTATGATATATATTATGTATCAATACTTTTGTTTAAAAAGCTGAACTTAGTAATTTGATTGTATGTAAACCTTTTATTTCCTGAACTATCCTCCAACTCTTTGTAAAGTTTAGACTCTTAGGGGAAGTATTTCCTAGTCCTACAAGGTAATTTTTCCTTCTCTGACTGACACCTCATAGGTACTGCAGACTACAGATAGTTTTCTTTCAATCAAAAAAAAAAAAAAAAGAGAAAAATCCCCCAAATCTGCTGCAATAATTATAAAATATATTACAGTGTTCTGGAAGAGATAAGCCATCATTCTTATAAATAGGGCAAAGTCAGGCACCTTCAATCTGTGACTGCCTCAAATTTCCTGTTCACATTTGACTGTTTCCCATGTTCATCATTCTTGTCCAGAATGAGATCTAAAGCTGAGCCTGGCAGGAAGATCTGGAAGTTACAAGACTAATTAGGAACATTAGTTATTTATAATCTATTTTGACTAATATTTTAAAAGATTTCAGTAAGAGGAATATGAAACAAGAGATAATCCCAGACCTAAATTTCACTCTGAAGCTGCTCGGTTCACTTTCTGAAGGCCAGCACAGAGGGCTTGAATGCTTCTGTGTAAAAATGTATATATTCCCTTGAGTACTGATCTGGTATTTACAGATTGGGAAAAGAAGGTATAAATAGAATCATAGAATACCCTGGGTTGAAAATAACCTATAGATCATCTCATTCCACCCCTGCCATGGGCAGGGACACCTCTGACTATCCCAGGTTGCTCAGAGCTCCTTGGGCGCTGCCAGGGATCCAGGGGCAGCCACAGCTGCTCTGGGCACCTGTGCCAGGGCCTGCCCACCCTCACAGTAAACAATTTCATCCTAATACCCAATCTAACCTACTTCGGTTTAAAGCTTTCCCTTGTCCTATCACTACATTTCCTTGTAAAATATCTCTCCCCAGCCCCCTTTGAGTGATCTAATGTCCCCCTGGAGCCTTTTCCTCTCCAGGCTGAACAAGCCCTGTTCCCTCAGTCTTCCCAGGAGAGGTGCCCCAGCCCTCTGAGCATCTTTGTGTCCCTCCCTGGACCTGCTCTGACAGTTCCATGTCTTTCATGTGCTGGGGGCCCCAGGGCTGGATGCAGTTCTCCAGGTGGGAGATTTCCTGATGACTCTATGATGAGCAAGCACCAACACTTCGCTTATGTCCAAATTTTCATTTACTTCAATAATTTAAAAAAAAATGTAATGTCTCAAAACATGGAACAGGACCCAGGTGTCTTTGAGACCTGTCTTTAATTCAGAACTTTAGGGAAAAAAAAGCCAAAAAACTTTAAAACCCCTCCATGCACACATTACTGTGATATGAATTATTATGGTTCTTTTTCTCATGTAAGGATGGATTTTCATAAGTTCCTGAGTGGTTAATTCAAAATATGCTGTGCTGGACATAGTATATTACAATAAATTAATTTATTTTTTCCTCCTTTTTAGCTACAAAGTTTTCTCTTTTTCCTGTTTACTGACTTATGCTGGGAAGACAATATGTCAAGTGAAGATTTGCAAAAATACTCCAGTTAAAAGGTCCTTCTTTTTCCTGGCTGACTGGAATGAGAAGTAAGTTTTGGTCTGTGTTTGATATATGTTTTTCAGACAGATATTACACATCCAATATTCATTTTAAAAAAAACAAAAGCAACATTTTTTTATGGATGTTCTTCTGAGACAATTAAACTGCACAGAATGCACAGAAACTTAGAGAGATTGGAATGAGAAAGAAATGGGACAGCCAGAGGCCGGGAAATAGGGCTGAGCTAAGTCTGGTCTGACAATAAGCTAAACTGAGCTGGTCTGTGAATAGCTGGTTTGTTCACTGGACGAGTCCAGGAGTGCTGGAACTGAAAGCAGATGGAACCAAAGCCTGTATTTCTGGTCTTTTGAGGAATTCCACCTTTTGGATCTACTTTTAATACATCTGCAATCCAGCTTGAGAATCCACTTTAACTTTTCTTTATGGTCCTTTTTTTACCAAACAAGGTTGTTTGGATTGTTAGGTTGGGGTCTTATTTGTTTATTTGCCTGTTTAACTTTTGGAGGGCTATTTTATTTTGTTGTTTGTTGTTGTGTTTTGGGGTTTTTTTATAAGAAGGATGTGCAGTTTTACAATGAAGAACTTAATTTTAAACTGGCATTTTAGGGTAAAGGCTGCCTGTTACCTGTTTGTCTCACACTCAAATAATATTCATTTAAGGCAATGGCCTGAAAAAAAAAAGCATATTTGCAATAGATGAGAGAGAGATGCACCTTTTTTATGATTTGGTGGTGATACGGAATTCTTTCAGTTTCTTGAGAATGACATGTTTATATTTACAATCTTTGAAATTTTTGGTGTTTTGCATCACTGTTTAGTGTATTCTAAATCTGAAAGCAGCTTGATTACATTAGAATTGAACAGAGGCCACAAGTCTGAAAAAGTTTGGTTTTGGGTTTTTTTCCTAATTACAATTGTAATTGTATGTGTAATTCATAACTTCTGATTGCCTTTTTCTACGACACACAACAGTATCAAACTGGTCAAATGGAAGAAGAGGTTTTCATGTCAAACACATTTATCTTAGTGGAGGGATATAGGAAGATTAGTATGTCAGTGTATGATTAAGAAACAAGAAACAAAATGGCGTGAACTTCTGCTAAGTATCCAAATAAAGCCCTTGATGCCTTCTGAAGGCTGACCTAGAACAGATGCTGGATGGAGTCAAAGAATAAAGCAGGGATTTATTAAAAGGGTCTCCTCCATGGATCCACCTTGGGCAGCACAAGAGCCCAGCCAGGGCTGCACCCAAGATGAACCAAAATGGCCCCAAAATGCACGGCCGGGCACAGGGTCTGTCACTGTGATCAGTTCTGCTCCATTTGCACCTTGCAGTTCATTGTCCCATTCCAGCTTTAGCCCATGCAGTCCCACCCTGCTTGTTTTTCTCTCTCCAGCCCACGGTGTTTGTGCTCTTGGGCTGAGATTTGGATCATTTGTCCTTGGTGCCCAGCTGGAGCAGGAATTGTTTTGTCTTCCTGCTCTGTGCACAGAGCTCACCATCCCCTCATGTGAAGCTCAGACCCACACACTAAAGCAGCACAGAATCTGAAAAATAGAAAAGCTGAAACCTGGGGCATCGGCCTCAACTGTGTCCATAGCATATAAGCATATCCCTCAGTCATTTGTATGATTGGCAAGCAACTGCTATCCTTGTGTTTAAAAAACCATATTATTCCCTTTTCCTCTGTAGGAATTTTCACCTTGTCCAAGTTTCGGTCAAGTAATTTCTTATGGTACATACAGGCAGATAACATTGAAGGGTATGAGGAGGATTATACTTCTTATGAGCAGTTTTGGCTTCTAAAAGGTGGCTAATGCTTTTCTGGAATGCATGTTACAAAACACTGGCTAAAACAAAAGATAGAATGGAAATATCTGAAGCAGAAATTCTGCTCCTCTTGTGTTTCATGAAAATGTAAAGCAATCAGCCTGAAGCTTCAGGTTTTCCATTGAAACTTCTCTCTTGCAAAATCATTATTAAATGTGCACAATTCCATCCAAATCTTACTGGAAAAAGAAGAAATTAAATAGGCAGAACAAATCCTTTCATAGGTCATAGATGCTTATAAGAGGCTCTTAATGTCAGGTCTAGAAGTGTGTGAAACATAATAGCATCAGTTTGTGAGAGCATCTTTTTACTTTCTATTGTTGCTCAATTTAAAAAAAAAATTCAAAATCCATTTCAAATAAATTCTAAAGTAAAAACCCATAAATTTATATCTGTGTGGCAGGATTTTGAATATTTCCCTCAAACATTAAAGGTATTCACATATTTTCTGCCTCTAGTTGATTGACCTAGATTTGTTTAAGTCTCAATACATGAGGGGAGGTTTTTGGACTCCTTGTCTTGAGGTCCAGGCTGAGAATCTGGGGAACCAGGTGTGCCATTATTTTTTGTATGTTTAATGTGTATCCAGAACTGGGTTTTGTGAAAAAATGCTCTTTTTGAGTCAAAATGGAGATGCCAGGTGAGCATTTAAAATCAGCTAGCGGCCTTAAATGGAGAGGAGGTTTAGATTAGATGTTGTTAAGAAATTCTTTACTCTGAGGGTGGGAAGACCCTGGCGCATTTTGCCCAGAGCAGCAAAATGTGCCAGGGTAAAGATTAATGGGGTAAAAGGTCACCAGGAAGAGCATCTGTTACATGAGGAAGTCAGTTATTCTCTATATAGCTATGGATCATTCAGGCCATAAAATAAACCTGGCTTATTCAAACTGAGTTCTTATATTAGGATTGATTTGAACAGGGAAAAAAAAAAAAAAAGGCAAGTAGTGTTTTGGTGATGAGGAGGTCTAGGTAGAGAGCTCCTGCCAAAGACAAGGCTTGCTTTATTCACTCATTTTCATTAATTTAGTTTCTATTTTCAAGTACTTTAACCAGTTAGTGTCTAAACTTCGCCTTGATGAGGTTTTATGTATAAATATAACCCATCTTCTGTTAAAGGCTGTTATCATATTTAACATATCCCAGAATGTTCTCAGAAATGATGGAAATAATTTGATGCCTAAGAAGCTTGCCTTGTGCAGTGCTACTTCTGTTTGTTCTTTTTTGAGAGTATAGTTTTGCTTTAGAACTTGTATATTACCTTCGAAAATGTGTTTGTCTTCTTGATGCAGAGTCCAAACAGGCTGGTACCATTTAATTTATAATGTTAAAGTCCAAATTTGCCCCCCTATTTTCTCATCACTTTAATTTTTTTTTGGTGGCTGAGACCTCTTAGTTATTTTCTTTGGTCTTAGCTGATTGCTCTTGATGTATTAATTTCACCATCTCTTCTTTTTCCATCTTTCATGATTTGTCTTAAACCTACAGACACAAAGTATGGAATTAACATTAAGCCAACCATTCATCACCTCAGATACTTTCTTGGCACTGGTTTTCCCTCTTCTCCCTATTTTGCTTGGCTTGTCTGTTTTGTTTCCATTCTCTCTGGGTTGCCCCAGAGCCTTTCTGTGTTGAGTGCTTTTAGGAAACAAGTTGTATAACTTTATCTGATACCTGTGAATGGCACCTTCTCAGTGAGCAGCTTCTTTGTCTCATTTCTGGCCAGAGTTCCATCTCTTCTTCTTAGTCACCCACTTGGCTCAGCCTCCTACAGTCACAAAGGCTGAGACCAACTGGGTAAATTCAGATAGGCATTAATTAAAGTTCTGTCTTGGTTTTGCATTACAGAAGTGATGTTTTAGGAGAGGCTGTTGGTAGTTTTCTCTGTTTCTGACAAGAAGAACTAATTAGTGATGGCTTTGAGAGTTGATAGTCTGTTGAACTACTAAGAAGCTGTACATGCTCTTGTGTAAAACAAGTGTTAAACATAAAAAAATCGTGGGAAATCTTGGCCAGGAAATCTCAAATTAGCAAACCGAAACTACTACAAGTTCTTAAAAGCAATACAGATATTCCTCTTCTTTGTGTATCATATGTCTCCGGAAGGGAAATTTTGCTCCCCTTTGGCCCATACTTTAACTCTTGGGATGTGTAACTTGTCAGAGTTTCCAGGCTCTTTTCCTGCTAGAAGTAGTGGTGTATGTGTCCTAGGGAAACTCTGGCAAGTGTTTGGTTTCTGTGGTGATGATACTGAGAGTTTTTATTCACTGCTCCAGCTTCAGACAGAGTGTTAACAATTGTCTGTATCACAAAATGCCAACACCAAAATGTCTTGGTGTTTTTCTTACTGTCTCTTCAAAGCATTAATGGTTCTTTAAAGTTAGGTCTGTTAAACATATTTATGTAACAAATGTTGTTGGCTTCTTAGTGAAAAAGGCAGAACAAGTTATTTTTAGCAGGTAAGCCAGTTCAGTTTCCCAATAACTGTTTCTAACTAATTATGAGTAAGGAAGAGTTCATGAGACAGGGAAAGCAAACTTGAAAGCTATAAATAGGGACACGTGGGAAGACAGTTGAGAATTGCTTCTCAATTCTGTTCATGGTAATCAGAAAGAGTGGGAAATGGCTGTCTTGCTTTGTTATTCAAAGAAAGAGGTGTGCAAATTTGCATCATTTCCAAATGTTGGAAGACTGATGATCTGAAGTTTTGACATTAATGCTGATTTGGAGTACTTCAGATTTTCAGCTGAAACCCATCTAATTTCTTCCAGTAGCTTCTCAGCACATTCAAGGAAACTTTTCCAAATCCAATAGAAATTTGATAGATTTGGAACTGGGAGCAAAATCTTATGCTGATTTTTCCTTTCACTATTACCATATCTTACTTCTAGCACTCATAATTCTTACGTTTTACAGGCTAATATACTTTTAAATGCAGTTTTTTACTTTTCCTTGCTGTTTAAGTGTGACTATATCTTTTTAAAATTGCTGAGTTGCATTCTTCTGTCACTCTATTACTCAGATTTATCTTTTAGTCTGTTTTCTTAATCTGCAGTTCATGCAGATCTTTTGTTTTCTTAATGATTATATTATCAATGTGGAATAATCCTTTTAGCTCCTAGCTCCTTATATTGATTTTGTTTATACAGAAAAAAATGTAATTAATTTTACTCTCTGCTTAAGAAATTTGAGCTCCCACTGAATATACCTGGATAAGGCTAGAAAATGATCTGTTCAGGAAAAAGAAAATACAGAATTGTGTGGGTAATTACACGTGTTCTTTCCATACAGCATAAAACTATCTGGCTTATTGGAATAATTCCAAGTTATTATTTTAGATCAGTTTTCATAAACTGTATAAATGAACTGAATGACCAAGCAAGCTAATGGTCAATGCAAAATTGAGATAAATACTGATGAAAACTGAATTTTCTCACTAAAAAATGCAAATCTGTCATTGCTGTTAAGAGAACCTCTGCCTTTAAGTTGTGGTTAAGAAACATCACACCACCAAAGCACACCTGAACAAGAGAATGATTATCATTCAGCAACTCTTGCTTTTTTGAGTGGTGTTTTCCTCTGAAGACACAAGTCAGCAAATAACTGCTGCTTGACAATTCTCCCTTAACAGGCTCCTTATTGTGAAATAGCCTTTCACTGATAAGGTAATTCCAAAGGAAAGTTTAATTAAATTCTTCCTGCCTTTGCCAGCTCTAGTAGTTACCACTGAAGTGAATGAGTTTTTATCTGCCTCTTCTCAAATGCTGTGACTCAGGATAATGGTTGCCAATACTCATCAATGTATTGAAGGGATCTGTCAGTGGCATTTTCCTTCAGAGTGCAACTTCTGTAATTTATAGCTCAGTAGATGCGTTAGAATGTGTAGAAAAATGTAGAAAGAACCCACTTGTTGTAACAATACTCAAATATTTTACTTTTTATTTTTTCTCTTTTCTGGTTTTCTTTTAGGGTCAACTTCCCTCTACGAATAAAGGCTCTTCCAAAGGAAACTATGCTGACAATAAAACTGCTGGGAGTAAACAGTGCCTCTAAAAATACAGAAGTGCTTGCTTGGACATGCTGCCCATTGTATGCAAAAGAGTAAGTTAGGGTTTGTATGACCTTAAGAAAAGACCATTCTTGAGTAGTGCTGGAGAATATAACCTGGGAGAAATATAAAAAGACAAAATTACTCATTTCAGGACCTCCTGTAATAAGACTGAGAGGGTCACTCACAGCAAACTGCTTTGGATGTGCCAGTAAGAGCCATATCCACACGTGTCTTTCCTCCCTTCCTTTCCTCCTTTCCTTTTCTCTCCCTCTCTCTTTTTCCCTCCTTTCCTTCCCTTCACACTTTCCCTATTCTTTCCCTCTTTCCCTCCCTCCTTTTCTAGTTTTAGGTGACTCTTTAACACTTACTTCTTCACAATGGTTGTTTTTTGGGGTTTTTTTTCTGTTTTCACACACTTTCATTCTGCTGAAATTGGGACAGTTAGTGCTGACCACAATGAGCACTTTTTACTCTCCGCACCACTTTAGAAGCTTTCTTCTCTTTTCTAACCACTTCTTTCTGCACAGTACACAATGTAACAGTGGTTTAAAGGTGCTTGTAGTTTGAATGCCTCTGCAGTGAAGTACAAATACCCAAGGTAAATGTTCTGCAGTGCTCTAAATATGTTTCAGTAGCACTGAGACACCTGAATTTAGACTGAGTCTTTGCAGTGTTAGGAATTTTTTATTTGGGCTCCACAGCCCTGCAATACCCTCAGTGCAATAGAGGGATATGTTCAAGCCCCCCAAATTTCTACATTAGCATCAACCTCTAAGCTCTAGCTCTTTCCTTATCTTGAGACATCTTGATCTACTTCTCTACATGGTGGCAATCACCATTCAAAACAAAATAAAACAAAAAATCTGACTGCATGCATTAATTTGCTAAATTTGATAGACCTTGTGTTTCCTTGAGCTTTTAATCTGAGAGGTGTAGGAAATGATTTGGACTGGGATAGATGCTTTTTCCATCTTTTCAGAGAAAATTCAAGGTTACTCTGCTCTTTTGTGACCTAAGTGTGTAGAGCACTTAGCTTGAAGGAAGGAAAGAAGCATGAATCAAATCTCTGCTGCAAGGATTGCTGGGGCAATTTATTAAATTACTTTTCTTTCATAGTTAGCCTTAAGAAGGGCACTTCACTCTTCCATAGTGTATGCATTTATAAAGAAAGCATGAAATGTGTTTAAGACATGATAATTTAGTGAGGGAACACTTACCCCATTTACCTCCAAAGGTTCCTATACAATAATTCTGTTCTTGAGGACCTCAATTAACAATTGTCTGTATCACAAAATGCATATCTTGGTGGTTTTATTCTGGAGGTTTTGTTCTGGTTTTGTTCTGGAGGTTTTCTTCTTTTCCAGCATTCAAGTCCAAAAGGAATGACTTTTGGAAGGCCTGAAAGTCCTCAGCTCCCTGTGAGGTATATTTTTTCATGTATGCCATCAGAGGAAGCACATTGGTTTTTGTTAGGTAGATGCCCACACCACCCTGATGGTTTGAAAATTTTGACTGCAAAATGTCTCTGTTCTTTCCTGGAACACACAATCAGCACAGTGAAGGAGATAGAGGGCCACTTTCCTTTCATTTGCTGTGTAATTGGAGAGATCACTGCTGAAGTGACCCTTCAAAGCAGAAATCAAGGTTGAGTTGTTGCAGGAATGATTTAGGAATAGCATGTTCAACACCCCCTAATCTGATAGCTGTGTCATTTGCAATTACAGTAATTGCTACCACAAAGAAGCCTAAATGCCTTTTTCTCCTTTGGCCAACCACAGCTTCATAGGATTATTCATTCTCTGTGATTTCAATTGACAAACTGGTCTGAAAATGAGAATTGCCCTGAAAATCCCCTAGCTTCTGGAATGCAACTAAACTTTCCAGACTTATTTCAGTAGAGTATTTCTGAACTTGTAAGTATGTACCAAGAAAAGATTTGTACTTCCAGTGTCATGCTAATATGTCAAGAGCACCTTGCATTACTGCAAAGATTATGGTATTAGGGTTTTTAAATAACAAACTCTGTGAATATGTGTAAAGAGATTAAAAGAAATCTGACCAGAAAATCTTTGACAAAACATTTCTAGCTTGGAAAATAACACTTTCTCAAAATAAAACTTTCCTCGGAGGTGAATTTGAGTTCTAAAAAAGTCTTAACATTCTTATGTCTAGAATTTAATTTATTGGGGAAAGGACAGAAATAAGCTCTTTGAAGAAGCCAGCTGCCCTGAGGTATTTGCCTGGGTCATCAAACATCCTGGTTCTAATCCTTGTCCCACTTGGTCTCTTCCCAGGGTCAGTGAAGATAAGGACAGTGTGGTTCTTCTTTTTCTATTCAGATGCTTAATAAAAAGAAAAAATAAGATTGTTTTGTTAAACATTGGAAAAACAAAATAAATGTCAAATATGTTTTTTTAAAATACTGTTCCTCATTTCTGTCCTGTTATATCATTGTCTGATTAAAACCACAGAAATTCTATTCAAAGTTATTTGGCTTATATTAAAGAGAGAAGGACAAAAATTCAGTTTTGTATTACTTAGAATCTGGATCTATTAGGGTAAAAGAACAGTAATTTAAAAGTCTCTGAATTTGCTCCTCTTTGTAAATTTTATATCTAATTTCTCTTTCCAAATAATTATTTTCATTTTATGGTGGTGTCCCTTCTTTGTATCTTAATACTTTATATTTAATTTGAACTGAAGATTAAAAAACATGAACTTAACATGTATACAAATTCTTTTAATTTGTTTCAAGAGGTTTGAAGTTTCTCATGCCTTTGAACACGACCATGTTGAAGTCTCTTGACAGATCCAAGCAGTTATTTGCTGAGAGTTTACCACTCCCATTCTCCTCTAAAAATACTAATCAGATTGGATGAGAAATATATATATATATATATATATATATATATATATATATATATATTTATAAAGAAACAAATCCAGCTCTTTATTTAAAGCATAGTACTTATATTTTATGCTGCAATCTCTACCTGGTCCATTTTGAAGCCACACAATACCTAAAAACATCCTCAAGAATTTTGGCCAGCTTTAGGGTTTTTGTTGCAGCTAAAGACTTGTCAGTGAACAGATGTTTAGCAAATTTGCTTAATATACATTATTTCCTGAATTCTAGTGTTATCTTGCACTCTTGTCACGGTTTTCTTGCAGTGTGCAGATTTATAACATGATTAGCTGCTGGATACACACTGTAGTCTTAGCCAAATGTGTTGGGATTCCTGCTTATCAAACTGACTTCCTGGAAGTATTCTCCAAGCATTGCCTAAATGGAGTTGTTTATTCTAAAATCATTGCCTGTAAGGCAATTTTGTGATTTTATATTTTTGGAACAAAAATTACGAAGCAATCAGGAACATAAATGCAAAAATTTTTTTGAAGTCTGGAATAATTTTGTACTCAATGTAATTATAACTTACAAGTTTATCCTACAAATTTAGGGAAGTTATTTAAACTAGAAACTGTGGGGATGGAGGTTGTAGCCCCTATAAATGTCTGCAGTACATTTAGCATTAATGTGAAATTGTCTCTAGTTTGAAGTTTCTATAACTCTGTAGTATTTGTAATTTTAATAATGGAGTTATTTCACAGTATCATTCCAATGCAGAATTAAGACTGCTTGAGTCATAAGATATGGAAAAGCGTGTTTTGTGTATTTTCGCAGCTTTGCATTTCCTTTAAATTTAACCTCAACTCTCAACTTCTGAGACTTATAATGTCAGGTTTGGGAACACTTACATTATTTTGACACAGTACTTTGTCCTATTTTCCCATTTTATTCAGCCTAAGCAGTAACCCTCCTCTAATGTTATGTACACTTTTGAATGAACACAGGGATAATGAGTGTAGCTGCCTGCTTGCCCAGTAGGTGAGCCATCATATCTGCTTTTCTCAGCCTTGTCAGAGAGTTGACTTCAGACAGCAGCCCTAAATCAGTGCCAGTAGAGCCTTTGATGTTGCATCTGTATCAAGAAGTCTCAGTAGATGCTAGAGGCAGTTCAAAAAGGGTTTGGAAGCCTTTTGTGTGCCAGCCTTCCATTCCTTCACATCAGAAACTGTTACTCTCTTGGGCTGAACAGTTTAGTGATTCAGAACTGATGAACAAACCAGAAATCCATCATTTCGGGGCAGTTGAGGAGTTGCAATGTCCCCCACAGTTCCCCCACGTTGTTCTGGCTTCACTGACTCTACCACAATTTATTTTGGTATTTCTGAATCGGACAAAGCAAGCAGCAAAACTTTCCTCTTGTGGGGAAAGTCTGCCATGCAACTTCAGGGCATAAGGTTGACTTTATCAACTTAGGATAACTTGAGCTGCCTTTAAATAGCAGTGTCATTTTCTGTAGCAAGATGGGAAGGTTATTTTAGCTCCAATAATAAACAAGAGAAGGGAATCTATGTAATTCCAAAATGAATAAATGGCAGTAGGCACAGAGCAGGATGTTCACTTTCTGATCTGCTTGATAGTGAAGTTGTTACATGAAAGCCATTTTCTGCATCTGTGATCATTCTAGGAGTCTTTAAAAGGTCATTGCCCTCACCTCAGGGATGGAAAAACTGGGATGGTAGGTGGATTAGGGAGTGACCTTCCTGAGCTCATCAGCAGAACCAAGTTGCAGAGGGAAGAATCTGTCTGTTCACTAAAGGATATGGTTATCATGCTTATGATGATAATTCTTTCATTTTCTGAATTGATCCTGCACTCTCACCTGCTTCTTTTTCTAAAAATAATGATGCATCTTTTCCCTGTTTCATTCATCTACTTGGCCCCCGTTTTTGTTCCATTTCTGTGTCCAAAAGCTGATTTTTCTGAGGAACATTGAATGTGCTGGTAACACCCCAAAGTTGGCTGGGTGTGCTGGTTTGGGCTGGGGTAGAATTAATTTTCTTCCCAGTGGCTGGTATGGAGCTGTGTTTTGGATTTATGCTGAGCACAGGGTTGATAATGTAGGGATGGTTTTGGTACTGAGCAGGGCTTGCACACAGCCAAGGCCTTTTCTGCTTTTCACGTTGCCCCACTGGCAAGGAAGTTGGGGCTGGCTGGGAGGGGACATGGCCAGGACAGGTGACCCCAACTGACCAGAGGGACATTCCAGACCATGGGACATCATTCTCAGGGTATAAAGTGAGGGGGATAAAGGAGAAAGAGCAGAGACATTTGGAGAGGTGGTTTTGTTTTCCCAAGTCACTGTTACCTGGGCTGGGGCCCTGCTCTTCTGGAGGTGGCTGAGCACCTGCCTGCCCTTGGGAGGAAGTGAATTCCTTGCTTTGCTTTGCTTTTTTTGCATGACTTTTGCTTTCCTATTAAATTTTCTTTATCTCTGAGAAGCCCATCTGCTTTCAACAATTCTTAGTCTTCCTGGACAGTCTTTAGCCACATCTATTTTAGGTGTAAATTAGTTGAAATAATGAGCTTAAGAAAGGTCTCAAACACATCTACAGCAGCTCTGAGGTCTATATTGCTTCTTCTATTTGTCTACACAGGTTTCCCAGGAAAAAAATCCACTGAATGTATTCTTTTTTAAAGGCCCCCATAGTTTTAGAGCACAATATGAAAGTGATTAGCAGTAATGAGAGCTCAAAAGGGTAATTTAGTCTTCATGTTCATTTATTCTCAGCTACTCCTCTCCCTTCTAACAAAAGTGCCAATTAGTTCAAATTATGATGTAAATCTTTGTCAACAAAGGATTAGTTGAAGAGATGCAACTCATTTATTAAAGGTCATCTGAGTACACATCACAGGAAAACCTCTTTGAATCACCATTGATCACTTCCTCATTCACATCAATTACCTAAATGAGAGAGACTTCATATCACACAATTGCTTACTTCCAAGTATCTTGTTCATATCACAGCTCTTTTTCTGCCTCCATTCCCTTGCAAATCCACCTACAGCTGCAAAAAACTTCAGAAAATAACTTTAATCCTCCTGAGCTCTGTTCTCAAAAAAATTAAAGTAAAATGTCTGTGCTAACTACAGAAACAGCTCAAGAAGTGGAAAAGAAAAATTAGTCCTGAATTAGGTTTATACTCATTTATGTTGACTGTAACAGTCACTTTGTGGGAGTTTCTTCAATCTTCTTCAGATGACTTTAAGGAATTTATTTCAATTTGCAATTCAAAAGGTACTTTCTTTACAGCAATGTTGCAAACTCATGCTGGGATCAAATAGTCCATCTGGTGTCTCTTGTACCTCTAACATCTTCCTCCCAGGTGAAGGGTGGGCGTTCAGACCTCATTTACCTGGCTGGCTCTTTCTGCTGCAGTATCTAGTGATTCTCTCAGTTGTTTTGACTGAGCAGTGTTTAAAAAGATCTTAATAAAAATTATTTGTCAGTAAAATAAGAGGTGCTGAACATAATCAAATTTCCAACCGCACTACTCATTAAGATATAGACAAATTAAGGGATAAGCCCAGTGAGTGATATCTTCCTTTATTCAGGTACTGCAATATAAATTTGAGTTGGTTTGTTATGCTTAGGATTTACACCCAAACTTTCTGATTTTATTCAAGTTCTCTAGAGTGGATTGTGCTGCCAAATCAGGCTGGGTTTCTTATCTGCTGGCCACATGCATGCCTGTTTTACTGATAAGACTTTCTTGTGGGTGTAGTGCTAAGACTGGTACTTCAGACCATAACCTTTCATCTGTCCAAAAACTCCATGTGGCACATGTGGTACAAACTATCCCACTCAAACTCCTTTCAGCTCTTTATAGACTCTCATATCATACTTCCCCCTCCCTGCCACCCACACGTGAAATCAGCAAGGATCCCTTATGGATGCAGTAGGATAGCCATGAGTTTCTTCTTTTTGTGGAATAAATATGCTGCCCTCCACCTTTTACAGTGTATCGATGCTTCACAGTTTTTACCATATTTTCCCTCAAAATTAAATCTTGGGACAGAAATATTGTATTATCCTTATTTTTACACCTGGCTTAAAGGGCCACACAAGAAGCCAGTGGTAAAGTGCAGAGCTGACTCAGAATGTCTTGGCAGAGGGATTTTTTTCATGAACCCCGCAAGTGCAGAGATGCTGCCACTAGGATGCAACCTCTGCTGTGGCATTCACATTCTCTGAAAAAATTCCTTTGCCCAGGATTTTGCTCCTGGGAAGATGAGAAGCCTCAGAGAAAAGGGAAACAATTCTTATCTCATTTGCTTCTCCTGTGTTGTACTCACATGTGGAATGTGTTTGGAGATTGTTTACCCACAGGTGATTGTTTCATTGGATTCTGCTGTGAGTTGTTTTGACTCTTTGGCCAATCAGGGTCAAGCTGTGTCAGACTCTGGAAAGAGTCAAGAGTTTTCATTATTATCTTTTAGCATTCTGTAAGTATTCTTTCTGTATTCTTTAGTATAGTATAGTATTCTTTAATATAATATAGTATACTAAAGTAATAAATTAGCGTTCTGTTAAGATCGAGTCAGATGCATCATTCCTGCAAATACAATACTGGCTGAGGCCAGATTTGTACTATTCACATAAAGATAAAGGGTTTGCTCTCCTTTTGCTTGTCCTTTGAGCTCTACAATTCCATGTCTTCAGTGGGATGTCAGTGATTACCAGTGCACTGTTTCTCCCTGTGTTTCCTGCAGGAGGCTGATCCATGGAACGGTGCTCCTCAGCCTGGCGCCGTGCAGCACACTCCCCACAGCAGTGATCACCCCGGGCATCTGCAGCACTGGGACACCAACCTCAGCCACCCTGCAGGTGAGGAAGCCAGAAAGGAAAGCAAAGGCTTGTTTTCTAGCAAAGTGCAAGGAAAAGGGGTGTTCCCACAGCTCATCCAGACCACCCAAACTCAAAATCCAATTTCCATTACAGCCACTCAAAGAATTACATCAGGTCTGCGCAGTGGTTTTGTCACCTTTCCAGGCTGAGTTAGCAACTGGGTATTTCAAGGACAAAACCAATTGTTTTCTGTATTTAAAAATGCTAATGTCTGTTAGCAAATGAAATGTAAAAGCAGATAATACAGATAAATGAGCCTGGCCTAAAAATAACCTTGTTTTAACAGACAAGTAAATGGAGATTTTCCAGGCTGAGGAGTTCAGTCAAAAGACCATGCCTTAAAATAGTTCCCCCTATTAATAATTCAGGGAAGTCAAGACAGTAAATGGCTATTAATTTTTATATTAATTTATATCTACTGAAAGACATGAAATAGGATTTCTCATTCTGCCCCCCCTCATTTTCAGTTATTCCCAGCCATATAGTAGTATCACAATTTGTGAGCATGCTGGAAATGTTGTAAATATATATTTTATAGAAAATCTAGGCTTGGGTTGGAAGAGACCTTAAAGATCATCCAGTTTTCTGAGTGAATATTTACATTAAAAATTAGATAGAGATAAGATGTTTCGGTGTGCATTAATAGACCAAAGTTGGATGCAAATTGAGTTGAATTTTGAAGAATAATCTGAATTTTCAGATAAGTCTACTCAGATTATTATGTACCTCAAGCTTTGTAGTTTTGGTTGAACGTTTGCTTTCTCCGTACCTTAAAAATATTATCCTTAATTTCTGACAGGCATACGTAAGAATGGAAAATTGCTAGATGCTGTACAATATATTTATAAATCGAACATCCAGAAGAGAAATCAGGAATCTGATTTCCATCTCTTGCAGTGACAAGCTGCACATCAGAAATGGCCTTACTTTTCAATAAACAAAATAAACCTACATTAATGAAAGGTTTCCATTTGAGAATCATCTTATTAAAAAAAAAAGAAAGAAGGCAAAAAGTAAGAACTTGCTTCAGTTTTGACCTTATGCAGTTCTAGTAAGATTGTAATATGGTGGCTGAAATTTTCCCAGGAAAGTTAGGTTCCACTGATTTCTGTGGATGGAATTTATCACCAAAACTTTCAAATAACATATTAGATACAGTGAGCATCCTCAAATAATTACCCTCCCCTCTTTTTGTCATACTTTGTATACTCCCTGTATAAATCCAAGATATCATTTATTGACACATGTATTTGGAGATTACACATTGCTAAAAGCCTTCTCTTTCTTTTTTCTCTTTGTGTTTTTTTAAATAAAGATTGACTTCCCAGAAGCTGATTTGGAGTTCATTAAACCTGAACCTGAAGAAAGAAGAGGTGATCTTGTAGAGCCAACCCAAGAGTGCCTGAAGCACATTGCAAGACTTTCACAGAGGCACTCTCTCTTGCTGTAAGTTGTTCCCACCTCACCCTGCTGGTTCTTGCTGAGCTGTACCTACTCTATCAATCACAATTAAATGTATCCAATTTGTTAAAAACAAAATTTTCATCTGAAGGAGCCTAGCGTGGCTGATTTGAGAAGTAACACCTCTAAATGAAAGAATAGATCACAGCAAGGCCTAATAAGGCCCTGGAGGTGGCAGTGTATTTTATCAGTTTAGAAAAGGATTGTTTTTCCCTTTCTATTACTATATCTTTTCATGTCTTTAAGGCAAGAAACTAATTTTTCATTCAAAACATAAGATTTTCAGGTAATGCAGTGCATCTGTATCAGTACCAGCAAGAACACCTTTAGGTCCTATGGAAATCAGCCTCCTTTATTAAACACTCCAACTTCAGATGGAGCTGTGAAATGGCCTTTGAAAAAACCTCTTTCAGGTTATAAGCAAGGAAAGAAGTATGGAAAGTTCAGCTTCCACAGAAGGTGGATAAAGACACAGTGGTACAAAACACACTCCAAACTGAGGTAGATTAGTATGCTCTGCTACATGAGTGTTGTACTACCAATTAGGATTATGTACTGCATAAAGTAATTTTGGGTGTAATCAGAGTGGAATTTGGAACACAGGTGCTCACAGAGAGCCATTATACTAATGGCAGTTAATTGTGTGAATTAATCCTCCATCAAAGGTCAAAAGGTGCATTAGTTCTGCAATAGCTAAACAACTTAATTCAGCACTCTCAGTGGGATATGATCTATCTGTTAAGAAGATTTTTCTGTGCTGATTTCTATGTTGGTGGTTTGGGGGTTTTTAAAATTAATTTATTTTTAAAAAGTGTTGTGTTTTATGTTTAACTCAACTTTTACAAAGACAGACAAAATGTAAAATTATTTTTATTAACCAGGGGATCTGTGATTTGAAGTTTCGTTATTCTGTTTTAAAATGTGAATGGGATGTCAGTATTTTATTATGAAGAGCCACAGTGGCAGTGAAATTTCCACCTGCAAAATATGCTTTAGAATGATTTAGGGAACTTCAAACCCACTGCCTGTGACCTCTGTTACCATGGCAAAAATATAGTTTGGTAAGAAGGAATAAGATCATTAAGGAATTAGCAAAGTACAAAGTAATTTGTCAAAGGGGACAGCTCATGCACTTTCTCTGCTGCTTAAAACCTTGATGTCCATTTTGTTGAGAATGCTGCATGGTTCTTGTCTTCAGGAAGGACACAGTAGATGTGGAAGGTGTGCAGAGAGGGGCAGCAAATATTATGAAAGGACTTAAGCTTCTCTTTGACCAAGAGAAGCTAAAAAGGCTGAGACTATCGCTTGGAGAGAAGACTAGAGAATGTCTGTGTATGTACAATTAAATTTTGTAAAATCATGATGGTGATAGAAAAGGTAAATGCCTCATCAAATCCTACAGTATTTGAACTTAGGGACATTCAATGAAATGAATGGGAAATCAATTCCCAACAAATGGAATTAAGTGCTTCTTTAGACGGTCAGTGGTGAGCTTTTAAAGTCTGTCACAAAGCTGTGAAGGCAGATGACAACATCACCACATTTGTGAAGGCTAAACACAAATTCATGGATAAGAGGTTCATGGATAGGTTTCACAAAGGACCAGCAAAGGGTCCATCCTGTAACATCCCTAATACAGCAATTTTGGGTTCTGTGGGAATATGAAGGGAAGAAACCACTGAAAGGCACCAGTTTGGAGTTTAGGCTGTGCTAAATTCAGATCCTTGGAGGAAAGGCAGTGGTAATCCTGTGTTTTCCCATAGTTTCCATAGTTTGTTGTTTTCTGTTCTCCTGTTTTACAGGCAAAGCTGGTCTAGTAAATGAATCATCAGGGGAAGGGTAACATATCTGGGGTTTGAATGAAGCAATTCCATTTTTTGGTACTTTGTTATTCCAGAGGATCTGTCAGCCTGTAAATTTTGTTGTATCTGTATCAGAGGAATTCTTTTAACCTTTCTCATTCACGAAATACTTTCTCTTAAAAAAATTGTAGCATGTTTGTATCCCAACACATAATTGCCATGATATCTGAAGATTTCTTCTTTTCTTTTTTACCATATGTCAAGAAAAAGAGAGGAGTCTAGGCAGCTTTTTTAGTGGCAGTATCACTCTGTGATGATGCTTCAGGCTTACAAGCCTCAAATATGACTTTGAAATGAGTAGGTGTCTGTGTCAGAGCATACAAGAAACCTTTCTCAGTCTGTCAGGATCCTTCTGTTCATTCTACTGCAAGCAGAGGGAATAGCTGAATGGACAGAGAACTCTTAAACCAGTGGTAGAAAAGGAAGAAACAGTGGTTAAAACCAGACAGCTGCATGCTTGTTGAATCCAACAGTGTTATAATTCCAACACTGCCACAAAACTGACAGCACAGACAGCCGGATTCTGTTCCTCCTCTCTGCAGGGTCACGATCTAAGTCTGCTGCTGGAATAGATGCAAATACAATATGTATTTTTATATATAGTCTCTAAAAATTGATTGTCCCTGTAGCTGTGCTTAGTCTATCCAGTAGCTGGACCCAGCTCTCCCTGCTCTCTCCAGCTGCTGACACCCTCAGCATAAAATAAACACACAAAACACATAAAAACCCTCAAGGTCCACAGCTACACCAAGCTGGTTGCTGGTGCTTTGGCCTCTTCCTGGTACATGGATGTGTGTCTGTCCCAGATATGTGCTCCTCCCAGCAGCTCAGGCCCTTGACTTTCTGGTAGGTGGCTCAGACCACTGGTCCCTGTGGCCAGCTCTTCCAATCTCATCCAGTCTCCCAGATGTTGATTAATGAAGGTGTTTTTGAGTGGGAATGAAGGAAATGAATGTACCCACGTGGCTCTTGTACTCCTCACAGCCCCTGACTCTGATCTTTGGCATCACCAAGCCAGACCAGAGAGAGCCAAGAGGAGAGATCGTGAGTTTCTGCCAGCTGCTTTGGCTGACCTGCGAACATTTCAGATGTGAGCTTCTGATTCCTTTTAGGATTACTGTGTTTGAAATACGAGCCCCAGAAAACTCTGCATCTGAGATTAAGGCTGCTCTTTGAGCCTGATGCAGCCTGCTTGCACAGTGTGTCCCAGTGAAGGGATGGCAGACTGGTTTGAAGCCAGGATCATGCCAGTCTGGTGTCTTACATCTTCATTTTCTTCATTCATTATTTTCCTTCTACCTTTCCTTCTCTCTCTTCCAGCTTCCCTTTTCTTTTTGGCCACTTGCCTGGAAAGGATCTAGTTTGCTTATCAGTGGTCACAAAAATCCTGTAATGAGGTGGGATTAGATCTACTTCCAGCTGGCTGAATAGTGGAAGAGGTTTTTTCCTAGTCTGTCCATGGAAGAGAAACTGTAAAGTGAAAATCAGTGCTGGGGGACAGAAATTCTCATTTGCTATTTTTGCTGCTCTCTCCTCTTTTTGCCTTTTGTCTTGTTCTCCTTTAGTACTGAAAGTGAACAAAAAAAGCAGATCAGAAGCATTTAAACCCATTTTTGGCTCTTTCTTCCTCCCAACAAAAAAGTAAAAACACCAGCTAACAAAGCCTTCAGAGAAGCTGTTTTCTTCATTTAGTTAAAGGGATTAATCAAATCCTAAACAGAAAACTACTGAATTATTTAGGTTCTAAGGTATTTTGGTCTTATTCATGTTAAGCAGAAGGCTATATATTTTAATATATACCTCACATGGAGGGAAATTTAGATACACCTAAATAGATAGGTGTACCTATTTAGAGACACCTAAATAGATACACCACCTAAAAAACCATAAACTTAACTTTTATCAAAAAAGAGGTTTAAATAGCATCTTAACCCTACTGAGACAAAGAAATGCCCTTATTTGCTTAACAATCTACAGATCCTATATGTATGCAAAATATTGTTACCATCTTAAATGTCTTATTAAATGTTTATATAAACTTTGTTTCAACTAAGAAACTTAAAACTTAAGACACTCCTGCCCCACCCACCCTTCATTTCATCTCTGATCTTTAAAGCATGCAAAGAGAAAATGGCATTGCCTCTGAGTAAGGTCAGAGGGAGAAATCTGTTATTTAGAAAACATGATACAAGGATTGATTTCTTATCACCCTTTGCAAGCTCAGTAGAAGCTTTAGCTCCTTCAACCTGAACAACAGACTGTCTAGTTTGGAGGATGCTGTTTGAAAGCTGAAATCTCTGCTTAAAGTTAGCATTTGAAAGAGGTCCTTTAGCTGAGCTGTCCTGCAGAATGTCATCCAAATGCAAAAGATAACCAGACAGGCAATGAAGTTTTAGGCCTGCTTTTATCTCTTTTTCTCTGTGTGACTTTTCACATGATCACAAAGGCATCTATCCATTGTCACAGAAGACATGCTATGAATTCTGGAGTTGTTTCTTGAAGTCATTACCAAAATGACACTTCTCCTGAGCTGCTTACTGAAAGTCAGGATTGGTATCACAGTTAAGTTCATCTTCTGCATACATTTATGATCTTCTTCTCCTAAAGGGAAGAAATTAGCATTCAGTAAGGAAAAAACATGCCCATATTTGTGCTGCTGCTCTCTGTTCCTAAACACTTGGCAATTCAAAATTGCAAAGGAAAAAAAAGTTCTCAAGTGCCTACAGAGCCAAAGGAACTCATTTCTATGAGCTGTGAATGACACAATCTTGACAGTTAGAGTGGGGCTAGAATTTTTTTTGGCTAAGAATGTCCCAAAACATTGCAAATAGAAGGAAGACAACCTTGGAAAAAATGTAAACACTTGGATTTTGAGCCCTGTTTACACATCTGGATAATTAAATGCTTGTCTGGAAGCAAACTATTTACTTACTGCCTTCTCCTAGATCGCTCACACCTCATTCTGAAATGTTTAGATTTTTTTAAAGTCACAATTGTTTTATGCTATTAACTAGCTGCATCACCAGCCTGGTCAAATATGACCAAGAAAACCAATGTTCTTCTTGATTTGAGTAATTATTTGTATGAACTGGAGATCAGTTTGCTCTTTCTCTCAAACTCTCAAAAAGAGTTTGCTTTTGAAGGCTCTGATATCAAATTAAGGCTGTTGTCTGAGCTTGTCTCTCCAGGGAAATTTATTTTCCTGTTTTCTGATGTGTCAGAACCTGAGATTTAATATACATGAGGCAAAGACATCTGAATTGTTGACAAATCAGATGATATAAGGGAGAAATTATTGTGCTGTGGTGAAATATGGTGTGATGACTGACCATTTTATCAATATGACATTTAGATATGTAATATCTCTGTGAGGAGTTTGGTATATTGCATCTTATTGCATCTTTTTTTTTTTTTTGTGAAACATGGGAAGCTAGAATTTTCAAACAAATATAGAAGTTGTTGGGAGCTTTTCTTTCCTTTTCTGAACTCATATCAGCACTAGGGATAATCACACTCTGCATGTGTGTACCTGTGCTCATGTTTTGTATATGTTCATAGATGTGCCTAAACGTTATTTTAAAAGCAAATATGTTAAAAATAGATACGCCTGCATTAAAGAGGCAAAGCAAGGGTAGGAATGAAAGCTATGACTTGCAGTGTTGTGTGTCTGGTTCTGAAAGTTAGAGATGATTTGTAGCAGATAGGTGTAACAATAACTTACTCAGTGACAACTGTACCTTCTTTGTCAAAAAAACTCCAAACCCCAACCAGTAAAAACAAACAAATAACACCAACAATAGAGACAGCAGAGAAGAAAATTGAAAGGGCTTGGAATGTGAAATAATCATATCATATATATATATATATATATATATATCTGTGTGTGTCTTTTGACACTTCATTTTTATATGACCTAAGGCTGACAGATCCAGAATATAAGTATCACTTTTCTTATAAAAGCTGGTCTGCAGAAAATTATATCCTACCCAAAGGAAAACATGTACTTAGCTGAAAAGCAGTGTACTGTGTGACTTGGCCCCTCTGCACAATAAAGTTTGTTGCTACACAAAGCTTCAGGTGGTTTTAATTTCAAACTGAAATTTTAATCTTCTTTTCCAGACTCTCAGAGCAACAGAGAAGAATCTTGTGGTTTTATCGCTACTCCTGCAATAACCAGAACTGCTCCCTTCCTCTGGTGCTGGGCAGTGCACCCAGCTGGGACAGAACCACTGTGTCAGAAATGTATGCCCTGCTGAGGGCTTGGAGGTTTTCTCACCCTCTGCAGGCACTTGGGCTGCTGACTTTCAGGTAAGGGAGAATCACCAGGTAGGAAATTTAGGATGAACGGGAGGATCGTGTGCTGGTTCATTCAGTGCTGCTGTTTGCTCAGCACCCTGTCCAGTTTGGTGCACTGGCTGTGCTTTCCTTTCTCTTTGGGCCAAAGTGAAAATGGAGTTGCAGCTCTTGCCATGACCTTGAGTGTGCCAACCATGTCATTTTAGCTGAGAAGGTTATTGTCACCTCTTTTAATGAAGGGATAGGACCATCTTTGGGCTAAGAACGATTTATGCTCAGATAAACATCACTCTTAGAGGCTGTGAGATTTTAGAGGAGCAGGCAGTTGGTTATAGCTCAAAATAGTCACAAGTTCTTTGTTACAAGGTAATATAGAACCTTCTAATCTAATAGACAATTGTCACAGAATTTATTTTGCTTTTCTAACCTATCAGCTTTACTTAATTTTGCTGCACTGTGGATACTTTTGTCCAACAGGCTTCCGTCTCACATGCACACAGATGCTTCTATTATAACTTCTAAACTCTTAACTTACTCTGTACAGTTACACCCCTACATTATAAACCCTTAAGCATCTTATCAATACATTTTCTAACTTTCTTAAGGTATATTCTTTCTTACAACTATAGAAACGTAAGTTCTTGATTTTTCTGCTTAATGTCTGTGTGTTGTACTTTTACATCAATCCATGCTTCTTCCAAAGCTGCAGATCAAATTCTTCAGTGTCTATGGAAGTTTCTGTTTTTCCAATTCCCACAGGAAAGTAATGATAAACGGGAGGATCATGTGCTGGTTCATTCAGTGCTGCTGTTTGCTCAGTGCCTGTCCAGGTTTGGTGCACTGGCTGTGCTTTTCTTTCTCCCTGGGCCAAAGTGAAAATGGAGTTGCAGCTCTTGCCCTGACCTTGAGTGTGCCAGCCATGTCTGCTTGGCTGAGAAGGTTTTCTATTTCTCTATTTTTCTATTTCCTTATTTCTCTCTATGTATTTTCTATGAAAAGAGTATTTCATTCTCTAGAACAGATTCAAGCAGTTTCTGGTAACAGGTGATCAGTCAAACACTTAGCACTTACACAGCACTCAATAACTTCAAACTACTCAACAGGCAGGAGGTGAATAATGGGAGATAAGGAGGACTGAAATATATCTCTGGATTATACAGTAATCTATGTAAATACATACAGTCCCAAGTGTAACCTATCTTTCTGAAGCAGATTGGATGGAACTTTGAAGTCAGTCGAATAATTTCTGTTGTGGTGCCTTGTGTTCCACCCCCACTGGGGGCTGATTGTTTGTCAGGACACTTGCCTGATGCTGGAGATAGCCCTTCCATGATGGAACAGAGATGTCAGGGGACAGAATCTGTGTCAGCAGCTACATTCCCTCCAAAAACTTGGGAGGTATTCTGCATTAAGTGACCTGTAAAAGCATTACACATGCAGATGAAATGCTTGAGCAAATTTGTTTTATCAAGCCATTGCTTGTCTAGGGTAAGCACAAGCTGCATCAGTTTTGCAATCTCAGTTTCATGCTCTACCTTTGGGAAAAAAAAATAAACCTCCTCTAAAGCTTTACTTGGGAAATATACTGTGACTTGAAACACTTACTGCCAGAATATTAAAAATAGACCTTTAATAATCAAAAACTGATTATTTTCTCTGGATGCAATTTGCTAATACTTGTATCCCAGGTTTCTCTCTGAACTATTAGCAGATTCACATGTTTGCATGCATGTCTTTTTTATGTGTAGCGGGAATGGTGGAAGCAAAGCTCCTGACAGATCAGATTCTGGAGCATAATATTGTTATATATCATTATTAAATTATTTGGATCCAATTCTAATTTATAAAAGATCCATGTAGAAAGGAGTATATGGGCAGTGTGTTGTCTTCCAGACTTCAGAGTAGAAAGATATTTGACAGGGTTTGTCAGAGCGTGCCAGGCTTTTAGATCAGACCTTTTGCCCCATTTTGTTTCTGTGTCTGGGTGGCATTTCTGCAAATGAAGATCTTGATTGTTCTTTGAAGATACAGCTCTGCACGAGGGTGTGGTGCAGAATATCAGCCCTTTCAGGTGCTTCAGAGAGTATTTAATATTAGTCTGTCCCTCAACTTCTCAGTGTGCATCAGCTGCACACATTACTCACTCTGGCTACACAAAGATTGCTGGCATGGAAAGGAGGGGAAAATGTCACCACTTTGTCCCTCTTGTGCCACCATGGGGAGTGGCTGGCACCTGCAGCTGTGCCAAAGAACAAGCACTTCTCTCCTGATCAGGATCTGAGATGCCTTGTCCCTTTAGTTTCTCACAGAAGATAATATCAATACAGTCTTTTTGCTTCATGGTATTACTGCAGAAAGTTTTGCATCACAGAACAAATCCTCTTAGGAAAAAAAATCTGTCCTCCTTATATCCACAATATCTTGTTGGTGCATGAGCAGCTGGGAAGCTAACCTTCAGAAACACAGAGATTACATTTCCTTAAAGATGCCTCGTTTCAAACCTGTCTGGGTCACTGATTGAACTGCTGAGACACTTGGATACATGCAAATTGAGAGAGTGGGTTGAAGGAGAGGAGTACTTTCCATATAAATGCATTTCTGAGGTTTCTTCTCTTAGTTCTCTATTTCTCAGTTTTCTATCATTTTGAGAAAAGTACAGTAACACTGGCTAGGGTCCAACCTTCCTTCCCCCTTACCCTCACTGACTTTGGATCACAGGCTCTCTAACTGAGCTGGTTTTGAACATTCATTCAACTCCATCCCATTTTATGTTTGGCATTGACAACTCATCAACTCAGTTCCTCACTTCTATCATCCAGGAAACAGCTCTCTGATTTCTTGTGATTGCTAAGACACGGCTGAAAGATCCAAGTTCATATAAAACATGAGCAGAATATAAAATAAATTCTCTCCATATATTCTTGTCTATTTTAAGGACTTGTGTTACCATCACTATCAAACCATGGGTAAGGAAAGTGAATTAGAGCTGATCTTTGTCTACAAGTGTTTCTGGCAGGAGCAACTGCACTAAATCAGCCCAAAAGTCAGTGTAATGTATCTTCTCTGCAGTGGACAACAGCTACCTAGGGAATACAGTGAAAATGGGCCAAATATAGTGCCACTGCTACCCTCCCAGCTTTCAGTGTTCTGCAGCTCAGAGACTTCCTCAGACAGATTTTGTTGTTGTTGTTGTTGTTGCAAGTGCCCTCTCGCATTTTTCTTTGATGATTTTTTCCAAAGTAAGATTGATTCTGAATAAATATTCGGCTTACAATCCTAAAGCAAGATCTGCAGCTCAGCTCTGTGCTGTATTATTTCTGTGCACCATGATTTATCAATACCATAAAAGAGAACAAGAGTTTCCAGTCACTCCAGATGCTGGATGCTTTCTTTGGTGGAACTTCAGTTTGCAGTGTCTTTAGGAGAACCTGAATCTGTGCTGCAGGCATGTGCTCACTCTTTAGAAAGGGTTCTCAAAATCACTGTACTTCTGTAAGCCTTGGCTTGGGAACTCTAAATTATCCTTCTTAGAGCAAAAAAAGCAGCATCTGTCCTGCTGATTAAACCTGTTGGTGAGGACAGAGAAATGAAAACCATTGGAGATGCTTCCTCACAGCCTGGCTTAGAAGGCAGCATCACAGAGCTTAGGGAGAGGTATCAGAGTCCATCAGATCAAGCCCCCTTATCAGGAATCTGAACTGGAAAGCTCTTTGCAACTTTCTGAAATTTCGAAGTTGTTTTATTCACCTCACAGTTAAACATACCCTTTAATTTTCTTGTTCTTGTTTCTTGTTCTTTGAGTGTGTCTCTCTTGCTCGTGCTCTTCCCCTTTGCAGGCAACCCTCAAGGCAGGCAAATGATAACATGCTCATTTATGCAGTGGAAAGGAAGAACTTTCATAAATGGAAAACACAATCATGGTACATTTCACAGATAAATTCAGCTGCAACCTTGAATCCAGTACTCGGAGCAAGTGCATTGTTTCTTACAGCCCTAGAAGCCAATGCTTAGAAAAAGGAATTAAAAAAACCATTAATGCTTCTTTAATCAATAAAGACGCAATGGAGAGGATGGGAGGGGGAAGTGGAGAAAAAAGATTTTACACTCTTACCTCTAATTTCAGGGAAGGATGGTTATAAGCTGCTGCCTGAAATATAAAATTAACCCTGAGGCTGAAGTTACAGAGAGGGTCCCTCCTACTCAGAGCAGCTTCTTGGTGCCCTGTGCATTTTGCTGTTGATTTCATTTATTGAGTTGGGTAAAAAGCCAAGCTTTAGTGAGTTAGAGCTTTCTACAGCTGTGTCCAGGGAAATAAGACCAGTGCACTCCTTTACTCAGAGAACTTCCTTGATGACAGAAAGAAGCCAAGGGCAGGGTTAGCAATGCCGTCATTTATGATGTGCTGTTAGCAGGCCAATGTTTTGTGTGTGTTTAGAACAACCATAGTTGGGGATTTTTATTCACATTATCTTGCTATTCAAATTACTGGAAAGTCCAAGTACATTCATTGATCAAACCAGCAAATGTCTATTTCAGCTTTTTTTTTTTTTTTTCCTGGCCCATTTGGAATACATTTGCAGCCCTGTGAGGTGTCATGGCTGGGAATGAGGAAATTGAGCTAGAATCTGGAAACAGCTATGGAATGTAAGGTTTTTTTCCAGTATAGTGCATGGCTGCAACCATTTTGCAGAGAGAACTTTTTGAAGTAGCATGTGGATGTGAAGATGCAACCTCCCTGTTAGGCTTAAAAATTTTCCTGGAAACTTCTTGTTGAATTCTAATTCTGTCAGGGCAACTGCACAGGAAAGGACATTCCTTTAAAACCACGTGGCAAATCAGTGCCAGACACAGTTTTGGTTTTAGTATCCCTCAGCCTGTGACTGTCACAGTATTATTCTTGATTTATGTAGCAGAATGCTGTGGCATTTCAGAGGTTCAGATGTCTAACCAATAATTAAAATAAAATGTGATACCTTGAAGAACAAATTTTGTTCTTATAGCTTTGAAAGCCAAACAGATTTAGAATTTTTGAATCAGATTGTCATTGTTTCAATAAAAGGAGAATTTAAAATGTTCCCTTGGAGCTCACAATGGAGTATTTATAAATACAGCAGAGTGTTTATAAACCAGATAGCAGTAAAGCATACCTTGCCTGTTTGCATCTTGTTCTTTGGCTGTAGTTATGCATCAACATGGAGAGCAAACACAGGCTTAGGCAAAGAAATAAGATAAGAACAAAGCAACACTCCACAATTAGTTTGATACTTTGATGTACAGAACATGTTACTGATCAAGCTTTAAAACTGCTTATTCTTAATATACATGAAATTTAGTGATAACTTAGATGGTGATGCAAGCTTCTTTTTAAGCAGTGGCACGTGATGAATTCTTTATTTTTTTTTAACTGCTTTTAAACGTTTTTAGCTTTCTTGGCAATAAATGAAGGTTCTGTAGTAGGACAAATATACAACTATGTAGAATATTGCATGTTTTCTGTGCATAAATGTGCACTCTAGTCAGGAAGCTTAATATAAATAATCGTGTTTTCCATGGTTTAATCTTCAGTTTTAATGTAACAGAGAAGTCTGTCTCTAGGGTGGGAAGAGGCTTCTAGATCATACAGGTTTCAAATGGAAACTTTTTTTCTTGATTTCTTCCTACTCTTGTCCTAGGATATGGTTCACCATATGGTCGCCATGACATCTTAAACTTATTCTTAGTTGTTTCACTCAGAATTTCTTGTAGAAAATCTCTGTGAGCATCACTGAAAGTATATTTTTTGTGAGTAAATTCACAGATCTATCTGCCAATCAATCAGCCAAAGAAAAATGAGTGAATATGACCATGACCTTTGCAATGAGTGGGGTTGGGTAATAGTTCATGTGACCTCTCACAATGAAGAGTGAATTTCCTCTTTTTTTTTTAAGAAAAAGAAAATAAAATGCAGTGTCCTTTTTATTGATGTTATTTGTTATCCTTCTGTACTTTCCTTTAGTCCTTACTTTTTCTAACCTTCATGCACTCACATGGTGTTTTCTTTAGAAGTCCTCAAAAGAATGAAAATACCACAAACAGAAAATCCTGCTTACCTCATCTCTAAGCTAAAACTACACATCTTAATCATTATTCTAGTAATTTCTTCTCTCTTCCTGTCTAATTGTTTTTAAAATTCTTAAACTGCCTCACAAAACTTCCCTGTCTATTATTGGCATGATAGCCTTTACTGCTCCAAGGTTTTTTGTTTTTCTGTTGTTATCCTCATTCCAACAGGTTTGCTAGTTCAGCTTCCCTTGTTTCTGCCCTTGTTTCATGGACTGAAGTTTTTCTTTTTTGAAAATGCAACAGAACTTAAAATGTGAAGGGAAATGCACAGATAAGTGGCATGATACAAGCTTCTACCTTAGAAAAGGCCTCTGAAAGGCTACATTGTTCTCTTCAGAGATCATCATGTGCCAGAAAATGTAGAGAACTGAGCAGTTTCACTTACCTGACAAATGTATTCCAGCACAGGGCTATGTGAGGCAGCACAATAAAATTAGATTAGTAAAACTGTTAAAAATGAAATGCACATCTATTTCTCATTTACAGTCTGCTCACCACTGGCAGATGCTAAAATCTCAAGAGAATTTCACAGATCCACAGGACAGCTCAGCAGTACTTAGTTTTCTGTTTGAATCTGATTTAGCTGAAAGGTACAGCTAGACAAATAGCCCCTGACTGGCTATCTGTATGAAAAGAATCAAAGACTGGAAGTTTTCCTTACTTCTAAAGCAAATTGTAATCTATGTTCACCCAGCTCAAAATTCAACTGTCACAAAAACATCTTAAAGTCTCAAGGGAGATCTAATAATCTACTAAGAAGTTAAAAAACAAGTGGCTGTCAATCACTGGCATCATGCAGAGAACAAAACTGCAAAAAGGGTGTTGAGTTTAAGCAGATGAGTGCTTAATGAGAGGAAAACAGTTTGATAATTTCTGAAGAATCCAAATTGTGAGACAGGCTGTGAAGAGGACATTTGAAGTCCTGCACAGTGTGACCTGCAGCTGAGGACTAAACTCAACATCTGTAGTTTACATATTGTTTATTTTTTTGGTAGAGCCTGTGACGTTTCTGATGTGTGTAAACCTGAAACAAATATGTAAGAAGCCATGATCTCTGTTGCGGAGTAATCATTGCTTTAAGAGAGAGCAATTAAATTGGCCAAAAGAAGAAAACTGCAAGATACTACAATGCAGCCAAATGGGGAACACTTGGGTTCTAGTCACAGAGAGCAGAACCAAAACACTGTGGTTCTGTTCCGTGAAGTATTTATTGACCAGTAAGTTGCTTGTTGATGGAAAAAAACCAAAACAATCAACTATAAGTGAGTGGAAACCTAAACCTGGATGGCAGTTACCATTTTGAAACTATACAATAAAATAATCTTACAAGCACTGTTAAAAATTTCATTTTAATCTGGGTTTTTTAGCTAAATTCCCAGATACTTTGGTGACAACCATAAAGCACTTAGGAAGAGGAGTCCTTGAAGGTCCTGCCTCTCTGAAACCACAGGCGGAGGCCACATGTGAGGAATTCTGTCACTTCAAATCCTTCCAAAAATTGATCTAATGTAGACAGACTGTGCTACAGATGAGCTCCTATTTCTGAGGAATGTCCCCTTAAAGACTGGAATATTGAATTTGTTGTGATAGAGTTGTCTCACTTGTCTGCTTTCAAAATTTTCAGCATGTGTAAATAAATAATTACATGTTCATTGCAGCAAGCCCTGGAAATCAGCTCTCCTCTAATATCCAAAATATAAAGCTCTTTTTCTTAGCCCTGACGTGATTTCTCTTGCATTGACTTAGAGTCAAAAAACCAATTAATTTTGTCCTCTAATCAAGACTAATTTATGGATTACTAAAATCAGATTTGATGCAACTCAAACATTTGCAAGATTATTCACTGGAAAAAAACCCTTCCAGCCCTAATGAAGTACCAGACTACAAGATGGCACAGTTTCCAGGCATGTGAAAGGATTTTTTTACTCAGATTTGCTTCTAAACCATCCCCTTTTATTGGCTTCTAGCAAATAAACTGGTGTATGCAAGCGTGCATAGCATAGCACCATGTAATACTAGTGGAGTTCATTACAGTTTCCTTTAACTCCAGTGTTTCTGAGGCTGTTAAATGTTTGCTCAAATACAAATGTAAGGGGAAAACAAATAGAATAAAATATTGTGCCTCTGTACAATATTTAAATACAAATTCAATATTGCACTTGTACCTGTAGCCCTGAACAACACTGAAATTCCAAAAAAGCAATGGGTATTGCATCTAGGGATCAGCAAATTGTCAGGTAGTTAAAAAATAGGCTAATTGTCTGTTCTGTTCAAAAGACTGAGCTGAGCCTCAGGCTGACCTCAAGATTTACAAGCTGAAGGAAACAGTTTAGTCACCAAAACCAACAAATTACCAAAATCTCATTGAAGAAGAATGACAAGAGCCATGTTTCCTGAAGCAAAGCTCCCTGCAGGTATTTCACCACAGTGCCTGTCATGTCCTAATCACATCTCCTGGCACTGCTTCTGGTGACTGCCGTGGTTTTGACTTACACCAAATCAATCCTAAGTAAATGAAATGTTAGCTGCTGAATTTTCTGGAAAGTTTGGGATTTAAATAATTTTCTTGTTTTTTGTCTAGCTGGAAAAAAATAGGAATTTCTGTCCTCATAGCATTGCATGAGTTGAGATCTTGGCTGCTGGTAAGGACAAGCTGTAACTAAGTAAAAAACATTTTTCTGCCTGGCCTTGTGCCTGTTTAGAGTGTATTTCACTGTTCAGTAGCCTGTTGAACTAGGCAAGAAGGGGAAGGGAAAGACTCATTTCCATATTATCTGCACATGCTTGGCACACAAGCCTTTGGAGCAATTGCATAAGTAGAAAATAAGATGATATGGAAGGGATTATTTTGTTTAATATATAGGCCTCCTTCAAATATGTTTTGTTCTAAATAGCTATGTGAATATTAAAGTAACAACTTCTCATTCCTAATAGGTTGTCTAGAATAAATAAGTTATAAAAATAAGCCTTGCAAAGATCTAATTTGGGCTTAGGATGATAATTTATTTATGATGCATTCCTCCTCTCCCCATCAAGGCCCTCTTGGCATTATACAAAGAATTATAAACCATATTAGAAACATCATTAAATATGTGCCATAACAGACAAACAAAATAGTAAAACGAGACCTGAATCACATTTCTAAAGGGTATTGGAAAGTGTTACAGGCTGAAATGGTTGTGTAAATGGTTGAAAGAAGTTTTGCATCACAGAAAAAATCCTCCTAGGAAAAAAAGACCTGAATCACATTGCTAAAGGGTATTGGAAAGTGTTACAGGCTGAAATGGTTGTGTAAATGGTTGAAAAGTGTAAGTGGTTGAAAACCATTTTTTTCAAGTCCAACTTTCCACCTGTTGTTTTTTTTTTCCTAATCAAAATATCCCCATTTTTATTAGATGGCCTCTAGTTAATTCTCTGATCAGAGTGTACATACTGTTCTGCTTCAGCTGATTTTATTGAACTTAGAAGCTCAAGATTCAAGCAGCAGGTGCCATTATACTGCTGAGCACCAAGCTTTACAATTTCTTCTCTTTTTATCTTGATAGCAGCAAGCAGTCATTGCTGCGAATATGGTACTGCCTCCTCTGTTTTACTTCAGGTTTTATTTCTATATTATTGGCAAAAGGTGCTGGGTGGGAAGGTGAGCAGAGAGCAGCCTGGTTTTGTGCTGAGCTCTTGAAGCAGTGACACTGTTGGCCTGTGACATCTCCTGCTGTGCATGAAGGGTCTGATTTCAAAGGACTTTCCTCAGGGTGAATTGACAGGATAACCCTTGTCCTTTAGTCATCATTTTTTCTTTTTTTGTGTGCCTAGACTGCCAAATCAGAGATCTCTCCCAAGAGCCTAATGGCCATATCAGTTCATAGGGTGGGGATTTGCTGCTTTTTGTGGGGCAGGTGCTCACCCTCGGGGAACTGGATCAAAGCCCACCAGCTCTTCTGAGCAATGTCCAGTTCACTGTGGTGCTGTTTGAAGACATTTCTGTCCCTTAGGCAGAGTTGACCCTTCTTGCACCCCTGGTAACTGAAAGGTCTTCAGGAACATTTCCAGTTTGCTGCAGGAGAAGACAGAAAATATTCTTTGGGTGGCAATGGCCATCGGGCAGGCACTGGTACACAAAAAAGGGTGACACCATGTAGCAGACACGCATAGAAGAGCACATCTGTTCCTTTCCGTGTTAAAGTAGAACCACAGCAAATCAGGCAAATTTGAGCCAATCTAGGCAAATGCTGTGGATGTGAAATTCCCTGTGTACAAAATCCTAGAATCACTGAGGTTGGAGAAGACCTCGGAGATCACCGAGCCCAAACTTTAACGATTAATGTCAATTGGAAAACGTGAAAAGGTAGAAATTACTTTTATATGTTCAAAATAAGTCCTTAAAAGATTATCTTTTGGCTTTCAAATATTAAAAGAGACACTGTATACTTTCTATCCCTTTCTCTTAGAAGAGAGAAAATGTTCTGTTAAGAGTCAGTTTCAATCAATCGGGTTACATCAAAATTTCATTCGGTTCCAAAGGAAAATGTTTTTACCATCTATATTATCCAGCCTTCTTTTTCTGCATTATCACTGCTGCCACACTGTGTTTTCCTTTTTTATCAATTTTATGATGAGAGCTCCATCACAAAATCTATACCAGGCTACAGCCACCCTGGTTTCAACCAGAATTAGTTGAGAATGTGACTTGTGCTGAGCTCTCAAACATTTTCTCATCAGAAATGTCTGTCTCACTGACTTGGAGCCTGTCTCAGGAAGGTGTTAATTTTTTACCAAATTTCACATAATAAAATCCTACAAATACCCAGCCTGTGTTTTCAACTTCAAAATTGCTTTTGTTTAAAAAGTATTTTTGATTGTGTTATGACAGAAAACAGAAGAGCTGATTTGGGAATAAATTATCTGAAATGAATCCTTTTTGTATAGGAAATGTAAAGCTTTTGTATTGTTGCTCAGAACAAATGAAGTCTTCAAGTGACTGTTGAAAGTTCACACGGCTCAGAAATTTCCTATTTCAGGTAAGAAAGAGCAGCAAGAGATCTGTAATTTGCTTTATATTTTGGGAAATTACAATACGTGCTATTTCAAATTCAAAAAGTTATTTGAAGTTCAGTTTTTTGGGGTTTTTTTCCCCTGTGTGACACTGTAACAGTCAATCCAATTAAGTCATCTGTGGTGTGTTTCTTGTTACAATAAACCAAATTTAATGATTTTCTTTTCCTGTTCCATTTTGAGAGAAAATCAGTTTTTCTAACATTTTATATCAGTGAGAGCTCAGGAGAGTTGCAGTGGTCTGGTAGCTCTTAATGATGCCTATTTGTTTTTTCTCTAGTTTTCCAGATCAAGATATTCGCAGGGCAGCAGTCCAACAAATAGAAAATGTGTCAAATGATGAATTGTTAGAATACCTCCCACAGCTGGTTCAGGTAAGGAGGAAATTGATAGCCAAGGAAGCCGTCAGTCCAGATCAATAACTTCATTAAATATTTTTGATGCTTTCAGGTTGGTTAAGACATTGTAAGAGGAACAAATAAGTCTTGTCAATGCCACTGATGCAATGAGTGGGTTAAAAGCAGGGCTGAGGGAGAGACTGTTTCCAGCAAAGGAGCATGGAATTGTTTTGGCATTCTGATTGGGCTTTTATAGATAGCAAATGAAGGTATTTCCGAGTAAGAAAGGAAAGTAAAAAGTGCATCTGAAAAAGAGAAATTCTGCTCAGGTGACAGTTATTCATTGTAGTCAAGTAAGGAAATGCTGTTGCTACAAAATTTTTAATATCTGAGTTTTTAATCGCTGGGATTTTAATACCGCATATACTGAGCAAACCACTGTCAACACAGAGTGAAGTGGACATTTGGTGTGCAGTTGTCTCTTTAGAGATGTACATTGCATTTCACTGAAAATTAATTTTTTACAAGTTATGGCATCACTGCTTCCAAAACACTTGGTGATTGAATAGGTCGTGTGCTGGGGCTGAGCGGGAACTTTTGGAGGCTTTATCCCCTCACTTGGTAACACTCTGCGTATGGATGACCCTCTATCCACACTGCAGAGTTTCTCAGGGGTTCTTTCTGTGTTTTTGATATCCGCCTATCTAGATAGATATCTCTCTGTGCATTTATGAATATATTCATGCAGTCCACTCCTGTGAGGCAGCAGAACCTTCACAGCTTTACAGCATTCACAAACTGCTGTGACCTTTCACCTTCCTCAGCTTCTGTTCTAAAATAAGTTTATTTTCCAAGCCAGATAATCAGAGAAAAAATTAAATATAGCAGTGATAGTTTTAAGTGCATATTTATATGGATATTAACACAGAATCAGGGTGGTGTCTGTCTTGTCTTAGAGCTGGTGGTAGATCCTTGGGAACTGAAGTTTCTCTGCTCATTGCATTGCCAGAGCAAACTCTCCATTGATTGCTTTGTTCAAACTAAGCACTGAGTGCTTTCTGTTATAAAGGAAAGACACCAAAGCCAGCAAAAAAATGCATTTTTATTATAATTTTTTTCTATTAAGGTGCTCAAGTTTGAGTGGAGTCTTGAAAGCCCTCTGGTGAAACTCCTGCTGAGTCGTTCTCTTCAGAGCATCCAAGTAGCCCATCAGCTTTACTGGTAGGACCATTTGCCATTACAGTCATTTTCTGTCACAGTGAAATTTATCCATGATTCCATTGGTGATAAGCCCTCTTTTGGTTTAAAATCAACAGAAAAACTAAGTTTCGCTACTTCCCTTTCAGCACTGGGTATGGCAAACTTGTATAAAAGACTCACATATCTCTGCCTTCATCCTGGCCCTGGGCAGGAGGAAGAGGGGGAAGTTCTGCCATTTGGTTTTTCAGCATTTTCTTTGTTTGAGCCAAAAGTGGCCTTCCCCAAAATTTACAGTTGGTTCACTTTCAAAGGAGGCTAGCTGCTTTTGTGATATCCCTGACCTTCCTGAAGTTGTCAGAGTTGTCATGTGTGTCAAAATGTATGTCTTACCCATTTTTATATCAGTCTGACTTGCAAAGGTAGAATTTCCAACAGTTCCTTTCCATGATTGTGGAGATGTACCAGGCCTGGCAGAAATTGCCATTCACCACCTACCTCCAACATAAGGGGTCCTCTTATTGTTATTATTGAATTACTCTGTTTGCTGTGCTGTTACCTCAAGGCTCTCTGAGAAAGAATGTGGCTTTTTGATGGTTCAGCATCTGCCCTGTGATCTGAAAATCAAACTCTTATGTGTTTTCTTTTTTTTTTTTCCCATAATTAGTAATGATGGATGAACTGAGCTTTCATTTACAGTTCAACTGGTTCAGATCCCTTAAACCAAAGCTTTCCTCCCTCCAAAGGAAAGAAAACAATTTGAAATGCATTAATTTTGGTTGATGAAGTGTGGGGTTGGGAAGAGCATAAATAATACTTTCATACCTGCACGGTCTCTGGAAGTGTTAGTGGGAATAAAACAGAATTATTAATGTGTTTGTTTTACTGAAATAGGTAGGATAATGTGCTTAATGAGCATATCTTTCAAATAAAGAGAAACCACATTTAGCCAGCCATTTTTCGACAGTGCCTGAAATATGCCTGAGACAATTTCTACTAATATCAAACTTAGTCATACTGAATACAAAATATCCAGTCTGGAGGTTTAAACATGCCCTCAGAGCTGGTAGTTTTCTTGTAAAATTAGAAATTATATCCAGAGTTCAGTGGACAGGGGAACATCATTAGTTTGACTGTGTTTTCTTTAACTTCTCTCTTCTTCTCAGAAGAAAAATGACTGCAGTCTTCTTCCTCTTTACTTCCCAGTGCAAATCCCTATTTTTCCCCAAATTTTGCCCAAACTGTCTGATGTTATAACCTTGGGTAATACAGAGCAGTTATTCCATCCTGAATATATATGTTTATCTGGCACAGTGCAATGTAAAGTGGTGAAATAAATTTATTTTATACACAGCTTTATAGCGTAACTACATCCATATCAGGTAGGTTATTTCTCACTGTATTTTCTGCCTTTCAGCTGGTAGTAGCCCTGTTCATGCTGGGGTACCTCTTTTATTTAGGTGTTTAGTTCATATGTTTCAAGCTAAACTGAGAACAGAAATGTGGCAGACATCTCTTAAAAATTGCTGCTTGTATTCACCATCTACACTTTAGGGGTTTTTTGGTTATTCTGCCCCACCCTGTTCTTCAGTTGTAAACTGTTTTCTACCTAATATTACCTAATTTATGTAATTACTCATGTTCCTGCTCCTGTATTTTAAAAGAGTTTCCCAACCCATAAATTCTACTTAGAAAGTTTACCAGTAATTTTGTGGCTTTTATTAATAAAGTCTTAAATAATTGATAAAGTATTTTCTTCACAAATTGGATTTCAGTCATTATAAAAGTAAGGGAAAGCAGAGGTTTTCTTCCACTTATTTCTAAAGAGACTTTTAAAAGAAGTTCAGTGATTTAATAATGTGGGGAGAACATGTGTGCATGTACACTCAGATAACTTCTGTTAAGAAATGTGATTAGGTTATATTTTATTCTCAAGTGTCACGTTCTGTTTCATTACCAAATTAGCTATCAAGAAACAAGGATTGGTAAAAAAACTCCCTATAATAACAAGTTTTTTGTTTATTTTAATTATAATGATTGACATTACAATACAAATACTGTTAAATAATATAACAATGTGCACACTGTACCTGCCCAAAATAAAACTTGGAAAAGAAGGCTAATGCAATATAGAAAACTGCTGAAGTTGATTTCAGAGCCACAGGGGAAAATTCAGCTGATGTGAGCTTCCATGTTTTACAATACTATTTTAAATTTAGAAATTACTGGAAAAGGTGGCAACTGTGGACGCTATAACTTATTTTAATGACAAATACTATTTATAACAAGATGTCAATTATTTCAAATTGACTCAATTTCCATGTAGGTTAGAGATAAGCAGCTACCCAACAGTGGTGTACCATGTCATCATTTTTAAAATGTTAATGATAGTAAATTGTTAATTTATTTTCATCAAGCAGTGATAAGTTTGTATGAAGATTTTATTTTAAAATTATGGGGCAGTAACTGGCAAAGGTGCACAGAACAGAGAGAATTTTCATTCTTGGGACATACTGTTGTCCCAAGCTGTTGTCAGGACAGTTTCAGTCTGTTCTTTGCTTCCATCTGTTGCAGATTTATTCCATTAATTCTGCTATTGAGAAGGATCTTACACCCTGTTTGAATGTTTGGGTTTTCTCTTATCATTTGTGTCTTTTCCATTCTCTAAATTCTTGAGGAATCTGGGCCGTCTTGCCTCCATCAGTGTTATACCTCCCCCTGGTACTTCTGAATGCCTTCCCAAGGAGGCTAAAATTTGCCCATGCATAGTCTGCCAGCACAGGAGTAGTGTATCTCTTAAATCCCATTTTAGCTTTATTTCAGGACTTCCCAATGTCCATGAGACATGGAGAATTATCCCAATACCTTCCAGACTTTCTCTCTGATGCCAGTCCCACCAGAGCTCCTGGCAGGCAAGAAGGCTGGAGCAAGTTTCCCCATTCCCTGGAGCCAAGGTGTCAAGTTATTAAACTGGTTCTAGCAAAGCACAAAAACTTGCTTGAAGGGAAAGAAACCTGCTGAGCTCTTTTGGGCCCTTCTGCTCGCTGAAAGCCAGTGCTTTTCTCTTTACTACTCGATGTTTCACACACAGGTGGGTTTTTGTCAGCTTTTGTGCTGGAGCTTTAATCCACCTGGCTTCCTGCCAGTTGGTTTCCCTCTTGCTTGAGTGTTTTTGGCTTTTAGCTGCTGTCACAGGTGGCAGCTGCAGCGTGGAGCCAGAACAGCTGGCTGGGGCAGCAGGTGGCCAGGAGAATGTTTCACAGATGGTTGCCTTCCACAGGAAGATTGAATAACAGGGGGAAATGTCCTCCAGGATCTGTGGCAGCTGCTTGAAGGTGGTGCTAGGGAGCAGCACCATCGTCATGGAAGAGTGGAAGTGTTTGTAAATTCCAATAATCTGGTTTGCTTAGCTCAAGGAAAAGTCAGGTGAAAACCTTGCTGATGACAAAATGTTCTTTCGTAGCTTGCCCTCTAAGTCACTTTGGAGAACTTTGCCACTTTTTGGCATTTCTGAACTGCAGGTTGACTGACAAGAGAAAAGGGAGTAGTCTTCTATCTTTTCCAAGTCCACATCTTGTAGAAAAGTAAGAATGTGAGATTAAAAAGGAACTTGGTGGAATTCAGCACACTGGAAACAATGTGAATCAGACTATTGATTTTATGGCTAGAACATACTTTTTTCTATATATACAGGAAAAGAACTATAAGAAGCAAAAAGAACAGCAATGTATAAAAGTTTAAAAATACCCCAGTTACATTTTCTGCTCTTGGGAGGTTTGTACCTCAATACCTTCTTCTCCAAAATCATTACCACTGCTTCATTCAGAACTCCAGCACTGGAACAATTGCCTCATATTTTCTGAAAGGAAATATATTTTTAACTGTCAGAACTGGTCTATGTTAACCATAATTTACTTAAAGTGTTCAAAAGAAGGAATAAATCAAGCAGATACTCCTTTGTCCAACACTCTTAATTATCTGAACATTAAACAGATGACCATCCTCCAGATCTTTTTCTTCCTGCATTATCATATCCTTCTCTGACAGTCAGAAGTTATCGAGTGCTAATTATGAAATGAACTTCCCAACTAGCTGTTCAGAGCAGGCTGAAAACCCCAGCCCATTAAAATGACATGAATGTCAACACAAAAGATGCCTGTTCTTGTTTTTGCATTAATTTGGTCCTTTTTACTGAGCAGAATTTTAAAAAAAAACATGTAATCATATGTGTAACTTTGAACCTGTGTAGGAATAGCCAGTCCAAGGATATTTTTGATTCACCTTAGTGGTGATTGTAAATTTTGTTGGAATTCAAAGAACTTGATGTGATCTTTATGTTTTGGGCTGCAGAGAACATCAGCCGTAGATCACACCTTGGGATTCTAGTTCTGAAATCATAATTTTTTCTTGTTTATCTAACACCAATCATTTGGAGACCTTTTTCTTTTCTTTAGTTACTTAAAGGTCTAGTAAATAACACCATTAGAGCATTATTTGTGTGAGATAATGATTCAGCCAACTTCTGTGCTGAGTGCTTCATTATTAGCTGTGTGGGCCTTGGGTTATTGCCTTGTACAACAGACAGATAATTATTTTGTTTCCTAATTTACAGACTTTCCATTTTCTCAGACTCCAGTTTTAGAAAAAGATTATGTCAAAGGGAGTAAAGAGATTGTTGTGAAGAAGTAACAACTGTTGGGTTTGACCTTTAGTAGTTAGTGACTTAGTGAGAAAATGGTAGATATAAATCAACAAAATCATATCTTACATTTAATTAAACACATTTTAGATCTTAAGAAAAAAATTAGTACTTAGTAAAAGTATTTAGCATTTTAGGGTCACTTTTTGCTGTCTCTAAAGACAAAGGAGTGGACTGGCTTTGACCTCAGCTGGAATTGATGAAAGAAGGTGCCAGCTGGAGGACTGTGGGGCAAGACCCCATTTTAAACTTTCAAAATTCTATCAAAAAGGAAAATTAAAATAAAGTCCAAAGAATTTTAAAAAATCAAATTGAAAACACGACTAGGAAAGGTTAACAAAGAATCTAATTATGGCATTTTAACATTTACAGTATGAAGAGGGAGTTAGTTTTTCCACACTGTTGAAAATTGCAGCTTTTTGAAAAAAGAAATCTGTTTAAAAATTAATAAAGCACAAAGTTATGCCTTTTTGTAATTTAGTGAATATGAGAAAATCTGGTGAGTCACTGACAAAGGAGATAAATAACAGGGTTGTGTGTGTGTCTGTTTTTAATTATTTTAATGATTCTTAGTAGAGTGAATGTGTTCCTGAATGTCTAGAAATCGAGGAATGATGGGTGTTTTTCCAGATAAAAGGGAAGAGGTGAAGGACCCTGGTGATCATACATCAATGTGAGCATGGAGTGAAGCATCATTAATTTTATTGGTGCAGGCAAATATTCAGCAGCACTAAATAAGTTACTGAACACAGAGATAACTCTGTGTGTGTCCCACCTTTGGAACAAAGGAAATTCCATGCCAAAAGTCATATTCAAGGAGGATTAACGTTGTCAAGTGAAGCATAAAAAGTCTCTAAAGGCCAGTTATTAGTGCATGTTACTGTAATGAAAAAACACACCACTGTGTATGTGCACAAGTGAACCTATTTAGAGCTGCAAAGATAAACTGGAAAAGGGGACAGAGTTCTGAAAAGCTTTAATTCATTTTCGCTGCTTCATGATTTATAAGGTAGCACTAAGGAAGAAGTTTTTCAGTGCATTGGTTTTCCACACACAGCTTGTCTGATTTATTTTGCATTTGGCTCCTTTTGCAGTTAAAAATTCTGGAGCTGACAAATCTGGTTTTTCAGCTATGCCAGAAAGCTCCCCCCGAGTTTCAAGTCCTATCTGTGCTAGCCTCTCCAGTAATGGAGCTGAACATGAAGGATGGGTTTGCCTCTTGGATCTGCCCTGTAGGAAGGGTTGCACAGAGCCTTGTGGTGCTCTCATGTCTCGTGATGGGCTGCAGTGACTTCCCTGGGGGGGCACAGAGGGACTCGGAGCAGGGTTTAGTGCAGGTGTCACAGCTTTCATCTCTGCCTTTCTTCCTTATTTTCCCATTTAAAATGTTTTATTATTGCTTCTTTCAAAAAACGTAACAGGGAGCCAGAATCGTTGCTGATGGATACCTCATGTCATCTTTGCTTGTCCCAGAGGGATATCTGGGGATGTAAACCAGAGTAGTAATAAGTCAGGAAAAATTTTGAGAAAACATTGCTCTAGCTCTGTCACCTCACATGGGTAATTTTCAGTCATGAACTTGAAGGATATGGAATTACTTTGATTACTTTTTTTTATATTGTGAAAAACTACTAGAAAAAGATGCCTGCTCTAATCCTAGAAGTTGTTTCTTTATATGAAAATTTTCTTTAGGCCGATACAGAGTGGCCAACCTCAATGATCTGAGATGTCCAAATCATAAATAACAGTAGCTGCAATTTAGAGATGATGCAAATTTCCCAAATTCTAATGATTTTGGAGAGACAAATCCTCAGTTGCAAAGTGAACAGCATGGGGAGAATCTCCTGTGACTCTCAGCTGAGCAGCTGGTGCTGTGTTTCACTGGTGAAATGTTGCCTCTGCAGCCCAGGTGCTCCTGATTCTCAGTGCTCAGGTGAAATACTGGGAGAAGATGCCTCACCACAGATTTTTCAGATGTAGTATCTAAAAAAAAATTAATTTAGTTGTATTTCATGATTTCACTTTCAAGCTTAACGTTTTGGGAATATTTGGAAAAAAACAATTACATTTCTTTCTTCAGTTTGAAACTTTTGTTTTGCTAGAAATGGCAATTACTGTACTCAAAATGAGTCTGCAGATGTTTCAAAATTGCATCACATTATGTAAAGCATTTTATAAGTTTTACTCTGATATAGGTCTTTTATTCTTTCCAGCTTAGCAATTTTCATGTTTTAACTATAGCTGTTTGAACCAATTTTTGACAAAATTTGTCTTGAGCTACCTCAGAGCGTTGTTTTCAATCCATTTTTCTTGGAACACAAAATTTTTGCCTCTTGACTTGAATAAATGCAGTTCAGGCCCAGATTTCCTTAGACTGATATGTTTGCAGCACTCATTTATAGTTTGGCTGTTGGTCACAGCCTGGTCTGACAGGCTGGAGTTTTGTAAATCATTCCTGTTTCTGAACACTGGCAGTGAGAACTTCCAGGAAAAATATGAATAAACTGAGAGGCTTCAAGTGGCTACAGGACATCCAATGCAATGAGTTATTGGTAGGCTTAATGTTGCTGTCAGTTGTGTGTTTTCTGTGGTTAATATTTCTAGGTTTAGTCATCACTCTCCACCACCATGAAAACTGGGCCTTGGACCTTTGCCTAAATAACTGAAACATTAGAAGAAATAGAATCATGAATTAGACATTGTTGAATATGTTGCATCAGGGCACGATTTAGCAGAAAATGACTTCGTAATTTTTCCTCCGTATTGGGTAACTTTTCTTAGAAAAGAATTCCCTAATGCAAACCCAAATATAATTATTAACACATTTTAAAATTAATAAATAAATAAACTAGAATAAAAGGTAATATTTAAGGGAAGGAGATGGTAAGGATTGATAAAAGGTCCTGGCAGGATAACAGTGCAGAATTATTATAATTCAGTATTTTTAGGTGTTTGCAGATGATGACTATTTCAGGATTAAACTCATAAAGCCCTTGCTGTTTGAAAATATTTGTCTGAATGTTAATTGCTTTCAGAATGCTTACCCATACTCAATGGTATATTAGTCTCTAATCACAATAATGTCATTTGGATGGTGACCAAATTCAAAACCATTTGAGAGAACAGAAAGAGCTGTCAGATGGGTTGATTTTGGCTCTTTTGCTTGAACAACACTGCTGTGATGTTGTAATAACCTCCTTTTAAACAAAGAATTATTCAAGGGACCCTTGTCTCACATTGTCTCCTTCAGTGCTTTCTTAGCAAAGAGCCCACCTGGGTATGACTGATGATGTTGGACCCTTGAATTAAACAACACAAAGTGACCAGTAAATCTGAAAAGAATTCAGATTCCTTCCAAATCTAAAACCTGTAAAATTCTTCCCAATGGGTCATACAAGCCACAGGGATCTCTGTCAAAAGACAGCTGAATTATCCTTTAGCTTTTCTCTGGTGTTTGTCAAATACACAGGATGCTGTTTGGTAAAGTTCAGCACATTATTTTTTGTTTCAGAAAGAAAATCAGGCTACAAGAACTGAATTTTTCTCCAAAAGGCCTTTATTCCTGTGTAAAGGCATTCAGAGATAAGTTATCACAATATTGCATCAACGGTGGGTGGCTGACAGAATAATGCAAAGCAGCAAGGAATTTGTCACTGGTTTTTTTTTTTAATGTTCATCAAAAAATCAAAGCTTTTCAGAGAAACATGGAGCTTAGGTGGAAACATTCAGATGGCATGTCAAAAAGTCCTAATTTTTCTGCTTGTCAGTGCAGATGGCAAAGCAGAGACTCATGGCTGAGGTGTGCCAGTGAGTGCCATACTGAGCTCTTTTTTGAACAATTTACCTTCCCCTCTCCATTGCTATAAACCATCCCATCCATTCTAAGGCAAGTCCCTAGCATGCTTCCAGTTCAACTTAGAGAAGGGCAATGCACATTTTGAGACAATCCCTAGTGCAAAGTTTGTTATTTCAGGTACATCTCTGTCACTGTTAGGTTGGACATGATACACACAAATGTGATCAGGGTCTAAAAAGAAAAAGGTTTTTATTCTGTATGTTCTCTAGCTTATATACTCTTAACAAAGGGTGATCGTAAGTCATTAACTGCATCACAATAACTTATTATATTCATTGGTGCAAAGCAATTAGCCTCAATATAATTGGCAAAAGTTTTACAGAAATTTAATAAGACACGTATACACATCTACTTATGCATGTAGTCTAGTTTACGAAAATTTTCATTTATCTTTTCTAATCTGTTTCCATGCTGACGGCCTTGTCTTCTTCCTTACTATGGATACACTCAAAAATCATCAATTCTTATTTCTTCTATTAGTTCAGCTTTGCTTGCAGGCCAGCTCTCAAGCCCCTCCATACTTCCCCCTTTTTGTATTTGAGCAATAAACACAGCTGACAAGGATTTTTGCAGGGCCTGGTGCAAAAATCCAAGCAGACAAGGGAGGACACAGGGCAATAATTACAATTGCCAACAGAATTAACAATCCAGTCTTCAACGAGGCTTTAAGCCACCCCGTGATGCCCCAGCTCTTGAAAAAACCATTCAGCCATCCCCATCCATCATCCACTTGTAATTTCAAGTTTCTGTCTTTCAAGTTTCTCTTTCCCTCTCTTGGTGTTCATTTTGGTTGCCTTATTTCTTAGCTTGAAAACACACCAATCTTTTAGGCATACTAATTTTGGAAATACCATTTCAAAAATGGTATCTCACCTCTGCAGTGTGTTGCGTGGCTGCAGTTTACTGCTGGCTGTTACTTGAGGGAAAACCTTATGTTAAGGAAAAAAATTTAAAAAGAAGTTTTTTAAAAAAAAGTGTTATGAAGTGGAGCCTGTGGGTTTTAAGTGGCAGAAACTGCTGGCAGCATATATATGGGAAATTATTTGTTTGTAAATTTGATCAAAGCCTCAGTGCTGGAGTAGCTATTGTTTTTCATTTGTCTGTCTTTCAAGAGCTAGTATAAATTACCTCCACTGAAAATTTTAAATGGTGAATACAAATTTGTTCATATTCATTCCTTTTTTTTTTCTATTCAGGGTTTTTTCTGGTTCAGGATTGTTTTGGTTTTGTATTATGGAACTGATGTTTTAGGAGAAGCTGTTAGTAGTTTTTTTGGTGTTTGATAAAAAGAACTAATTGGTGATGATTTTGGGAGTTGGTGGTTTGTTGAACTATTAGAAAATTGTATAGATATATATATAGTGAAAAATACATGTTAAAGAAAAAAAATATTTTTTTTTAGTTAGTAAAGAGGTAACGGGCTGGGTCTTGGTAGGCAGTAGAAAAATAACATTCTGGCTGAGTGCTTGCTGGATCAAAAGTGGTTGCAAGCTGTGCAAGCACAGCACAGTGGAGCAGCTCTAGAGTGGTGAGAGTTCTGTTGATGTGGAAATAATACCTTTATCTTTTGGCAGTATAGAGGTAGTATAGGTATTACAATAATATAAAATAGTAATAAAAGTTAGTGTTTACTTGAATACAGAAGCACTGGCACATACACAGGTGGATGATCCTTTCAAACCAGCACCCTCTCTCTTTCACAAAATGAGATTTCCTTCCTTATCTAATAAGTGGTTTGTGGAGTTCAAACCCTTGGATGTAAAGGGTGAGTCTTAAATACTTCAGTGTAAACAGCAAAGCCACCTTCAACATATCTCTCGATAAAATCCTGTTTTATGCTTCTTACACTTGATTTTTCTAGCTTGTGTAGCAAGGCTTATATCCAAGTAGATTAAAAAAATGTATTTTTTTCCCCTTACATAAGTGCTCAGTTTTCATGTTCAGCCTCCCCCAGCAATTGTTCACAGTCTGTCATCCAGTGAAATTAAAATTACTGTTCCCCCAAGGCCTCCTTCCACTTCATTCCCAAGATTCATCCATATTGCCTTGGAAGTGGGTAGAGGATGTAATGTGCAAAGTAGCATGATTCTGGCAGTGGGAAGGCTTGAAGCTGGGAATTCCCTCCAGCTGCTCTGAAAACACCTCTGCCTATTCTGCTTCAAGATCCCAAATCTTCTCCCAGGAACAGAAGCCTGAGCAGTGTTCACTGGTTTAGGAAAGGAGGGAATTGCCACAATGTTCCCAGTGTTTGCAGCAAAGTGTGGCACTGATTGAAGCAACACAATATATGGTTTATATATAAAATTAAAATAAGCAGGCAAAGGAGCAAAGAGGGAATAAAGGTTAGCAAGAAAAATATTTTTATAGAAGGAAGGGTGCAGAAAAGCAAGAGGAAAGCAGACATAAGCACTACTGTAAATGGCATAGATTTGCTGTATTCTAATGATACATTTTACCAGCAGTTAACTTTAGATTCAGGTGAGTTCCCAAGAGAACTGGGAGATGTAGAATGAGTTCCATAATAAAGCATTATTCCCAACTATTACCTGGGAATATGGCTGGCTAGTCTACCCTTCCTGTAGAGTGTAGTTTTGATTCCTACATTGCTATATGTTCCCTTAAAGACCTTTGTGCCTGGAAATGTAATCTCTTTGTGCTTCTGTCTCAGTCTCTAAGTTACTGATTCTAGAAAACAGACAGACATCAAGTCTCCTTTTGGAAAAGCCCCTGGAGACTCCTGCTTGATTGCTTCCCACAAATCCTGCGGCTGACTGAGCTTTGTCTGACATAACTTCCCTGAGAACTTGAAGGGCTAGGAGCCAAAGAATGGTAAATAGTCAGCTGTTCCTTCAGAGTATGGAGCCCTCACATTTTGTGCACTGCAAACTCATAAGAGAATTTTGTCCAGGCAGTGCCATGGGCAAACCCCCAATCTCCTATTTTATACACAAGGGTGGTTCTGGCAGACGTGGTCTAGTCAGTATAAGGGGTAATGTGAATTCTTTGTTCCTACCCTAAAATTAATCTTATATCACAGGAATTTTGAAATATTTGCTGTTCCTGTGACAGCTGGGCCCTGGCTTGAAGTGCTTGCCAGAAATTGCCCTCCAGTTTCCGTGGTTGATGGGACAGAGCAGAGTGACACTTGGAACAGAAAAGTGACAGAACTTAGGAAAGCAGCTCCTGGCACACTCACTCATGTTCCTGTCCAAATGACAGGCCTGCCTGTCACTGGGTCATGTTTTTTGAAACTCCTCTTGTTCTGGAAACCCGTCATCATTATCATAGGGTCAAATTGCACCACTGCTCCCTCTACCATCCCAGGAGCTCTCCCACTCTTCAGAGGGCAAGCCCTCTGAGCAACCCATCCAACATCAGGACTAGCTCTGGTTAGAGCAGGGGCCAGACCAGTGGACATGCAGAGGTCCCTGCTGACATCAGTGACCCTTTTCTGTGCATTGCAAAGGAATCCTGGGACTGTCTTTGCTTCTTTACTCATCCCTTCAACCCTGGAGCCAGCAGGACACACCTTAGTGAGGGTGTTCTTACCTGTGGGAAATGGATTTACACAGAATGTATCTGTATGTGTAAACTTTGAGATAAGAAATGCTGACTTAGAGATGCCATGGAATAGGACAGACATTGTTGAGAGAGAAATGGGACTAGAAACAAGTTTCAAAGGATGGCCTTGCAAATAAGACTGGATACTTTGAAGAAACAGAACTATGAAAGATGCATTGTGGTAGGACCCATGAAGGGTAATTTTAGGTGATTGGCTTTAAGGCATTTACAGCATAGTGAGGCAAAAGTGGATAAACCAAGCTGCTCCTATAATGTATTGTAATTAAGAAATAGTTTCTGATTGTGATGGTGTGAATGATTACATCTGTATTGTCTCACCCTTCACATGAGACTGAAATAGAATAAAAGATTCTCAAATGCCTCTCAGTTGCCCCATCTCTGGGCTAGAAAAGGGCTTAATCCAACACTTACCTTTGGGAGTGTTGAGTGTTTTCCAAATAACCCGTTTTGTAGTAGGTGCCATCTCCTGGTGGAGGCTTTCACCAATAACTTTCTGTAGGGCTCCACACAGGTGGTGTTCAGCTGAGACAATGTCATGATGAAACCCACAGGACAGGGGTTTTTTCATTACAATAACAGCCATTGGCACAGAAGCAGGGATGTGCTCTTTCTTCTGTAGCATCTGAAGGAACCAAGCCTGAAGGCAAACTGAACAAATCCAAAATTATTTAAAAGTAAAAAAAAGCTAGAGGCGCTGAGTTCAACACTGCTTAAGTGGGAAGTTTTTTCTTTTGTTCTTTCATTTGTTTCATTTGAGAGTTCTATCATTTGTTTCAATCAGTCATTTTACAAATATATATTGGAAAATATGAAGAAAATGAATACCTTTAAGAGAAATTACCTGATTATTCCATTAACAGCCACATGCTTGCATATGAAGTTTCTGCAGGAAGGCAGAAAACATAACATTCAATGATATTATTTGAAAGACAGCTTTATAAAATGCCATAAGTTACAAGTGACAGCAAATGCTCTTTAGAATAAGAAACCAGTAGTTTTCAATTAGCGTTAGATGAGAAATTATGTTATGTCAGCTGATATTAAATCGGTATAAATGTCTGGATTAGTACAAAATTATCTGATGTCTGGAAAAAAAACTTAATTTACTGAATTGATATTAATCAGGCTCATTAGCTGTAGTGTGGCAGCTGCCATCTTGGCTAATGAAGAAAGGGCTGAACAGGGATTTCCACAGTCAAATTCATTGGCTTGGATTAACTGAAAGAACAGTCCCTCACCATGGATGTTGTAACAGATTATACATTTTTAACTCAAAGAAGGCCTTGGTTGTACTTCACCAAGTGAAGTGGGGCTCTGTCTGGGAAAAAAGGCTCTGCCATTTGCAATAATTATCCTGTGAGCACTGGGCATGGAGAAGGTCACACAGTAAAAAACATTTTGACATTTCTGTAGCATTTCCTTTATTGAGTGTGGTATTAGAAGTCAGTATTTATTCTTCTAAACCTGCTCCACAATGTCATTCATTGGGTGTGATGATTTCTATCAGGAGAAGCGCTTTAATTTAATTAAACTTGTCACTTTTGAGTGGCTCACACAGCCCTCAGATCACATTTGTGGATAGGGCAGTTTGTCAAAATGGCCACAGTGGCAAATATTCCTGACCTGTCAGTGCCTTGTTGTGTGTGTCACTCAGAGGGACATTGCTTGGTCATGGAAATGGAGCCTCATTCAAAGGATGCCCCATTTAAAATCTTTTTGCATCAATTCAAAGCTGCCATGTGCTGTCTTCAGCTGGTGCCAAGCTTTGTTATTAGGAGTTTTCAGACCAGCAATTTAAAGGTGATTTAAACAATAATTTGCCTGGCTCACCATGGTTGCCACTCCGTGTGTATGGCTGGTAGGAAAAACATGGCATTTACCCATATTAATTTTTGGCATGCAGTGATTTTTGGTCTGTCAGCAGAGTACCCATTTTGATGAAGTGTGGCTGATTGAGGGGCGTTCACAGAGCACAGATATGGCAGGAGAGGAGAGGAAAGATGGGAGCTCTGCATCTCAGTCCAGCTGCATCCTCACAAGGACTGGGCGCAAGGACAACACTCAGGGTGAGAAAGATGCCAAGAGCAGAGCCAGGGAGCTTCAGAGTCCCAGGAGCATCCTGTGTCAGCTGGCTGATCTATATTTATTCTGCCAATGCAGTGACTGCCCCTGGAGAGCTTGCTCCACTCTTTACCTGACTCAGGACATATGGAAATATGACATCTGCTTGCTGCAATAATACCTCCACAAATGTGATTGTGAATCTTGGAACCTGGACTTTTTATCACAACAACTGAATCTTAATTCTGTTTTCTTATGAGAAAAGAAAAATCTGCCTGGGGGCTGTTATTTTCTCCCATATGATTGAAAGATGCTGGTGAGATGGGTTCCCACATGGGAAGGAGGTGGCAATGTTATTAAAAATACCTATTTGCCATGGCATTTACCTCTGGCATAAGAGCAGCTTAGAAACAAACACAGCATTCTGTGGAGAGCCTGTGAGAAATAAATCTTGCCTCTTTTGACAAAGAAAACAGAAGCACAGAGAAATAGAATCATTTTGCCAAGGTTAGCTATCAAGTAAAATTCAGGATGGATTTTCATTCTATATCTGCCTTAAATTCTTCTGTCATGAAAATCTATGGATTTTAACCCCAAGGTTAAAATTCAGTTTGATCTGAAGAGGGTGATGTGAGATTTCTTTGGTAAAAGCTTAAGAAGCAACATCTTCTTGCTTAGGGGTTCATTAAAAGGGATTTTACTTTATTCTAAACTTTATTCAGATCTGGTCCCACAGCTGAACATGTCTCAGCAGAGCTGAGATGGACTTTTAAACCTAGATGAAACTCAATGTCGACTCCCAGCAATGAAAGCGCAACAAGGTGTCTGAAGTGAGATTAATTTCAGCAAGCCTCTGCAAAGCAAGCCAGCCCAATTTCATGTAAGTCTCTGCCTCATTTTCCTACTGTGCCTGCCCTCCAGCTCTTCTGTTTTCCATGGTAACTAGGCCAGCTGTCGACTAGGAAAATACCCTGGGGCCATCTAAAAAAGAAAGCTTTTCTCTTACTAATATCTTACAGCAAGCTTTCCTTGGTACATGAGCTTAACTTCAAATTCCCACTTCTCTATTTACAAAGCTAATATTTGAGGGCAATAAAGCAGTGAAATGGAAGGAAAATCAGAACCAGACCAGTATTTAAAAAGGAGAAATCTAAAGTTATTTCCATCTCTGCTCTGCTCTCCTACCTTTGCAAGAGGTACTATTGCTATGTATAACATGGAGCAAAAAATTAATAGAGGCCAAGAAAAGAGGAAGAAAAATAAAACCAGAGAGGAGGAAATAAAACTAGTCTAGAAAAGGTATGAAGATAAAATATTCTTCTTTACCATGTAAATGCTTGTTCTTCTTTCGTGTCACCATCTTTCATGGTCACCTCTCTTTTAATTAAAATTAAAACATGGTAGCTCTCATCTTATTTGAAAAAGATTGCAGAGTAGCCTTATGCATAAGGAGAGCTGTAATGTGAAGAGATTTCTCCCGTAAAGGAGTCAGAATCATGAAAAGATGAAAAAGTGTGATTTGGACTCTGAAGACTCCCCCACTGAAAACTCTGATTTTCTCTCTCCTATTCCCTCAAAACAAGTGGGTTATTTTTGAAGCCTAAGGGACTGCATGTCCTCATGATGCCACTTTGAGGGTTGTCTCCAGTCATTCTATTGACAAAGTCACCCAGGCAGCAGAGCTAGCAGAGCACTGTGATCCCAAGGTCTGATTCTGCATCCTTTGTTGCTTTGCAGCATTGAGCTGCCACACAGCAAATTGTCACAAAAAGGAGGCTCAACATCTTGCTCTGTCAGATATGAGAGGCCTTGTAATCACACTGAGCTACCAGCATTGCTGAAACATTTACAGCAGCACCTGCTGGGGCTCATGTTTCCTCCCTCTTCCTGTTAGGCACTGATTTGAATGAAGCTGCCTTTGATAGATTTTGGGAAAATAAGATCAGCTGGTCTGCTAGCTTACAGCAGTGATGAAAGCAAAGATCCAGAAGACAGACATGTCAGGAGATAATGTGGAATCAGTTCTTGTTGTATCTGTGCTACCTGTGCTTAAAACACTGTGGATATACAGACAGGCTCTTCTAGAGAGGTAGAAGGGATGCTGCCTTAAAAGAAACATTAACTCCCCATGTGTTTGAAACATATCAAATCTCAGACATCCTTCTGCTGCTGTTGACATCTGAGCACCTTTTCTCTAAAAGTCTGAGACTCCACTTGAAAGAGAACAGTTTTGAATGTAGACATTGTTCAACAAAGCAAATTCTTGTAACTGAATTCAGAGCAAATAGGAAAATTAACAGTTCTGCAGAGCATGTCCTTTTAAATGTCATAATATTTGAAAAGCCATGTCAGTGTCTTATCCTATTTTCCCACCCCCCCTAAACCAAATTCCTCCTTTCCCGTGCCCAGAGTCATTAAAAAAAAAGTAATCTGAAAACTCTAGGATTGTAAGTAAAGATCTGGCTCAGAATATATGAATAAAGTCTGGAACTGCTCCTGTTATGAGCATCCTTAATGACCTTGTAGAAAGACAATTTCAGTTTTCTCCCTGAAGCTATTTCTGTGTTAGTATATTGATGTCATGGTGTAACCCCAGATGGCAAGCAAGCCCCACACAGCCACTGACTCACTGTTCCCTGCAGTGGGATGGGGCAGAGAATTGGGAAAGTGATCAATTCCCTGGACTGAGATAAAGACATTTGAACAGGTAACGGAAAAGCTGTTGCACAGGAGCAGCATGGAACAAGGAATTCATTCATCACATCCCATGGGCAGGCAGGTGTTCAATGACACCATCACACATTGGTGACTTGGGAAGACAAGCAACATCACCCCAAATTTTTCCCCCTTCCTCCTTCTTCCCTATTGTATTTGCAGGGTTTCCCAGACAGAGGAAGGAATGATGAATCTGACTCCATGTTCTTAGAAGGCTAATTTATTATTTTATAATACTATATTATATTAAAGAATTCTATACTGAACTATACCGAAGAATACAGAAAGGATACTTACAGAAGGCTGAAAAGATAATAATGAAAACTCCCGACTCTTTCCAGAGCCTTGACACTGCCTGGCACAGATTGCTAAAAAAGTCAAAATAATTCACATGAAACAAATTAAACAATCACCTGTTGGTAAACAATCTCCAAACACATTCCACATGAGCAAAACAGGAGAAGCAAATCAGATAATTATTGCTTTCCTTTTTCTCTGAGGCTTCTCAGCTTCCCAGGAGCAAAATCTTGGGTAAAGGGATTTTTCAGAAAATGTGACTGTGACACTTCCCCATCTTTGTTTGCGGAGCATGATCCATATGGTCTGGTACATCCCTTGGTCACTTGGGGTCAGCTGTCCTGGTTGTTCAACTTTTTGTGCCCACTCACTTGTGGGTTGGGCTGAGGAGCAGAAAAGGCCTTGGCTCTTCCAACATTGCTCAGCAATAACTAAAACTGAATTATCAACTGTTTCCAGCACAAATCCAAAACACAGCCTCATACCAGCTACTGGGAAGAGAATAAGATCTACTCCAGATAAAACCAGCACAACTGAAAAAAAATTAACCAACAAACAAAGTTACCAAAGTACTGTGGCGCAATTTGTTTAATTCTGCATTTTTGTATACATTTGGATTGCCCAGTGCATGCAGAACCATTCAGAATTAGTTCTGTGTCTTACATTGTGTTTTATAGTGTCATGAGGGATTTTTTTTTGCTCAGCTGTGAAGCTAATGGGAACCACAGATGCTATCCAAAGCCATTTTGATAGACTTAAACTACCCAAACAATAGGCAATTGAAGAAAAAACATTTTCAGTTTCTCCTCAGTGTATTGCTGTGATAACTGTGGCCTAAATTCAGAAACCGTACAAAGCTTTGCAAGTCCATTGGCTCACATGGACTGCTTCATCTGAATTAATTTTGCATTTTATTTATGTAGTTTGAAAGAAGAAGCTTAGTCACCTCCTGTATTCAGTCAATTGCTGGCATATTGGACAGCAACCCAATAAAGCCATTGGGTCTGCTTATTTTAGTGGTGATTATCCCATCTAATCCCATTCCCTGCTCACTCCCAGTGCAGCTCCCCACTGGGAAGAACACAACAATTTCTGTTATGCGTGGAATGAATGGTGCATTTCAGTTCCTCTGCATGAATTTACTTTGAACTCTCACAGTGACAGATTGTTGGACAATTTCAGGCTTTGCTGATGCTGGTGTAAGATACTGCATGGAATTCTGACAACAATACGTCATTTGTTCTGAGGAGAAAATCTGCAGCTTTGGAAAAGGCACAGACAGGGACACACTCAGTCATGTGAAGAAGGCACTGGCAAAAATGGAACCAGACTTTTCAAAATTCATGCCAGAGTTTCTCATTGAATGGAAAATAATGCTGTCCAATTGATAATGTTCAGGAAGATATCAAATGCAGTATTTTTGTTAAGTAATATTCTTTTTTTCTTATTTCCAAATGCAGTTTTTGGACAGGAGATTTAATGACTATATTTAAAGAGGCAGTGGTGGTACTTCTTTTTAGTACTTCTTTATTCATAATATACTATGAATATTAATATATTCAAAACCAGTCAGACCAACAGTTGCAAGTCTGAGCTTAAGTCACCCTCAGTATTTAAAGACACTTTGAGGTGAAGGCTTTACTTTTCTATAGCTTTGGATTGATGTTTTATTGGGGTGGCATCTTTGGCGGACCCTACTCAGAGATTCTGAAGTTATCTGAGGTCAGTACTGCTGTACACAAACTGCCTCTAAATTTTGTTGTGTTGGTATTCTGCTGGAGGTAGGTATTTTTTTTTGTTTGTGATAGTGTATTAATACATTTCTGCTTTCAGATCCTACCCGATGAAGGAGAGCAAATTAAAAAAAGACACACTTTGCTAACAATTTTTTTTTTTTTACTTTTTCTTACCAGCTGGAGCAGAAAGAGACAGACACTGTTGGTGCTGCTTTTTACTGGATGATTCTTGTAGCACTTACACTGATGTTATCATATCCATTCAACAAATTGGAGAAGACCTTTTGGGGGTGATTGTTTCTTGCTTAAACCTTAGACCAAGCAGCTTCTATCTCTGCTAGTGATACCTGTGCTTTTTACATTATACTTTCAATTAATTCTTGATACACTTCACTTTCAAGGTTCATTTCATTTCTGTTTCACTTTCAAGCTCTTTCTCCTCCAGACAACACTGGTTTTATCTGGGATTCATTTTCTTAATGCAAAGTGTGTGCAGCTAGCTATATTACATATCAAACAAAACATTTTTCTGCCAGGCAACCTCAGCAGGGTTTGGCACCTTCCCTGCACAGCAGAGCATGGCCCTTGTTTTCACTGATCTGGTAATTTTTTTGTGAGTCAGCAGGACATGCATTCCACAGTTCAGGCATTCAGTGGGAGGAGCTGCCTTGATTGAATCTCCTGAATCAAGTGATTTGTCTGAATGCAGATTCTATTGTGGTGTTCATAAAGAACTTTAGGAAGTTAGAAAATAATGGCAGTGTTGTGTTTCTCAAACCTAACACCCGTGCTTTATATGTCTGCAACAATATTTTGTTGTCAAAGGGAGATCAACCTGATAGACTTCTGCTGTATGCTATTAAAAAAATCAGAAAAACAAAAGCAAAATAATCATGTGGTATGTTAAAACAAAATTTCACTTTAAGCAGAGTTATTTTCTGTTCAAGGGTAATGCTTTGAAAAATGAGTCTATAAAAGCAGCTCTGTTTTATGAGAAGCAGCATGTGGAACTGGCTGTAGGTTTCTCATATGAGAGGACTGAAAAGCCAAAAGTGGACAGGTGCTTCAAGCAACTGAACAGCTGCTGTTTCTTCATCTTGGAGACTTAGTGATGACAAAGATTCATGTAAATAGAATTTCTCTGAAATATTCATAGAAAACATACCACACTTCACTCAGTCTACTCAAGAAACAGAAACTTTCCTTTTTTTCTTGTTCTAGACTAGAAATAAAGATGAAAGATCAGCAGATGAAGCAGAGCTTTGCCTTTTGTGCCTCTCCCTGCCTGCTGTCTTTGTACTTGCTCAAAAAAAAGGGAGAGCAAAAGGAAGTTCAGTCTTTATCCTTCCAGTCAGGTTGATGTCCTTGCTCTGTGTTTCTGTAAATCCATGGAAAATGCTGGGTACTCCAGTCTCTTGGGAGAATTGCAATTTCTCTTCCATCCGTCTTGCACAGTAACTTCTGCCTAATTGACTTTGCTCCCCATTTCCCCTGCAGAAATTGTATTATTCTTAACATGACAGGTGTTTTGCGCTTCCCACCTGTTAGTTTGTTTTTATGTCTGTTATTTTGTCATCCGCAATACCCCAATAGTTCCACCCACAATGCTGCTGTTGTTTCTGTGTTTCTGTTTCCTTTTCTTTGATTTCTAGTGCATAAGTCACCCCTTTCTAGAGTTTGGGACTGGCTGTCCAGTGCACTACTGGGGAGATAAAAAACCTAAGAGAGGTTTTACTTGCAGCTGAGTAATTAAATAATAGCTGCAGTTGCCCACTCATCCTCATGATCTGTCACAGGGTAGATGGAGTCCTTAACCTTCAGCTGTACATTTTTGTCATCTCTGTCATCCATGTGTCTCTGGGGAACTGAGACTTGAGTAGCTGCAAAGCCTAAGTCCTAGAGCCAAGCCAGCCCTGTTCCTTATTCTCCTGCTTAGGAATGCAAGCAGTGAAGTGTTTTCTTCAAGGAGCAGAAAATGAAAACAGTTAAAAGCTTCAGGCGTGTGCCGCAGCTCGGTGGCACCATAAAGCACAAAGGACAGATTAGGAGTTTTGCAGGATGTCTAAGGATAATTAAGACAGATGGCAACTTCAGACACAGAAGCTGTACAGTGGTGTTTTGTCTGCTAATCTTTGATAAAAGGGGCTGCAGAGAATAATTTTAAAGCAATTATTGTCATAATGAGCAGCAGTCTTGTACCATTGTTTTCTTCTGTTATCTGTCCTGCCTCCGACTTAGAAAACCAACATGAAATGCACCCTCAGAACAAGGTCAGGTTTACCAAGGATGGACCAAAACCAGAACGTACCTCAGCACTCACCTTACACCTCTAAGGCACCTTGTTTTCATGGTGTGTCTCTGAATTCAAAAAACCTTTTGCAGAGTATACAAAGTGTGTGTTGGTAGGCACCGCTTTTGTGTAACAAATCCCAGAAATGCACTTGGAAACAAATTAACCAGGGTCACTCTCCTGATACTGTGTCTAAATAATCCAGGCAAACTGCCCTGCTCCTTTGTAACAGCTAGGGGCTAACCCTGCAGTAAGATTCTGCAAATCCTGCCCTTTTCTTCTTGGGGTTGGGGGTTTTTTTGGTACCAGGTGGTTTGACAGGCTACCTGTGAGCTCATCTGTCCTGTCAGGCATCGCTCCCCAGTTCACCCTGCTCCCCTTTCTGAGGGAGACAAGGAACAGATGCTCAAGCAGCAGTGTTGTCTGAGCCACCTCACTCCTTCATTTGTCTGCCAAATCCTACTCAGAGAGCAGACTGTGTCAGCTTCCCTGTCTTCCAGCACCACAGAGGGAGGATGAGGCCAGCTCACCTGTTTTTCCAGCAAGACCCTTCCTTCCATCCAGTCTTCTTCCTTTTTTTTTTTAACTTAGTTACCCTTTTCTCAGTATCTGCTAGGTTTAGTCCTCGTTCTCCTTCTCTGACACAGCAGCCTGACTCAATTCCGCCTTCTTTTCTTCCCTGTGGCAAAAATCTCCCAGCCCTCTTGCATTTCTAGGTGCAGGGAACACACAAACACACAGCCCTGCAGCTGTGTGTGCCAGGAAATGGGGCTGGAGGCACCTTGCAGGCATGGAGCAGGTGTGTGCAGAGAGGAGAAGCAGCTGATTGCAGAAGGCTGAGGCATCTTTCAAGGTATCCCTGTACCTGACCTACTCATTTTCCAGATTTCAGGTCAACTTCCTTCTGTACTATTTCACAAAAGTGACCTGAGACACTGAGTGTGTCTGAGTTCACCAGGGCTTGCTAAGAACAAAGGTGTTTGTCCCAAATCACAGAACCTGAAGACTAAAGAAGCCTCTCTGTTGTTAGGAGCAAGATGCTCCATCTAGGCCTGGCTAAAGCCAGGCTTTTGTACAGACTTCTGTCTTGCAGAATCCTCTGAAAATTATCAGGAAAAAACAACTTCACATGCTTCTTTACTGGCAGCTTTGGGTTTTAAACCATCCCAATTTTGTCTTCCTCTGTCACAGCTAGGCATCCTGTTCTAACTTGAAAATTTCATTAGTGTCTTGAGCACTTCTCCATCTCACAACTTGAGAAGCTGCAGATTTTCCTATCTCTGCTGAGTTCTCACCATGGCAGGGTGAAGATGTGTGTGCCAGCAAGCTGGGAGGACAGAACAGCAACAACATATTTGTTCATTTGTTGGACAAACATTTCAGGAAAGCCTACAATGAGCCATCACATCAAAAATTGTCCTGTGTGTCCTTTTTGGGACCACTTTTATAGAATGAATGTAAAAGTCACAGCCAGTAAGTACAAATCATTTTGCAAAGGAAGGTCTGCAGGCTCTTAGGAGCACACCTGCACATACATCCTCTGTCTTCATGTACACCTTATGCATAAGCTCTCTGAATCTGGCCCATACTCCTTTCTCAGAAAGGAAAAAGAAATTGTTATATCATATGTGTGTGTGTATAAGCTCATTTTCTGTTATATGTGTGTGTATAAGCTCATTTTCTGTAAACACTCAGCCACAAGAATAATCAAAACATGGATCTTCCATGTTGATCTGTGTTATACAGGGAGTAGCTCTATTTAAAATAGTGAACCAATTTGCTTTTGCTATTTTGCTTGCTCTATGTGAAGTCCTAAGCCTTTCATTTTAGTGAAATAAAAGCTGGTTTAATGTTCTCTATCTGAGAGGATTAAAGGACATCTCAAACATGAAGAGGTAGCCTTTATGGATTCCCTAAATATGTGCTACTGAAAATGGAGTAGGTGAAGGAATATGATTTAGATAGTCAGGAGCTGATTCCAGTGCAAGCCTTAGTGCAGACAAGGCTCTGCACCAGCATTTCAAAACAGATATCACAGTGATTGTTTAGGTGCATTTGTATTTGCAGGACAGAAGTGAAAAAATTCAATCTGTGTGCAAATAAAAATGCACTGTTTGGCTGCACTGAGACTGAGCTGGGCTTTGCTTTGGTAGACTAAAATTCCTGCCCACATGACAATTTGGACTGTACCAGTGGTGCTTTTATTTAAAGGATAATCACCAATCCTTTATTTAAAGGATAATCACCAAGCCTCTTCCTGCCTTGCTGTTGAAGTGGACTGAGTGTGTTTTTATTTTAAATAGTCTTGTTTGCCTACAGCTGAGCTAAAAGGCAGAGATTGATGCAGTGCCCTAAACACAGGTTATTTTAGACAGCACAGGAAATCTGAAACATCTGCATGGCAGTGGCACACAGGAGATGTTGCCTCTAGGGGACTCATGCCCTTCCAAGGCAGCAGCTGGGGGAAATGGATTTTCTAGGATATCTAAAATGGCATGAGCTATTGACATTCAAGCAGGTAAATCCCATCCTGTGGAATCTTGGGCTTACTCTGATGGAAATAGGAAGGAATATGTTTATTCACTGCCGCATGTGCAATGTTCCTCAGTTTGTGAAAGGTTCAGGGTTAGAACACAGCAGCCTCTATGTGCTCAGGTTTGCCTTCCACCAGGCACTGCAATGACAGCTTGTATTTCCTTCAAATCTAAAATGTAATTATTTGTTTCTACTAGTCTACAGTGAAAAAAAAGTAATTTCAGACTTCTCCAGAGAGTGTTGATGATAAACTTCTCATATTGCTTCCCTTTCATGTCTAGGCATTTCTGATAGAAACACCACTCATTCTTTAAGGATTTTCAAATCCTCAGATGTTCAGAGGTTTTGGGTAACTGGAAAGAGTTTTCAGAAATCAGTAGGTGATATTGTTCTGCCTTGAATTATGTAGGAAAAGAGAACCTAGAAAAATTACTGCTTCATAAAAGGTCCCTCATCACCAAAAGGGCATGTGCTGCAGTAGCAATACTGCAATGCCTTATATATGATTATTATTATATGTCATATATATCATATTATACATTATATATATTATATATATGAGATTATAGCAATACTGTAATGCCTTATATATTATTATTATTATATGTCATATATATATTTGTAGGAGTTGAAGTGTCTATAGGAATTATTGGTTTTCACCCTTAAATATCAGCGCTTCAAATAATTTCTTGTTTTTTGTGATGTGACATATTCATATGTCACATATTCATTTGTGTGATGTGCCTTGACAGTCAAGAGCTTCTCTCATTTCTGTCCTGTGAAAAGTGGCATTATTTTTTTATGTAGGGGAAGCTGCATTAAGATTCAGACATTTATAAGGAATTTAAGGTTTGAGGTGTTCCCAAGGGTGAAGCTGTGAGAGGGAGAGTTCACACCAAAGCAAAGAGCAGTTCCCCAGTCCTTCAGGCAGAGGGAAATCCCAGGATGTTAGCAACAGTACAGAGCCGGTGGTTCCATCTACACTTACAAAAATAAATCACACAATGTACAGAACCTCTGGCCTGTGTAAGAAAAAAAAAATCTCCCAATGATCAATTAGATTTAAAAAAAACCCCTAAACTCCCCAGCTTTCCTGACCCAAATAAATGTGTAATTGGAGAAGGCTTCATGGTGATTATTATTAAAAAGAGTATGGGTTTGGCTTTATTTCTCATTTTATGTTGGCAGTAACTCCAGTTCCAAAGCTTTTGCAGGCTTCAGAAGAACTAAAAGCTGAGTTTTGCTTTAGACCAGCAATTGCCAGTAAAGAAGGAATAAAATGGGCTCATTTCACTCTTTTTAGCTGTATAGCCAATTTCAGAAATGTCTCCTCAGCTTAAAATAGTGAAAGTTTCTAGAATTGATGGTACATCTGAGACTAAAACAGTCTTTAAATGCACCTCCTGAAAGCTGAAAGATGTGCTTGCTTGTATAAATGAACTGGCAGGAGAAAAAAAATAATTTAGGAATATATATTTAACCCTGGCCTTCAAAAATGCAACTTCTTTTCACTTTGTTAACTTTTCTTGCAGAAATAAAAAGCAATACAGGCGTTGCACTATGTATGACAATAAGAAATGACAGTTTTCTGTTTTTTCAACACATTTGGAATCTCATTATTATCAAATGGAACTTGAGTCTCATTGCCTGGAAGCAATAACAGTTTTTTTCATTCTCTGCTGCCCAAAGTGACCAAATGTAGATTAGTCTGGAGTTTCTTGTCCCTGCTAGAACTGATAAATAATAAAATTCATTTTTAGATACACAGATGACTTTTTTTCCCCCTCCTTCCTTCAGGCTGCTGAAGAATGCACAGAATGAAGTTCATTTCAGAATGTGGTATAAGAAACTTCTGGCTGCTCTCCAATTCTGTGCTGGACAGACCCTGAACAACGAGTTTTCTAAGGAAGAAAAACTCATCAGAATTCTGGAAGACATTGCCACAAAAGTGAAAGCTGCCAGTGACCCAAAAAGAAAGGTTTGTTAAAAAATACTTCCCCTTCCATCTAAGTTTCTGTAGGGAATTTTATTTTTTCTAAGGTAACACTTCTTTCTTTTAATACACTTTTTTACATAAATAAACCAAAGACTTGACTAAACTTTATTAATATTTTTCTGCTCTGAAAAAAGGTAGCACATAGATATTTAATGGGACAACTCTCATCACTGTTACTCTTGAGGTCTGCAAATCTTTTAATCCATTTCAATTCCTTCATCAGTGGCTTCTCAAAGGGACTTGGAGGTGGCCAGAAATAACGGCAACAAGGCTGAATATCATTTCACTGAGAGAAATGCTCACATTCAGCACCTCATCCCAAAATATTTGACTCCTGGAGAGCTGCAGCATTTCTTGGAAGCTTTACTAAGAGTTGTTCTTGGCAGGCTGGACATATCCTTATTTCTTAGCAAAGACAACTAGAGTGGAATGTAGCTAATATCTCAAATATAGCTCTCAGCAATGAGCACGGAACACACATCTGCAGAGATGCCTCCATGACAAACTTGCAGTTGTCTTCTCCAGTGGGTGCAGCTTTTATATTGCATAGATACATTTCCAGTTCAGAACTGTTAGTTTTCCAGGACAGCTGCTGTTTTTCCTGGTGTATAAAACTGCTTCTTGTTGAAATCTCAGCAAGGCAGAGCAGAAAGCCAAATAAAAATATACTTGCTACTGCTGGTTACCAGGAACGATATCATGAATCTTTCTGCCTTGTTAAGGATTCAAAGGTTTTCAAAGGGTTTCTCAGGAAACTCTCAGTGCTGCTACTGAGAGCAGCAAAGCAAACATGGAAGTAAAAAGACAAAAATATTTGCAGAAGGAAAATCCATGCAAAGAAGAAGAAATAGCAGTAATACATTCTACATTACCAATGCATAATTCAGATTTTAGAGATTAATCTCAAGGCTGCAGTTACTATGATACTGAGAAGCTCCCAAGCCTTGCAGTTAACAGAATTAGGCAAGGGAGATCACAGTGTGGAGGCAACAAGCAACAAATTGGGAAGATCTTAGGAAAGGCAAAAAATCCTATGAGATACAGCGGAGCAATACAAGGCTAATTGAGCCCTATTGAAGGGTGTTGAATCATAGAATCACAGAATGGTTTGGGCTGGAAGGAACCTTAAAAATCATCCAATTCCAACCCCCTGCCATGGGCAGGGACACCTTCCACCAGACCAGGTGGCCCCATCCAGCCTGGTTTCACAGGTAGAGATGTTTCCTGACATCCAATCTAATCCTTCAATTTGAAGCCATTCTCCCTTGTCCTGTCACTCCATGCTGTTGGAAACAGACTCTTTCCATCTGAACCTCTGGGGCAGTGTGAGCTGGTAGCACATCTAGGCAGAAAAGGCATCAATGTGGAGTAAAATTACAGCTCTTATTTTTAATACCCCAGCGTGACCTCATTCGCTGCTTTAAGGTCACACGGATGCTGTCAGCTCTGGAAATTGCGTTGCTTGTTTAAAGTAAAGAATGATAGTAAAAATTAAAAAAAAATAAAAAGAAAGAAATAAAAAGCTCTTTTTTTTTTGTCCTTTCATGCTGCCATAATGGTTCTTGTGCTGCAGGAGGTGTTGAAGATGGAGCTCAGCAGACTGCAGCAGTTCTTCCAGGAGGTGAAGCTCTGCCGGCTGCCCCTGAACCCCGCCCTTGTTGTGCAAGGCATAGAGGCAGATGTAAGTGTGATCCATTACACCTTCAATTTTGGTTTTTAGTCTAGAGGGGAGAAAGAGAGAATGCCTGCATGGAAAGGATCAGGAAATTATCATAGTGATATGGAGAATAAATCATCTGGTTGATTCACACCCAGCCTAATCTCCTTCAAACTTTTGCTGAGGCAGAGGTGCCAGGATGGGTAGGGTGGCTGCTGCATGAGTGTCACACCAGCCAGAGATTTCACCTCTGAGCAGCCCATCCCCAGCTCAGCTGCCCTGCCGTGGTGTTGGCATTGGCAATGACACCTGGGAGCTGGGACCTGGTTCCCACTGTGGGAATCCATAAAATCAGAGGGTTTTGGGAAAGCTGCAAGAGGCAGGCCTCAGAGACAGCAGAACTGGGATTAGAGCTAAGCAGGAGCCATGAGATAGGTCAGCAGAAAAATTATGTTGGAAGTAGAAAAGTAAGTCCAAATAGAACAATGGTCTGTGTATTGACGTTTGTCTAGAATAACTCCCTAAGCTACAGAAAAGTTGATCTAGCAAGACATTAGGAAGTGGTAAGCTTAACAGTGGAGCTCTGTGCATTGTGTTTTAATGCTTACAAGCAGGTATTGTATTTGAAATAAGCAAGCATTGTTTAACCAAAGATATGTGTGCTTATAGTGCTTGGATGGAACTACTGTCAATGTACTTTTGCTCTATATGATTGATCAACAAACTTATAAAGTAAGTTGTAACATTAAGTTCTTGGTCTGCTGCCTGGGATGTGAGCTGCTGGCATCTTCCCATTGTCATAACCATGGAATGAGGCTGATGCTGGAAAATAAAACAGCTCAAGGCACATTCCTAGCAGTCCCATCCCGTTTGTAATTTGTACATAGCCCCTGGCTGGCAATACCCACCAGGTAGCCCTTGGTGTTTTTCTCATCAAGACTCTCCCATGTCAGGTATGGGAGCAGCAAAAGGTCTGGAGCCAGCTGTCTGTTTGCTGAGCTGACTGAGAATTGATAAAATGTTAAATATTCACACTGCCTTATCTGTATCTACGACCCCTATTAAACATGACTTAAGGATAAAGGAAACAGCAATGCTCTTCAGTGTTACTTGACTTGACTTTGACTGTAGTACTAAGATTCAGTTATTCATTGTTCAGAAATATTTTCATAAACAACATAGAGCCAGGAGTAAGCTGATTCATCTCTGGAAAAGGAAAATGTATCCAGCATGAAGAAAAACCCGAACAGCTGTATATATATTACCAGTTATAACCGCCTAATTACAGCAATTTGTGCTCTATTTTTGTTCTCTGGCTCATTATCCATAGCAGACCTGATTCTAAGAGGTGCTGATCCCTTCAATTGCCTCTGACCTATGTTTCTCCAAGTAATTGCTATTCAGCCTTGATCTGGCTGAGAACTGAGGTCTTCCAGCACCCCACAGGCTTGGGCAAATCGTGTGTGATACAAGTCAGAAGGATGTGAAGCCTGCTGCTGCTCCCTGCTTTCAGGCTTTTGGAAATAATGACTAATGGAAAGGTATCTCAGCATAAAGTCATGCTATTTATACTGCACCAGCTTGGCTGGACAGATACAAAAGTGTTTAAATCTAATATCTGAAGAAGTTTTTTTTTGTTTTTTGGCGTTTTTTCATTTTTCTTATATCATTATAGGCCGTTATCTTTCTATAAATACATGTCGTTTCTTGATTGGACTGTACGCCAGTATAATCATGCAAATGAGAACTTTTAAGTGCTTATAATTACCTAAATTTAATTCATTTTGGTGTCATCTATTGATTTTGCCAGTAGCAAGCCCTGCTCACAGCCCCATCAGAGTCACATCATCCCACAGGAACCTTTCAAGCACTCACTGAGACATTTCAATTGGCAAAATTCCGACTGAAATGGAATCATTTCAGTGGTGGAGGATCAGAATTTCATTGCTGATAATGGCTCTGGCCCATCCCAGTGGTCTTCTGTGGCTGAGACAATATTTGCCTGCTGGTGCCATGCTTTGAGATGTTCAGATGAAAAGCTGCAGACAGCTGTGTCTGGTGGAGCTCAAATTGAGCCTCCCTTACACTGCACCCTGTAAGGACAGCAGCAGCTCTTGTGTGGTGCTCATTATTTCCAGAAACCAGGCCATTAATTTACCATTGTCTCTAGCTGTTTTTGAGGGGTTTCCCCACCACCTCTCCTTGGATGTTTTTAATGAGGGTAATAATTCCACCCCAAACTCTCACAGGATTTGCAGTGCTTGGCTCATTAATGCTTTTTGAAGCCCTTTGAGATCTTCAGGTGGAAGGAGCTGTAGAGCATGAAAGTCAGAGTTTGTGCTTAATTAAGATAAATCCCACATAAAATACAGCGTGATTTTCAGAATTTGCTGTATCCTCAGCCAGAGTGAGGTAATCAAAGAAACTGGCAAGTTCTTTGCTTCCATGTCTGATTGGGCAAGGCTGGGTTATTTTCAGAAAACAACGGGACCACAGGCTTTTCAGTGCTTTAAAACTCATTAGATCAGTCTTATATAATTTATCCACCCAGTTCCAGGCAAAGCTTATTGTTGATAGGCCTGGGTGAAAATGAAAAAACAATTAGCACATAAAATATTATCTGTTCATATGGTCTGATATTTAAGTGAAGCAGATTGTCTGGGGACAAGAATTTCTTGTTTTTCAGACCCAACAAAACAGTCAGTAATATCAAGAATTATTTATTTTTGCTGCCACTGCTATTGAGCAGTGTTTAAAGCTAGAATCTTTTTCAGAGGTATTGTATTAGTCTAATGTTTTGTTTATGTGACACTGTTGTTCTTCTGTTTCATCTTTCTTTCCCCTGCAGTCATGTTCTTATTTTACATCCAATGCCTTTCCCTTAAAAATCTCCTTCATCAATGCGAATGCTCCAAGTGGAAACATCAATGTTATTTTTAAGGTATGTTCTTCCTCCACTCCTCAGGTCTTTTGGTATGGAAAATGATAATTTAAAATTCACCTAATTTATATTTTAAAGCTTGAGTCTGAGAATAGTTGATTTAGCTCTGCTGCTTGTTTATCCCTATTATTTTTGACACTAGAACTCTTAATGAAACATGTTGAGGTAATACACTGAAGTGTCACCTTTTTGATCAACAGAGAATCAAACAAATTATAGCAGTTTTTCCTTAGTGAAGACAAGCAGACTAGAATATAAAGTTCACATTTTAAACGCAGTTTATTAACTAGGGCAGGTCTCAGAGAAGAGATAGATCAGAGTGACTGAACCCTCAGCCTCGTCCATATGTCTCTAAAAAATCAAAATACTGGAGTGTTAGAGGCTCCATTTGCCACACAACCCTAATTCTGCCCCTGTCAGCCAGTGTGGGCTGAGGAAGATGGAGCTGGAGGAGGCAGCAGAGGAGCTCTGTCTGATTGGAGTTACATGGAGGAACTGACTCAGAATAAACTCTGCCTTATTTTGCAGTTGTCACCTAGAAAAGCTTCAGAGTTCAGAACAGCACATCCACAAAAGACAATTTTAAAGTTAGTTCCCTTTTGAAAGAGCAAAAGTCTTCCCTAAAAGTAGATATTGGTTTTAGAGAAGAACACAAGTTCATAAAATGGCTGATGGGTAAAAAATGGTTGGTTGCCAATGGCGTTATTCTTAGGTACTTTGCAGAATCACTTTCCAAACAAGGAATCTAAGAAATTGATATAAATAATTTTTTTTAAAAATCCAGATTCTATGCTGTCTTAAATTAACCTGCCCTTTAGAGCAGCTGTTATTCTCAGAAATAGAAGTAAGCTTCCCAGGCCTGCTAAGGGGAGAAGTTAGCTATTTTAAGTTTTTCTGAGCATTTAGAAACCTGTTTCATGTGCTGTTTCATCTGAGAATCAACATTAAGTAGCAGGTTCCTACCTACTGGAGCAAGCACCTGCTCATAGGGCTTTTAAACAATTCCATTGGTTCTACTCAAACATTTTTTTTTCCTACCTAGTAATGTTCAGCAAGCAGCTCATTGTCCAGTTGCTGTAAAAGTATTTTAGCTGCTGTCACCTTCTCCTGTCAGCAAAACATTGTGCTAAAATACCTTTTGCTTGTACTATAGTTCAGTTGCTTATTCATGACAGATAACTCATACATAAAGGATAAACACAGTAAATGATAAGGGTATCTTACTAAATTGTCTTCCTACTGTATATGTGAGGGAAGGTAAGTGGAGAGAATAAGATATTTTTACACTTTTAGGTGCTAAGAAGAATTAATTGGAGTCTTTTATGAGAGAAAAATAGATTCAGATATTTTGTCTTTTTAAGACGAGTTTGTCTCCTCAAGTACTTTCCTGGGAGTAAATGTCTGTAGATTGGAATACTTGTGTAAAAAGAATATGATGAAAGAATAAGGTACTTAAAATACCAATTAAAATTATGTGTGGGATGGGGGGAAAGAGAAAATCAGGGCTGTTGTTTTTGCAGGCCATTTACTCAGCCATGGTTGAAAATAATCTCTTCATTAATTCTTGTTGCTACAATTAAAGCCCCCCATTTCCCTGAGATTATTGTTTGACTAACTCCATGGGGAGAGGGGTCATCACTGCTTGGAACTGAATATGAATCACATTATGGATAAAATGTAAATTTGTGATAAAATTCCCTTGCAAATACCAAGTTGTGAGGCTTAATGTGAGACAAACGCTGTCATTTGTGCAGAGGGGTCCAGCATTAAGGAGACTTTAAAATGTAACTAAATTAGGATCCTACCTCTGGATTAAATTTCCAAATTCTAATAATTACATAAGAATAATAAGCAGAAAGGCCACAGTTAAGCAGGTATCATTTGTTACCATCTCAGTGGCTGCCAGAACTGTCCCTGTCTGGGTGTGCCATCTACTCTGTCCTCTCCTGAAATTATTGAGAGCTAAGTAGGAACTTTGAAGGAAAACAAGACAGAGTTATTGAAATGAATATAGCTGCTCTGATGGGCAAAAAAGTCCCAGTTAAATAGGACATTATTTCTGTCTGGTATTGAAGAAGAAAACTGAATTTCATGTGCAATTTTCACAGATAGGTGATGATCTACGTCAAGATATGTTGGTTCTCCAGATTATTCACCTGATGGACAACATTTGGCTCCAAGAAGGACTAGATATGCAAATGATCATTTACAGGTGTTTATCTACAGGGAAAGGACAAGGTCAGTCTTAAATTACAAAAGGAGCCTGTATTACATTATTCATATTTCATCTAAACAGTGCCATATAAGATTTATTTATTCTGCCTCTCTAGAACTCATTGGATTTTGTAGTAAGTAGAATTTTCCAAAAGCCTCAACACTGTCAGCTTGCAAAACATTCTTAAATTCACATATCAAAACCAGGGCTTTGGAGAAAATGGGCCCTAGCTACTGAAGTTTTAATCCAGTGTATTCCTAACTAGATGCTTAAATGAGCCTAGATGTATGTGGCTACACAAAGTACCTGCAGACAAGTGATGACAGCTTTGTGCTGTTGATTTTGAAATATTATTCTTGTGATTTATGTTGCTTAGGGCAGGCCTGACTCATCTGAAAGCTCTATTTCTCTCTTTTATGGTTGTTGTAGCAGAGCTGTAGCAGGGGTACCAATTGCTTGCTGTAGAAATCTGCTGACAGCAGTAAGCTGCCTATATTTCCCTGACCAAATCTTCTACTGGAAATAATCCTAGCTCAAAGAGAAGGCTGATGTATCCAGATTACCTGCTGTACAAAAGCTATTAAAATAGAAAAATTAAAAGAAAATCGTTGCTCTCTGAGCCACAAAGTGAACATGAGAGAGGAGGAATGAGCTAAAGGAAATAAGAGAAAAGTATAGATGAGTTCAGACACAAGGCATGTGGTGGTGGTGACCTGGAAAAATCTCCTCCCTTCTTTGTGGGATGGGAATCAAAGCTTGAAAGCTTCTGCTTCAAAGGCAGATAATACAAGAATACTATTTCTGGACATGACATTATATATAGACTCTTCTATATACTAATGCTTAATTTGATGTTTGCCAAGAGAGATACAGGGGATCATCTGCAAATAATATTCTCTCCCTGACAGTCTCTTCCTTCCAGCATCATAGCAGCAAAAACCCCTCAGTGGCTCACAGACTTTAAATATGTCTTTCCTTACGAGTTCACATCAGTGCTAAGATAATTGATTTACAGTTAATTATTAAGGATAAAGTGCCATGCCTGTGGTCACATAGGGCACATGTACCCAAACCTTAGGGAGCTTTGGGTACACAGTTTTTCCAAGTCCTAGGCTCATGACTTCCTCCATGGCCACCATTCCCACACAAGGAGGTGGGAGATGGCAATTTCATGGTTGTGCAAACACAGAAATCACTTTTCAATGAAATTCAGTGAAAAATTTCACTGTAGTTCAGTGAAAAGTGAATAAAGCATTGGTAGAATTCCACTTTCCAGGCATGGTGAAGTAGAGGAGTCTGTCAGTAAGTCAAGTTCTTAGAGAAAGTCCTCCCTGTGCTGCAGATCAGGAGGATGACATGCCAGGGTACCACACTTGGGGACAGCAATGGAAAGCCAGGTCTCAGGAGCAAAACCAGGAATTAAGTTCATGCAGTAGAGGCAGAGGATTCAAGTGAAGCATTGCAAAATGCTTGGCTTCTCTCTGCGCCTCAGTCCCAGTTTGTGACATGCTGGATCAGTTGTATTGAACTTCTGAGCATCCCAGTACTCTTTCTCCAAGCTGTGATCAACATCACATAGTCCAGAATAATTTCTGCATCTTTCTAGGCAATAGATACATGTGAAGTAATATATTAAAATATATAAAATATACGTATATATTTTAAAATATAAAATTTATATTTAATATATAATATAATACAATAAATATAATTATTACAATATACATATGTGTATATTGTAATACATATTATATAAAATAGATATATCATATCATATCATATCATATCATATCATATCATATCATATTATATTATATTATATTATATTATATTATATTATATTATATTATATTATATTATATTATATTATATTATATTATATTATATTATATTATATTAATGTATAGTTATATAATGTATTATATATTATACAATATATATAATATTTTTATATATTAGTAAATATCAGATCGTACTTTTAAATTTTTTTTAATTTGTGCATATTCCACCCGCTTTTAATCTCACTAAATTGTTCACCTTGAGAACAATTTGAGGCAGTTATATCCACAATATTGTTATTGATGCTTTTATTTCTCCTTCACAGAACTGCCCCTTTCCACTCAGTGCTCTTTATTTCTAATTTCCAAAGAGCAAGATTAAAACAATATATGTATATGTTGTTCTATATTTTGTGCTGCATTCATAATTTTTAAGCTTTTAAGTTATGTTTTTATTTATTTATTTAAAGCTTTTATTTATTATTCATTTTAAACTTGCTTATTTATTTTAACTTATTTACTTATTTTTAACTTTTAACTTTATGGTTTTTTTTTTTTCCTGAATGGAATGATCAAACAACAGGCCTTATGCATTGTCTCTCTGTGTTTTTAAAAGTTGAGGATTTTTCATGCAAACTCTTCTCCATCTGATTAGGACTGGTGCAGATGGTGCCAGATGCTACCACCCTAGCGAAGATCCACAGGGAGTCTGGGCTGATAGGACCACTGAAAGAAAACACAATTAAAAAATGGTTTCACCATCACCATCCTCTGGAATCAAGTTACCAAGAGGTAACATCATAATGAAGCTTATTACACATTTCATGCTATGCCATGGGGGAAAAAAAAAGAACTAAATTAGAGAAGGCAGCAAAAATGAGTGGCTCAGACATGAGACAAACAAGTCTCATGCAGAGAAAGCAGGGAATCCACTTAAATGCCCCTCTCTAGCTAAGGAAATATTGGCTTTTACCAGGTGCATGCTATTGCGTTTTGTATAAATGTGTGTCATAGAGATGTTTTGAAATTTAATTGCAAAGTGAAGAGAAATTGAAATAGAAATTGTCTTGCACTCAGAAAAAAGATTATTTTTTTGGTCAGCTCTTTAAATTCTTTATTTTTTATAAACCATATAAAGTCCTGGCAGATTTCCTGCATTTAGGAAAGACCAGGCAAATACCTAGAGTTGCAGAAATCTGTTTTATCAAAACCACCTGGTCACAGTTGAAATACAGAAGCTCATGCTTTTCATATCTCTTGTTCTCATGGGATACCATGGTAGGCACCTGATTTTATGAAACTAGATGTTCTGCATGAGCCAAAAAATTGTAAATTTTATTTATAGAAGCAAAAGTTTTCCAAGAAAATCTTTCTATCAATTCCTTTCTTTCTATCAATTTCTTGTTGAGTGAGCATGTTCTGAGGCCCCTGAAAAAAATTTTAATTTTTGTGGTTTTGGGACAGTTTTTCTAATCCTTTTTACATGCAAATGATAAATTAGGGGCCAAAATTTCAAATTTAAAGGAAGGCTTCAATTATTTAGCCCTCTGAGAATGAAATACTTTCATAGCAGTTTGTTAGTAGTTGTGGATTATAAATATGTTTGGTAAATTTTAGTAATTCTGTAATTATTCCATAGGCATTTTCTCATCCACATTTTGACTACAAACTCTTGAATTCCTCATATATCATTTGATTCTATTAAACAGGAGCAATCTGTGTAGAATGGGGTTTTTTTAACAAGTTTGTGTGTTTACAGTTTTATGGTAGAAGTGTAGACAACATTTCAATTCAAAAGTGAGGCACTGCTAGTTATTGAGTGAAAAGTTGATTTCTTGCTGCAGCTGCTGTTTGCAAAATATACCATTCATGTGGAATATTCTAAAAACAATTCCTACCCAATTTCTTCCAATTTTTTAAGTATATAAAATGCAGTCAGATCTGATTACATAGGAAATGCATAAAATTACTGCTATGCATTCCCTTTGTGCTTGCTAGTGAATGAACCTTTCTCTTTTTTTACTCCTTCATAATTTTTTACTCATACAGTACTGGATCTAAGGTGCTCAGAAAACTGGTGCAGGACAAGCTTTAATATCCTCATTTTACAGTTGGGTGAACAAAATCACAGAAAGCTTAAGTGTTTTATCCAAGGTCATCACAGTGAGTAAGTAGCACAGCTAGACACAAAATTCAGCCAACTCTTGAGCTGTGGCCTGTTTTGCCATTGCAGGTGGCATCTTGCATCTACAGGGAATTCCTGAAAGCCTAAATAATCATTTGCCTTGGATAAATGTAGGTTTTGTCCAAAAAACATTAAGATCCAGATTAGGATGGTTTGGGTTTCTATATTCTGTTGTATACATTGTGATTTACACTCATGGGACATGAGCTGAATCCTGGAGAAAAAAAATCCATGGCAGTACAAAACAGTGCAGTGGATGTAGAACAACCTGCACCCTTTACAAAGAAAATGGTTACTTTTGTGCATTATTTGTGCAAACTTATTTGCATATAATTTCCTAACAGGTTTCTTTGCAATATGCCTGCAGAACACTGAGCAGAAAATGCCAATTTCCTGCCAAGAAGATTTTTTTTTTAAGCACCTTTTTTCTTAAAGTTTTCTGTAGACTTCCAGAAAAGGTGAAAACCTCATGCATGAAATTGCTCTTGTGCTGTAACTTTGAAATCTTTTAGTGCCATCCCTATACCATTCTTACTCAGACCTGTCTCATGAATCTCTTTTCAAAATTGCCTGGTAAAATTTTAACAGGTTCAAAAGGTTTAACAGTTTGGGTTGTTTTTTTTAACAGATTTAACAGGTTACCAACAAGCATAACATTTGTAAAATTTCATTTTGTAAAAAAATATTTTATTTTTAAAATTTATTTATTTTATTGCATTGTTTTTAATATCACTTTTATTTGTTTGTCACAAACATATCTGGATATTTAATGTAAGAGCTTTTGTTTTACTCCCTAGGCCATAAGGAATTTCTTTTATTCCTGTGCTGGCTGGTGTGTTGTTACCTTCATCCTGGGAGTCTGTGATCGACACAGTGACAACATCATGCTGACAAAAGCTGGACACATGTTCCACATAGATTTTGGGAGATTTTTGGGTCATGCACAGATGTTTGGAAGCATCAGAAGGTTGGTATCTGTAGTAACACACAGTAAACTTGAAAGCAGTGGTCTGAAATTTCACAGCCTTATCAACTCCCATAAAAAAAAATACAAATGAGATTATATTTGCTTTTTGTTTTCTTCCTGTATTTTCCAAAGCAACATGTTTTTGTTGTTTCTTGAAACTTCTAAAAAGTGTAGGAATGACTGGAAAAGGATTAAAATATGTTGGAAATCATTTTTCAGTGTAAAAGAAAAATGTAATTCCTTGCTTGGTCAGGAATTTGAATGATGTAGTTCAGTAGTGACCAGAATAGATGAATTCTGATGTCCATTGTTTTTTTTCCTAGCAGAGGAGGGTTCCTAAAATGGATCCAAATCCATATATCTGTCTGATTGAAAACCTTCTTGTCATATTCAGAGAAGGAACCAAATTTTCCAAATGGACATGGAGAATAATTAAATTATGCCTCTGTGGGTAAATTTGCAAACTTTTTCGTTATCTTTTGAAGTTCCACATCAAACCACACTGAGCTCAGGGGTTGCTTTGCAAATATCTGGTTACCTTGGTAGGTGTGATGTACCTGTGTCATGCTGAGGATAAATCAAACAGTGTGAGCATGTATCCAAGTTCCTAATGTGAAGTTTTTATGAAGGAATGAATTGAAATGGAATAAGGATAAGATAATGCCAGTATACCCAAAAGACAAAGGAGCTGTTATAGCAGAGTAAAAATGGATGAATGATCCCTTTTAGTGATGAGTAGTTCTGTATCTCTTTCATCCATGTTTTCTGAAAACTTCCAGAACAAGTATCAAAATTAAGTTTGAGCTAATTTTCTTATTTATTTTTTGTTTTTTTTTTTTTTTTTTTTGTTAAGCTGGCCTTTTCCTGCTCCAGACTATCTCAGTGTGTTAAACAGACATAACAGCATGGGAGTATTGCTATGAGGGAAGCTGATGAGGATAATAAGTACTTCTAAGTCAAGCAGTCAAAAGATTTAGTTGCAGTGCTTAGAATTATCATCCATCATTTAAGATATGCACCCTTAATCCCCCTCATTTGCTGTGGAAAGAATAAAGCAGAGCAGAGTAATAAAAACATACTCGTGCACACTCCTTCCCAAGTGCTACATCCTTCTCCATAACAAAACTCCTGTTGGAACCTAGCAGGAAACTCCTTGAGTAGTAATTTTCCATAAACAAAAAATTTCCTAGTTGAGTGAACAGCAGGATGAAGCAAATATAGGAGGGGACATAACAACCAAATTTAAATTATGTAGTAGCAATAATAAAAAATAGATATTAATGTTACTGTTTTACAGCTCAGTTATGCTACACTTTCTTATTAAATCTATGAAAACTTAAAATATAATCACTTCCACAAACATCAGCCTACTTTCCCATTTCTCAATGCAGTGTGTTGCTTTTAAGCTACGCAATAAAATCACACATTTAGGACCTCCATTCATGGACTGCCCTCGTGATTCCTTAGGAATATTTGGTCTCCCACCTAGGAGCAGGTTGCAAACACCATGGAATAATCATTGTTTTCCTCAAGCCCTCGGGAAACTGAGCGGATAACGTATTAATGTTTTAGCGATACAGCATTAATGACTATTGTTCTTATTATTTCTATGCACCTTCATAAAATGTAACATATTATTTGTAACACAGGGACATCACATTTTTACAGGTCACAAACTTTAGGTTCTCTCAAAATTTGAAGCTCTCAATGCTAGTTGTATCTACTCATTCCCACAAGGCAAGTCCTGAAACAGCTTTGGCCTCTGGTTTCTTTAACAGCTCTTATATTGCACTTTTATTTGAGTTCTTCTTAGATTTTTGAGGTTTTTTCCACTCCCAGAATATCGTACTCTAAAATAATATTGAAAAAACAGCAGCACAGTGCTGCCCAATCTAAGAATTATTAGTGCTGACCCTTGGGGAGTGTTGTACAGTAGATATTTTACATACCTTTCTGCTTTAAAGAATGCAAAGCACCTGATGCAAATCCCTCTACTTAGGGTTTGCACACATCATACAAACCTTTTTTGTGTGTGAGTGTAAAATGAAATCTGTGCAGATCAATGAAGTGTCCCTGCCCAAAGTGTATAAAACAAGCATTCCTTACAGAGCTTTGCAAGCTGGTTACATTTCCTGCTCTCAGGGAGTGCTTTTTTGTCATTACAAAAATATAATTCCTCAGAAAACTTCCTGGGGATAGGTCTTGTGCTGCATCCAGTCCTTCTTCTGAGGGAAGTGAAGTTCTGGGAGTGCTTTGGCAGCCAGGGGCTCACACATGTGGGCTGCAGCTCTTCTGTCACACCCAATCTGAGTCTCCAGAGAACCTGGTAGAGCTGACACATTCATCCAGTCACTCTCAATTTTGCATTCCTGACTGTAAAGACCTTGAAAAGGGGATTAGTAAACTTTTCTACTTCCTGCCTTCATCTTTAAATGATATCCAATAAATCTGCTCCGTTTTGGTTTCAAGTCAAAAATCAGTTCTTCCTGATGTGAGAAGGAAGAGGAATCAGGAACTTTCTTTCTCTATGTGCCTGCACAGTGCAGTAAATATCTTAAATAGTATCAATAACCCATCTTTCCTTGGATCTATGGTGCCTTGAGAAGGCTGAGCTGGAACAGAGGCTGGGCAGAGTTACAGAATAAAGCAGGGATTTATTCAAAGGATCTCCTCCATGGATGCACCTTGGGCAGCACAAGAGCCCAGCCAGGGCTGCACCCAAGATGAACCAAAATGGCCCCAAAATGCACAACCAGGCACGGGGTCTGTCCCTGGGATCAGTTCTGCTCCATCTGCACCTTGCAGTTCATTGTCCCATTCCAGCTTTAGCCCCTGCAGTCCCACCCTGCTTGTTTTTCTCTCTCCAGCCCACGGTGTTTGTGCTCTTGGGCTGAGATTTGGATCATTTGTCCTTGGTGCCCAGCTGGAGCAGGAATTGTTTTGTCTCCCTGCTCTGTGCACAGAGCTCACCATCCCCTCATGTGAAGCCCAGACCCACACACTAAAGCAGCACAGAATCTGAAAATATAAAAGCTAAAACATGAGGCATGATCTAGAGCTAATATTTCAGTAGTGTTGGAGGCAGACTTATGATCTAACCAATAGCATAATAACAGAGGGCTTGGCAGAAGAGTTATTCCCTAAGTCCCATAGGGAACTTTCCTACTGAACCATGAGATTTCATTATCTTCTCTTCCTATTTTTTTTTAATCACACTGAATGACACCTTCTGCTAACAGTAATAAAATGCTCCTTTCATTCTCTAACCCAGCCTCCACTTCTGACCTTACATTCCCCCAAAACAGGCAAGTCTGCAGGTACACTCCAAACTGTACAAAGAAATATTTGTTGTTTACTTTCTTCATATAACTGCCTTATTCTTCATCCACTGAGTGTCCTGTGGGAATCATCTCAGACCCAGTCACACATAAATCAGTGTAATGTTGTCCAGATAATCATCCGGGACTAGGTCAGTCCTGATCAAGTGGTTTGGAAGAAGGTGTCGGGATCATGGTTTTACCTGCCATGCTTTGCTCACCTTTGTTTTCTCCCTTTCAGTTCTGACCAGCTCCTTTTGAACATTCCTTCCTTGGTGAATTAAGCAGCCAGAAATTTATTTAAATCCTGTGCTAACTGAACTAATCCAAAATTCAGCAGACAATCACATCCTCCCCTCTACCAGTCACTTCCAGCTCTGTCGTCTGTCATTTTCCGCTCAGGGATGTGCAGTGTGAGATTTGGTGGCAGGACACAAAGTGATGCAGCTCATGGCACACTGCAAATCCGCCTTTTGATAACATCAGGGTCCATTCTTTTCCTCAAAAACCCAGTCATCCTGATTACCCCCAGCACTCACTGGCCTTTTCATTTCCCTGATCTGAATCACAGAGACCTTCTTGTCTCTTTGCCAAACTAATCCTGGCTCTTGGCATGGCTTTCCCAGAATGTAAATCTGCTAAGCTGGTTTTCTTCTACAAAGTTAATTACTACAGGCAGCCTGACTATTCCTTTGGGAAATTCCAGTTATTAGGAACTTCCAAAAATATGGGAAAATTATGTTTCCCACACCTTCTTCCTAGGTTGATGTTTTATTATATTGAGAAGAATTTCAGAACATCTGAGTATATAGAAATGTAGTGCCTCTTTTTATTTTAAAAGTAACACGTTTCATTTTTAGTGTTAACAACCTAAAATGCATGTTAATGTCTCACTAGAAGTGCTGATTTAAAAAAAAATCTTTTCAGGTATTTCTTTCTAAAAAAGTGTTGGCACGTGGACATGGAAAATAAGTTCTATCTGCATTTTTTGATTTTATTGTATCAAGGTTTGTTCTCTTTTTTTCTTAAAAAAGGAAAAATAGGGAAGAAGGAATTTCAGAATAACACATTTTACTTTTTGCTTTTTACCCTTTTAAAACTTTATTTAGAGTACCCACACAAAGTCAAAAACTTGAAAGTAAAAACTTGAAAGCATAATCACTTTTTTTTTTCTAAATTTGTGCATGAAAACTTCTACCAACCTGTATGAGATGTTGAAAGATTTTAGTGGGTATTTTCAGTGTTAAGAATTCATTCTCTGCAGTGTATATTTATTTTTCTGACATGATAGGTCTGGATTTATTGGTTTCTGTGAAATGGTAACTCCTAATTCTTTGCCACTATTCATTTTCAACACTTCCTGTATGCCACTCTCCAAAAATCTCTGCCTGCAACCCTGAAAAGATTTAATTTCATGACTTAAAGCACCTTAGTAGCCCAAATGATCTTAACAAGATTATAAAGATGTTTAAAGCCTACCATCCACATAAAGAATGAAAGATGAAAACAAAAACCTGTAGGTGAAACAGCATCATCTCCAAGGTGGCAAGGGGTTTGAATTTATCAGGGAAGAAGTCCATCACTTTTGAAAGTCAAAAATTTGTCCCAAATTGAGCACCAAGAGCACAGGCTGAGTCTGAGAGCACATGAACAGCACAAACTGCAGTCAGGGAGCTCAGGTGCACTTTGTCTTTGGCTGTATTGAGCCTGGATCCTAGTTTGCCCTCGTTCTTTCTTTCTTTGTTTCTTGGTGGTTTTTATGTTTTGTTTTGGTTTTGGTGTGGGTTTTTGTTGTAGTTGTTGTTTTTTGGTGGTTTTTTTTTGGTTTTGGGTTTTTTTGGGTTTTTTCAGTACTATCCTCTTGTGGAGGGAGTTCAACCTGAAATGCTTTGGAATCAGAGTCAATTATGTTCACTGCCTGCTTCATATCTTCAATATTTTTTTGTTATCCTTTTCCAAGTGCTCAGACAATTAAGGGAGGCACTGTTTTTCCATACAGTGTCTGTATGGATTTGACCAGAACGGGATATGATTTGATCATATCCAGTTCTGTTCATGCAAGAGCCTTGTTCTTTTTGTTGAATTGAGTTTCCTGGAAACCAGTTCTTGTCTGCTGCAGCTCTCAGAATCCTTCTTGGCTTCTCCTTCACTCCAAGAGTGCCATAAACTGCTTTCCTAGCTTCACTTTCTTGAAGGAGTTATCAGGTATTCCTGTTAATAATCACATGGGCCGGAGGAGCTGCTTGATGTTTCCAGAGCCATCAGCAGAATTCCCTCTGCTTTGGGAGATTGGCTGCACTTGAGGTGCTTAAGTAACTTTTTATCAAATTCCCCTCTTCTCTCCTCTTCCCTCCTTCTCATTTTATTAGCCACCCTGAGATTTATTGGTAGGATATGGCTCCAGAGATGGGAAGTTTAACAATAAAATAGAAAGAAAAGGGAGGAAAGATATCATGGTCACTGTCCATTTTGATTATGGTTTTATTTGTTATCCTTTTCAAAGTGTAACTCTTTATAGGGATGTGTATTTTCTCCTCCCTGCTCCCATCAGAAACATTGTGTTGTATCACCCCTTTCTCTGAAAGCTTTCTATACACACTTTTTTGTGTTCAAAGGAGCTGTTCTCACATGCACTCAAACATACATTTATATTCAGAGGAAGCTCTTCTCATACACAGTCAAGTATACATCAAGCACTTCTAAGTTAATCTCTGTTTCTTGGTCTTCTTTTTTTTTTTTTTTTTTTCTTTTGCTTGTTCTTCACACTACCCCTTTGTCCTTCATCCTTAACTGGAAAGCATGCTGATGTATTTAATTCATGTAGGATTTCATCCCCTGCCCCGAGGAATTCCTTTGCAATTCAATTTCTTCATCACTGGTTTATTTCTCTGTTTTGCCTGGTGATATACAAATGCCCTGCAACCATCTATTACTGTGTTTTCTAAATATCCATCTCATACTGAAAAGGCCTGTTAGCTGAATATTCCATGGGTAGGGCTTCTGTTCTGTTCCCACTTGTTCTGTTTCTTTTAAGGCACCTTTTAGGTCCCAGTTTTAAACTATTTTTCACTGCTGAGAGCTAGTCAGGACACAAAAAGCAATTGTCCAACAATCTCTGTTAACAAGAGGAATTGCTGCAATCTCCTTGGGAGTTAACTCTTAAGTGGTTCATCAATAGGGTTAGTATGAACTCTAGCAAACACAGAAAGTGTGATAGTCCTAGAAAATGGTAGATAAGGCACTGGGAGTGCTGCACTGAGCACTGCCAAATGTGGGTATTGGAGGTGAAGGGTGGAAAGGATTGAGCTCCACCTGGATGCTGTTTTGCAGTCTGATTGCTGGTGGCTGAGTGCAGGCTGCTTGAGCTGTGTCTGTCAGAATGGAGGAGCCCAGCTCAGTCTAAGGACACAGGGGAGCTTCCTAACCAGTCAGTGCTGGCAACAGAACAACGTCTCAAACTATTCAAGTATGTTCCTAAAGCAGAGCAGATCTTTCAGGGAGGATCTTTTCAGGAATCTTGCAGCTAACTGCAGGGAATGGTTGAAATTCTGTGACCTAAGTGAATAAATTCTGTGCTCAGGCTGTGGCAGAACTGGGGATTGCAGTGAAATCCATCCAGAGGTGCCTCCAGGAGTTTCTGTGTTCCCATAATGAGCCTTGCCAACTTCCCTGCTCCATGGCAGGGATCCAGATGGGTGCCTGTGGCAGCACACTGCAAGTACTGGGTCTGTCCTAGGAGCTGTGCCCGTGTGTGAGCTCAGCTGTCACCTGCCCCGTGACCTGTTCTTGGAGGCACGGAGTCAGTGGTGATTGGGACTGGGGCATATGACTGGGTTCTTTCTGGGTATTAGATCATATTTCCTGATGTTTCCACGGGCAGGCTTGTTTATTAATATGCCAGCTTTAGTAACTATTGCTTGACTTGTGACTCTTTATTGTTTGAATATTTCTTTTTCTTTCTTGATGTGCAACTATTTGATAATTATTTTTAAACACCTGAATAGTGATTTTGATCAACAAATAACCATTTATGTCTTACAAATGATATGTTCCAGTGTTAAATTTGAAGATTGGTGCCACAAGTCTGTTCTAGAGATGCAAAGCCATAAAGGTGCTTTCCAGGTGTCCCTGGACTGACTTGCTGCTGGCTTTAGCTGTGATGTGGAGCACAGGGCTGGCTGGGCAGGAGGAGCTGGGCAGGTCCCCGTGCAGCCTGAACTGGAGCCACTCCTGGGGGCACAAAGAAGGGGCTGTTTGTAGGCACAGAGTCAGTGGTGATTGGGGTGGGGCTGTGCCCAATCATCCCTAACTGGCCCCAGCTGTGCCCAATCATCCCTCATGAGCCCCAGCTGTGCAGCACAGGTGAGCAGCATTGAAGGGAACGAGCCATGGAGTGCCCAGGGGCACTGCCCAACCCCAGAGGGCACACAGGGGCACTGCAGCAGCAGCAGGGCACAAAAGGCTGGGCTGAGGGACAAGGAGAGCAGATGCTGCAGCCTGCTGGATTGGAATGGTGTTCCTGTGTGTGGGCAGGTGCCTGAAGCCTTCTGAAGAGGTTTGGGGTGAAGCTTTCTGATATTGTATGGTGACTGTGTGTTGTGGCTGTCTCAGCTATAACATGTACTGTCAGCACAGCAATCCTTCAGGACCAGATGGGATCAAATCTCTGGGATTTACCCACTCACCAGCTTCCACTGGCCCGTAGAGAAAGGGATTTCTGTTGAGTCACGTTCCCTTGCACTCTGTGCAGGCAGAGGGGCACAAGTGAGTATCTGCTCTGACTCAGTTTACAGGGGGAAACTCGATGTTAGCAGAACAATGAACCAGAGCCCTTAGCTTAGGTGAAGATTACAGCTTGTTTTCCTCTATGTCCATTAAACATAATTAAATCTCAATGCCACCAATTCAGTTACTGACAGGAACACATGAATCTTTCAGAATAGAACAGTCCAAAGTGTTGAATGCTGCTTTCATGGCTGATCAAAATAGTGGGTATGTTCAACGCAGTGATTTGGCTGAAAAGCTAACATTAAGGCTGTGATAGTAAAAAATAATATTACCAAACTTGATACACATAAAAGAAGAATTAACTTAATTAATAAATAAGGTCATAATAGTTTAAGAACTATCTACCTAAGGAATTCAGGAATTTCTTTCTAGTTTAATACTTTCACTTCTAAAGGTAGACATTACATGTATATATGTAATATGAAAAATAGATCTATAATATGAAATATATAATATAAAAAATACTGTGGGTAAAACTGCAATCAGAAATGAGGCTTCAGATTTGTAGTTTGAAATCTTTTCTTGCAGTAGATATCTCAAACAGCAACAGAAATGACACGATATAGAGTAAAAACCATGTAAACTGTTATAGGCCTGATAATTGAGATTAAGAATGTAGGTAAAAAAATACGAGATGCAAGTTTTAATTGACCAGGACATGTAGGTTACTTAAGCCAATGCTCAGGGCATTGGGAAATCTTTCTGTGTTACGGGAATGAGGTCAGTACTAAATTCAGACTAGTTTACCCAAGGCTGTGTCCAGCGAAATCCCAAAACCTCCCAGGATAATCTTCCAAGGCAACCTGTTTCAATATTTACTTTTTCTCATAGTGAGGATTTTTTTATATTTTTAACGGCAAGTCAGAACTTCAGCTGGTTCAGTTTTCTCTCTTATTCTTGCCTGGATCCATTGTTTTTGAGCCTCTTGTAGATGCAAAAAAATCCCTCTGGCCTCTTGAAAACCTCTTATCTCCTGGCTAAACAAGCCCACGTTCCTCAGCTTCTCCTTACAGGCAAGTGCCACCATGAAGTTGGTGACTTACTCCAGTTTAGTGACATCTTTCAAGTTTTGGCGGGGTATGAACTAATAAATGTTGAGTGGAACATCTTTACATGTGGCATCTTTCAGTATTTTCATAAGTACCATTATGATGGGATAGAAAATGTGTTTGTTCATTTTTCGGTAGAGGCCCTTTGAACCAGGTTTTGGTTGTGGTGGAAATTTGGATTAGCAGATTTTAGAAAGGGATCTGAGAGTTTTACCACAGCCAGATATGAGTTGATGATAAGATACTGGATAGAAAAGCTTGAAATTTGAAGTAATCCTTTTGTTTCACTTTGCACTTCCAGGGAAATAACTTACCCTGGCATATTTTTAACGTTTTTTACTTTTAGAAAAATGGAGATAAGGAGCCCAGGGAAATTACACGGAGACCAGAAAAAAAGCAATTAAAATCACTGGACATCTGAAATACAAGACTTGTGAGAAAAGGTGGAAGCAGTTGTCCACAGAAGATTGAGGAAAGACATGGTAATAGTCTGCAAATACTTTAGAGGCTGCTGTAAGGAAGATGGGATCTTCATGTTCTCTTAGGAAAGAACAAGAATTAATAAGATGAAAGCACAGCAAGAGTTAGATTAGGCATTAGGGAAAAAATGCTGTGAGGGAACATCCTGAAACAGAAATTTGATAGGGAGGTTGGAGAAGAAGTCTATCATAAAAATCTTTAAGAATAGGCTAAATAAGAATGCCAGAAGCATGTTTATGGTCTTGTCCTGATAAGAAGAAAAATGAAGCATCTCTTGTGGCCCAGGCACATTTCTTTGTTTGCTGGTGATGAATTGTGTTGTATGGTTGTTCCCTGTTTCATTATTTAATATATAAAAGGAGTGCCATTGATTATGGCTTTTTACTGTGTCTACAAATGTCTATGATTACTATGATTAAATATTTTCACTTGGCTTTAGAGAAAGAAGCACTCATGTTCATTTATTTTGTGTTCTTCAATAAGCTTTTGGCTTTTGCTGCAAAGGATGTCAGCAGTCAAGCACTCCCTAAAAGCTTTTCCTGTTTTATTGGATACATCTAAATTCCACATAGTCGTGCTGAATATTATCAGTTACTCTTGACTCAGACAAAATGATTTTAAAAGCAGTCAGGGAATACATGGTGCGTTTTAGTGCTGAGCAGCTGATTTTTAAATTTCAGAGTTCTGTGTGGTTTCTCACACATTGTCCATGTGAAAACTTTGACTGCAGCAGATTTATCTCATTGCATTAATGAGTGTGACTTGGACTTTTCCATTGGGAAGCTTAGATTGGAGCAAAGGTCATTTGTTGTTGGTTATCTCAATGTGTTTTTCCTGCTTAACATAAAAAGAAGTCAGTGTATGATTCTTAAATGTTCTATACCGTGAGATTCAGAGTAGGAAGAACTAAAACCATTGTTGACCTTACAAGCTTTGTTAATCAGTTTACATCTAGCGTTCCTATCAAATCCTGCTGCTCTTACTGGTTTTCTTGGAATGCAGCATAATTCCAGCCCACAGTGAAGTCCCAGCAGATGTTCCCATCACCCCAGACCAAGTTTATTTTTGTGTGATGATCTCTTCATTTCCTTGAGGTTTCCTTTCTTTTTTTCCCCTCTCATGATTTATCATCCAAACATTCATAATCTCCAGAGGAACTGCAAACACATTCCCATGAAAATCTTAAATCTCTAAAAGAAAAAAAACACAATAAAAAAAGGCAAGAAAAGAATAAACCCCCCATGAAGTAGCCTTGTTTCTCACTGAATGGCTTGAGTAAACTCTTTTGTCACAGCCATAGTAAAGTCTTCAAAGTCCAGGACTGCAATCAGACTCTGTCATAAACAGGAGTATTGCCTTTTTGACTGATTTCTACTCTAAAACCAAAGGGTTCATTAATCTCATCTACGGCTATAGTGAGGGGGAAAAGAAAAAAGGAAAGAAAAGAGTAGGCAAGGTGTGATAAGGTAGCTTTAATGATTTTGGGGGCTTTATTGGCTGTACATCTTTGGTCAATCTCAAGCCATACTAGTTCTCTCAGTGAGGCTTTTCTTTTCTAAAGTAATGGTACCAGACATTATAATTACACATAGAGGTGTTTCAACCATGCTTCAGTTCCATATTTCTTTAGCACACCATAAATAAGAAAAAAAAGGCTTTTGGTCTACAGAGATACGGTGAAAGGCTTTTACTTGGAAGTCCTTCATCATAGCAGGTTTTTTTAAACTGATGCCAGGCATTTCTTCAGTTTGATGGATGCAGCAAGTTGTATCAATACAGATTTTAGGCCAGGAGGGTCTTGTCCCACTGGCTGTTAAACAGTCATTGGTCATCAAACATGCATGTAAAGTATTGTAGGCCTTAGCTGTGGTCTTGAGGGTGCTTTGGGTAAGAAGTATTTAATGTTTTTAATTTCTGGATAAGTCCATGTGAGCAAGCTGTGTGATAGATAGAGGTCCAGGTGAAGGCTGTTGTTCCCAGGCCTTTGGGTGCACTGCTCATATTCTGAATAAAAGCCAGGATGGAATGTGATCTTGGCAATCTGCCTGTTAAAGGTGTCCTGATTTAAATACAGAAATTCAGAACGGCACCAGGGTGAGGTTCATTTGCACAGGGTTTGGTACATGCAACAACAGGGCACTCATTGCTTTTTTCCTCCTGGACGCTGAAACAGCCTCTATTTGCTGATGTAAATTTTCCCTTCATGACGGACAGTGACTAGACTTGGCTGTTTGTGATTTTGCTGGAGAATTTTCCCTTCTGGTTTATTATTATCCAAAGGAGTTTGTGGAAGCAGCAAGGAACATTTTACATCTGTGCACAGACATTCATCCTGTCAATTGGTTTTCCAGAATCCTTTATGTTCTATTCAGGGAGTGCCTCTTCCCACTGAAACTTTATTTTATAATGCTGTTGTGAGAAATGGCTGTGTTGTTCCTTCTAGTGAGTCTTGTTTCCCATATTCCAAGTTCTCCCATATTCTAATTTTTTTTTAATTTACAGTGGAAAGTGTTCCCTTTGTGAACAGCCAGCTTATTTTCTGGAGCTTCAGCATCCAGGTTTTGCAGGGTTTGCCTTGTGGGAGAGGCTCTGGTAGCAAAAGACCTTAAACAGAACAGGAGAAATCTAATTCCTACATCATTTATTGCATGTTGACAAGAGAGGACTGGCTTAATGCCCTAGAACTGAATATGTTCTAAAACAGATACTGAGAAATTTAAAGATTTAAAAAAAGATACTGAGAAATTTAAGAACCTTATAAAACTGATTTCAGTCATCCCACAAATAAAATTAATTTATAAATAATACAAATATTAAAATATCAGTCATGTGTTCACAGAGGTCCTTTAGCAACAACAGTAAGAGAAATGATTAATGTTGCAGTCATTCCATGATGGGGACTTTGGCCCACAGCCCAACCCAGCAATGTTAAACACTGTATTTCTTCTAGGAAAGTAATTTCTGATTGCAGTATCTATTTTCAGCTCAAGTAGCTCAGTGTGGGAGGCTTGGACTGGTTCAGAAAGGGCTGTGTTTTTCTGGTGTCATTGTGTCTCAATGCAGTTGGACCTCAGAAATCAAATATCAATTTTGAACAAAATGCAGCATATCTATAGTGGTCGATTTTGACTTGGAATATTTTTGCCCAAGAACAAATTTGGGGTTTAGACCTTCTCAAGATGTTAAAGTGCTTTCAAATCAGGATTTAGATTGGCCTTCTATCCACATATACATCAAGGTGTTAACACTGATGATTTTCTATATCTCTCTCTCTCTCTTTCCTATGGGATCCAACAAATTGAATTTCATTATTCTAATTATATCCATTTATTTAATACTTAATGTGTGCTTTAATAATATTTATTATTTAATATATTTATATTCTATATAATTATATTGCTATATTAATGTATTTATATAATCTATTATTTATATATTATGTTAATATATTATTACATATATTGAAATACCCCTGATAAAGAATAAGAGAAAAGATGAATGAACAAATGAATGAATGAGTGAAAGAAGGTTCTGGGCTAACCTGAACTCTCAGAAATCAGTTACAGACACAGTTTGTAGTTCTTTGAGATCTACAGCCAGAACTACAGAATAACTGTGTAACAGTTACACTTTAATTAATTTAAGTTACACTTTAACATAACCCTCCATATGTGAACTCACATCTTACATCATACAAAAAAATGAGGACGGTAAGGATTTTTATTGTGGACCTTCATCATGCCTAGTAATACTTTGCTGAATTGAATAATTTATTTTTAAAACTACCCTAGTGGCCTGCACTGCTTGGAGGTGAAAGACGATCGTGGGAGATGTGGATTCAGTGTTGGCTGCCATGGAGCCATTCCAAACATAAAAGTGGGAAGGCCACCTGAGCATTTGTTGTGACTTAAACTTCCAGCTGTAGCCTATCATCTCATGACAACTTGTATTTCTTTCTGCAGCAAAGTAAGGCAGCCACTTTTATGGGAAGATGAGGAAAACTCCCAGGAAGGCTCATCTGTCTCATTTATGAATGCATCAGGAATCAATGGGTTGACTCAGCCCATGTTTGAGGTTTTAGCAAGAAATAGACATCCTGAAATTTATTTCTGCATTTGAACTTACTAAGAACGCTGAGTTTATTTAAATTTATTTTGAATTAAGGGTTAACACACTGTATATTGCCTTGGAATAGAGCCCTCTGATGTGTTTACATGGTTCTGTGTACACAGTGGGGATGAGTAAAACACTGCAGTAGATTTTTCTGTGTGAGGATGCAGTTTATCAGGCCTTTCTGGAACTATTGAATGATAGGATTGTTAGGAGAAGCCTGGCTAATCTGCTTTCTTCTGCAATAGCATGCCATAGCCACAAACTGTGCTGGTGATAACAAAAAAAGGCCAGCCATGTTGTCAGATTCAGCACCTTATTTACCCAAGAGTGAACATGGAGTAACTGTAAGGAAAACAAGACAATGTATTTATATTCCCTTTGAACTTGAGTCAGAAATATCTCTTCAGAATGGTGCATATTTAATGGTAGCATCATACCTTGGGGTTTTCTTCTTGTTGGATTGTGGAGGTGTAGGGTTTTTCCTTAAATTCCCTCCTTGCCTAGTAGGGAGTTGATATTTATAACCCACCCTCTTTGAGAACAGCTTTTAAATATTTCAATACCAAGAGAGAACTTGTTTCCAGATTCACTTTCAGGATGGAGTCAAGAAATTAAAGCAATGAGGGTTTAAAAAGAAAAACAAAGCAGAGCCAGAAGAAAACACTTGTTCAGTTGTTGGATTTCTCACTTGTATACTCTTGCTGTCAAATTTATCTCTGTCCCATTTAGAGCAATAGAGATTTCCACCCTGAGAAAGGGAGAGATGAAATAATGAGGAAGGTAATACTGAAAAACACAAATGTGAATAATGAGTTACAATTATTAACTGTCTTGCATGATTAGCTATTTTGGGTGAAATTTCTCAGGTAATTGTTCTCTTTTCCAGGGACAGAGCTCCCTTCATCTTCACATCAGAGATGGAGTATTTCATAACAGAGGGGGGGAAAAACCCGCAGCGTTTCCAGGAGTTTGTGGAGCTTTGTTGTCGAGCTTATAACATAGTCAGGAAACACAGCCAGCTGCTCCTGAACCTGTTGGAGATGGTAAGGAGGATGAAACCAAAAATCCATTTCCTCTGGGGCTCTCTTCCCTTTCACCACCTCTCTGCTGCCTCCAGTAGGTTTGATTTAAAGGTGATTTGAAGAGATATCAGGTGCCCGGGTGCTGCATTTCATCTGTGCAAAGAAGCTGTTCACTTTCAGTAATAATTTCTGAGAAAAGGAAAGCTAAGCTGCTTGGTGCTTTTTCCATTTGATAATGCATTGTTTTTTACAAAATAGCAGAAAACCACAAAAGAAGCTGGGTAAAGGTTTTGCACTCAGGAATTTCACTCAGCCCCTTTCCTAGGTCTTCATTTACCATCCCTGTTCATGTTTACAAGACAAAGATTAATATTTCACAGAGTGGGTGATCTGACAGTACTTAGTGATGCCTTTACAATGGGGGGGTTGCCCATTTCCACAGTCTCTTCCTAGGATGGCAAACACAGGAAAGAAAGAGCAGTGCCCATATTGACAGAGGTTTTAAAAGTCTTTTGTATAGATTTTTAAAGGACTTTTTATCAGTAAGTATTCCTACTGATTCATGTGCTGTGGCGAATTCCATATCTGATTTATGCCTCTGTTTACTTGTGTGGGAAAGGTTAATGATTTTCCCCTTCATGGGTACAACGAGAATATGATATGAACTAATATTTGCTAAGATGCTTGGCTGAGATATCAATCCAAAATTTATGTGCAGGGCCCCACAACCTAAGGGAGTGGTCTGTGCATGAGAAAGTCTACATGGCCTTATAAACAGAGCTGCTGAGATTGGGGTACAGCCAAAAAGTTGCTCTGTAAACACCACTTTATCATCTCCAACTTGTGCAATGGGGGTGGGCAAGAGAGACTGAGGGAATCTCTCCCCTTGCCTCTTCCATCTTGTCCATGGATTATCATGCAGGGATTCAGTGAGAGATCCCTTAACATGGAGCAGGAAGGATTGCTCCAGGTCTCCTGAACTTGCTGCTTAGTAGCCACAAAGGTGCGACAAATCTCCGTTCTTATCATACTCTGGAAAGCTCAGGATCAGCCTGTTCTCATCCACAGGAGTAATCCCTGCAGGATTTCTGAACAGGTTGCCTAAAACTGTGTCCATCTCCTTGTCCTTTTCTGCAAGAGGCAGAGATGATGATGTCAGATTACCCTGGGATAATAGAGAGCCTGATAGGAAAATGCTCCAAGCAGCAGCTCTGAAATAACTCTCTCTGCCTGGCCAAAGCTCAGGTTTGTCTCTATCCAGGACATGCTGCACCTTTTGTTTCTGCTGATCTGGTAGCAGAGGTAACAGAGCTGAGCTAAAAGTCAGCATCCAGATGTGTCTTAATATTTGTCAGTGGGCTGCAGCTCAGTCAGTTGTGTTGCACTTCATAATTGAAAAATGACTGGCAGCACACTCACACCCCTTCCATGAGCTCTTCATTGCAAAAGGAGACAAACAAACAAGACCAGTTTGAAAGCACCTTGATTTTGCCAGTAATATTTGGAAAGGTGAGCCCTTTTCTGCACTTGAAGTGGGGTGTTGGTCAGAAATTGTAAAAATCAAAATGATTCAATTGGTCATTTCTAGAAAAAAAAATAGACTGTGAAGTTCCACTTAGAATTTATTTCCATACAGAATTTCAGATGTCATCATGGAGGGGTAAGATAAACTAATCACTGCTTCTTTGTATCAGTGAAAGTTTAAGATTTCTTTCACTGTTTGGAAACCTGCATCATTAATCTTTAATTCTACTCCCACATTCTGTTTTCCCAGATGCTATTTGTAAAACATAGTTGAAAAAAAATTAAAATAAGACTAAAAAACAGTATATCACAGAATATTACACTCAATTTACAGAATACTCACAGAATAGTAAATTGTACCCTGGGTGATCAGTGGCAATTAGGGGTTTAGAGCAAACATGATTATGAACAAATTGAGGAGTTTTTGGCCCAGTTTGGGAATTAATGTTATTTCTTGGTGGTGAGCAGCATGTTTCTAAAGCTGTAGTGACATTTGCTACTGGAAGTAAGAAATAATCCATGAAGTTTCCATCACTTCCAAAAGCAGAAACATCTGTGGGAGACCCAAGAGTCTTCTGGCAGAGTTCAGCTGTGTAAGTGCCTGTAGTTCATCAGCTTTGCTCTCATTACAGATTTGATGTGAACTATTACAAAGAGGGTGAAGGCAGGACACAAACACCTTCTGACTACTTCAAAGAAATGCAAACTCCATTACTGTAAAAAATATTTTTTTCATATAGAAAGTTATTAAAAGGGACTTTATCACTCCCTTTCCTGGTGAAGGTCAAGGAGCTAAATATGCAATGATATGCAACAACTAATTTTTTTTTAATCCAAAGGGGGCAAAAGTTGTTCTCATCTTTTATAAATGGGTTGAAGGTAAATTGATAAATAGCACTGTGTGTACTTCAGTGCTGAATATTGTTATTGTCCTTGCTGTCAATCCACTTAAATTCACCTCATTGAGCTTTCTGTCTCTCTGTTCCTTGTCAGTCAAAACTCAGTGATGACTGACAGCAAACTGTCCGGTGGTAGCTTGGAATAGGCTGAGGAAGATTTTCCTCATAATGCCAAAAAGAAAATGTACAGATGTTGACAATGTTTGAAGGAATAACCTTAAAATAAAATCAGTGCTTCCTTTTTTCTTTGCTGTTACTTGAAAAACTCAGTGGTACTTTCTGTCTGAGCTAGACATAAATATCAATGGAAAATACACAGTAGAGACTGCAAATTCAGATACATTTCCATCTGAGCAATCTGAAGGAGTGATGGTTTTCTGCATTACACACAAAAAAACCCCATCACTCCCAACTTGCTGTGATTGCAGGGAAAAATCAGTAGGTTTTGAAGAGAGTAGATTTTATTGTTGTTGTTGACATTTGTAAATGCCTGGAGAGAGCTGCATGGGCTATTGGACACACTGAGCTGTGTAATCTCCTCAAGTTTTTCCTTTGCAAGGGGAATATTGGTATTATTTTGGCTAACTAGAACAGCTCTGTTCCTCATCCATGGAGAATAATACCTGCTCCACAGGGCAGCTCTCACTGCCCACTTAGAGCTCCTGCCATGAATCAGTGTCTGAAGAAGCTCTTCTCCTCCTGATGCCTTGTGAAGGCTGACCTAGAACAGAGTCTAGAAAGAGCTAAAGACTAAAGCAGGGATTTATTAAGAGGCTTCAAAGAGGTCTACCTTGGGCAGCATAACCTAAACTGGCCACAAAATGGACAGCAGGTCATGGGGTCTCTCACTTTGATCAGTTCTGCTCCATTTACATATTGGAGGAGGCTGACCTAGAACACAGACTAGCTGGGGTTAAAGAATAAATTAGGGATTTATGAAAAGGATCTCCTCCGTGGATCCACCTTGGGCAGCACAAGAGCCCAGCCAGGGCTGCACCCAAGATGAACCAAAATGGCCCCAAAATGCACAACCGGGCACGGGGTCTGTCACTGTGATCAGTTTACTGAATAATTAGCCCTTTCCTCTCTATTACTTATTCCTCTTTATTCACGTTATTTCTAGTGGAAGCAATCTCATCCAATATTTATCAAGCATGATAAATAAAAAAGTAGAAAACTGAATAGGAACTTTGGCTATTGACAGTGGGCCCAGGACAGAGCATTTTGTGGTCTCCCAAAGGACTAAGGCCCAGGTTGATCTCAGACTGCCTTAGGTAACAGAGACAGAGACTCACTGCTGTTCCTGATAAAAAATTTGCATCTTGCTGTTCATTGTCCCATTCAGCTTTAGCCCAGGCAGTCCCACCCTGCTTGTTTTTCTCTCTCCAGCCCACGGTGTTTGTGCTTTTGGGCCCAAGATTTGGATCATTTGTCCTTGGTCCCCAGCTGGAGCAGGAATTGTTTTGTCTCCCTGCTCTGTGCACAGAGCTCACCATCCCCTCATGTGAAGCCCAGACCCTCACACTAAAGCAGCACAGAATCTGAAGAATATAAAAGCTGAACCTGAGGCATCACTGCTCTCACTGTAAAGGGAGTGTATCTGTGATCCCTTTGCAGGAGGAGCCCAGAGCAGTGCAGGTGGAACCAGGAGTTACAAATGAGAGGGTGATGTTTCGCTAAATTGAATTAGGGCTAAGACAACCACAGAAACGTGGTTACTATTTTTCAGGTGGCTGAGTTTGGTCACCTTCCCTTTATCTCCATTAGAAGGAGGCTTAGCCATGCACACCTTGAGGTTATAGTGTCAGAAAAGAAAATAAATAACTACAATGGATCGTTGATTCTGACCCATGCCTCCTCCAGGTGCCTCAGTGTGGAGGTTTACAGTGCAGTATATTCACTTTATTATTCCAGGCATTGCCCTGGCATCAGTACCACTTTTTAGATCAGCAAAACTGTTTTACAAGACTGTTGTGATGTAAAACCTTTCTTCTCTCACTTAGGCCCACTTCATTTAAATTTCTTTTCAATAGAACAGTGGACTAATGATCTAATATTATTTACATTTAGATGCTGCATGCAGGATTGCCTGAGCTGAAGAGCATCCAGGATCTGAAATATGTGTATGATAACCTCCGTCCTCAGGACTCAGATCTCCAGGCTACAAGCTACTTTACAAGGTAAGACCAGAATATTTCCCAGAAACCTTGTCTTCTTCAGGCATGGAGCGATTTTTCTCCTATGTTAAGAAGCTTAAGCAGGGAAATTACACAAAAGGATAATTTTTCTTCACATGTTTACTTTTAAAAAGTCATTCCTTATGCATGTTGTAACCAGTTTCCTCAAATTTCTGGAAGAAACAGTTGTACATTTGTAGTACACTTGTAACAAGTCACTTACTCAGTGCCTGGAGATCTCTTAGGCTTTCATGGTGAAACCATCCTGATTTGTATCAAGTGTTTTCTCTATTTTTAAATGCAGCAGCTACATGCAAATGGGTTTAGACTGCTTAAAGAGGTTCAACCTGTTAATAGTCTGAGTGAGAGCCTTCAATTTCTGCATTTTTCTCCTTTTTCTCTTCCTCTTCTGACCTTCTGTGCTGCCTCAGAGATGTTGCTTTCCCTCTGCTAGCCATAGTTTCTCCATCTGCAAAGCAGTGCTGGTTCTTGCTTTTAATCACTCAACAGATCAATCACAGAAAAGCCTTGTTTGTGAATATAGATGCATTTAAAGCTTCACTTGTGTTAGGATAATGAAACCTCTCACCTTTTCATGATAATAGCTGGGGATTAATGAGGAGGAGCTGCAGCTGGTGTGCAGAAAGTCAGTCTAAGACCCTCAGTCCTGATCTTTCAGCTCTGCATCACAAATAATTCCAGCAGTTGCTGTGAGGATGCTGTAGATGGAGTCAGTGCAGACTTCTCTGGAACTGGAAACCCACTGCAGTTCTGGGCACAGCTGAGGCAAAATCACCCTGTCAGGGTCTACCCTGAGCAGCACCATCATTTCCCAAGGACTACAAATTCGTGCACTCTGGGCACCCTCTACACATGGAAAACAACACAGACTCCTCTGACCTGATGAAATTTTTGTGAAGTCAAGTGTGTTGTTTATATGTCTGCTTTTCATGCACTAGAATCTGCTACAAGCTGAGGTAGCCAAAGCAGCAAATTTGGAGAAGGCTGGGACAGAGACCTAGAGATTCTAAGGGTGACATTTCTTTGAGAGAAAAAAAAAAAGATAAAAACTTGTCAAACAAAACTATTGTTCCATGACTTTACACACAGCATAGCACTAAGTTCCTTTTCCTGTAGGACTTGCTTTTTTCATATGCTTTCACTCCTGCCCCTTAGCAAGATTGTTATATTTTAAAATTTAATTGCAGCTTCACATTTACCATCAAATCCTACCTTATCCTTTCCTTTAAAATTTCATATATTCCCAAATTACAGACTTAAATTTCCACTTCAAATAGGAAGCATGCAGTTTCTAATTAAACTGTAGAAGTCTTGATTCTGTCAACTAGTTCAGGTGGTTGTGTCTGTCTCTTGTGGGTAAAATACCCAGTTCGTTTAGTTAGTGAAAAAGGGCTGGGATACACAAAACAAGCAGGAAAATCTGAGTTTTCAGAGTGAAAATTGCATCAATGGCATGCAGAGCTCAGAGCTGGTGCCCCTCTGGAGGTGGAAAGGATCAGCTTCCAACTGGGTCAGTTATGGGTTGGCATCACTGCAGCCTTGCTTAAGGAAGAGTCAGGATGAAGATCTGGTTCAGGGCAGAGCTGGATCTCCACGCTCTTTCTTTTAAGAGTTAGGGACATCAGGGTGGGAATTCACCTGCAGTCTTCCTCAGCCAAAGCATGTGGAGTAAGGCCATAAAGTGACATGAGAAAAGAAAATTTTCAGAATAATTTCAGAAAGGAACAAGTCTGGACTGGACCCATACTGATAGTGTGAAACTGAGACTTGAAGCAAATCCCATTCCACACTGACATTTTAAAAAAGAATATGGATTTTGGAAGAGTTGGTGTGCTTTGTTACCTGGTTGAGGTTTGGGCTAGGCTTAGGAAATCCTGTTCAGCTCACAAAGACTGCAGGTAGGACTCAGGAGCCAGGATGTCATTCTTCCTCTTAGATTTCTTGTTAGGGATGGTGCTAAGTAAATGAAGGAAATTCCACTCAATTCCAACAAATTAGCTGTGCTGTGGGCTCTGTTCTTATTTGAAACTGCATTTTCTCCTAGTATACATTCTCTGAACTCCAGAGCTATTGTTCCAATTTCCTTCAAGATGCTGAAGCTTTGTTATTGTCCATCATTGTATCACATAGAAAGGATAGATATTGCTTGAGTGCATATTTTATTCACTAATTTCCTTGGATAAGTTTGTATTATATATGTTCAATTGCAAGAAGAAAATCCCTTTACATTAGTTCATTAATTTCCATGGATCTCATTTTTCTTTTTCTTCTTTATTCTAATTTCTATTCATTAGAACATTATTTCTGTTAATTCAAAAAATAAATTAACATTTCAACATGTTTGAACATGGGGATAATATCAGGCCTCATGTCTCATAGGATTTTAACTTCTGGAAATTGTATCCAGGCATTTTTCAACATAAAGACTTTGGGATGGCCTGATACCCAGATCCATGCAGAGACTGCCCTCTGTAAAAACACTTTCCAACCTGGCTTTAGGAATGTAAATATAATGAGATTTTTGTGAGCTACATCATCTTTATTCCTTATCTCCCTCTTATACAAAATATTGATAGGAGACAAAATCCAGTTACATACTTTTCATGGTCAGTCTCTGGCTTATTCCTGTATCTATTTTTCAAAGTGCCCTTAGAAAGACAAAGAAATTAGAAGTTCTGATTATTAGCACAACTTCTAGTGGTTCTCAAATCCCTTGCAATTTGTAGCTCCTTTTTCTCTATAATTGCTTCCAAAACCACTTCATTGTTTTTTAAAGCTCTTTTCTAGACAAGGAGACTTGGAATGTTAAACGTTGCCAACAGAAAGGTGTTTATTGTTCTAAGTACAAGGTAGTTATTGTAATCTTTCAGATTCAATCCTATAACGTGTCCACAGAAAATCCCAATCTTCTGCTAGTGGAAACAGGAGAACAGTGTTCCTCTGTATTTCTGTAGAAATGGGCTGCTCTTAGCAATTCTCTGAGTTTGGTTTAGCAATAACGCTGACACTGGCCCCAGTGTTGTTTAGGAACAGCATGAAATGCTGAATGATGTCACAAAAGCTCCTGGCAGAACGATGTTGATTTGTTCTTTGCCATCACCCCTTTGGCCAGATTAGTTGTGTCGGGGTTTGGACTGTAACATACTGACCCCTTCCAGGCTCCTAAAACATTCTGTGTTTTACTGAATTCCTTTGCTCTCATTCTTGATTTGAGTCATGTGCAGCAGTCTGTGGTGTCATTTGTGTGCAGCCCTTCCCACATGGGGTCAGTCCCCTGTTCTGAGCTGATGGGCAGCAGCGTTCAGCCTCACAGCCCTCTGCAAGGTCACAGCCTCACTTGTGGATAAACAATGCACCAATTGAGAGTTAAACAAGACTTTCTGTGTTTCCTTGGCAGTCCTGTGCACCTACTGCCAAATGAAACATCGTTGTCTCTCCAGCATCTGCCCTGAACTCAGTTTGATCCTTGAAACTCAATTTGATCCTTACCCCTCCCTCCTTTCCTCTTCCCCTGACAGCACAGTTTTATCAGAAGCTGGAAACCCATCTTACCTCTGGATATAAATTTCCTCTATGGTTTTCTGCAGATGTCTTCAAATGTCAGCGCGGTGGGGCAGGCTGCCTGACATTTTTAATGTGCCTGCACAGGGATGTGTGTTTAAAATTGGTTTTAAGAGCATAAAGTTAGCCTAATGCAATGAATGGAGTTGATTTCAATTGATTGCAGTGTGCAATCTAACCCACTCGCAGAAACCCATGAATAAGAGATGCAGGGTGGATCTGACAATTACCAGGGGAGCACAGTGCATATCTTCAGCAGCCTGATGGAGGGGGTGCTGCTTGGGTCAGCTGCTTTGTTTAGTTATTAATGGACTCATTTTTTAGGTACCTGTCTCTGCTCAGGTCAAGCACATCCACTTCGAACCACAAATGCCAGCGGCTTCAAGCTGGACAATCCACAGCAACTCCTTTCAAAACATGATGCTGATCTCAAACTGGTCAACTCTGTTTCTCAGGAAGTTGGTGGCATCTGAAAGGGAAGAGACCAAACTACAACACTAAACTTTATTTCAGTGATGTCCAAGTAGTTTGTAAAGATTGTGGTGTATGTGCTCCAAAGGAACAGGAGAGAGACTTCCTACTTGAATTTATGTTTTTTGAGGGATTTGTATTATAAAAGGTCTGGAATATTCCGGAAAAGTCTGTTAATATGGGGGCATACTATTCAACTTGGTTTAAAATGGAGCTTGGTAAATTCATGGATGGAAATGTGGAATAGAAATGAAACACTGGTCATTAACATCTGAGAATCCCGTGAAAATAAATTTTGCTCATTATACTCTAAATGATTTTCAGGCCTAGATGGAAATGAGAAGCGGGATACCATCAAGAAAGATAAAGAAATATCCACCAAGACTAAAATCTTAATAACTAGGCAGTAATAATGGTTGTATGTGCTGTGTATACAGGCTGGTGTGTCCTGAAAAATCTGAGCACCAGCCCTCAGTATACCCACAGGTCCCATAAGGAATGTCTGCTTCCTAAAACTAAAGTGGCAAACTACCACTAGGCACTTGTGAAAACATCAGCCAGACTTTTCATCCATCTCCTTTTACACAAGCAGCCAGGCAGTCTGTTCATGTTTTACCTGATACTGTAATTTGACAGCTCTGTAGAAAGAAAGAAGCCAAATCTGAAATTCAAAGGCAATTCAGCAGGTGGAAAGCAGAAAGTCATTACTTTCCAATAATCCCAGATATTTAACTTTCTTTTCTGAGAAGTAGGTCAGAAACCAATCTGCATGGTAAACAGTTATTGTCATGTGGAAAATAGCATTTTTCTTCCTGAAAACTGTGTTGGCAATATTTGGATTCACTGATAATGTTACTTTAGTTAATGACAGTTTCCAGTTTTCTTCTGATTAACCTGGGCTTTTAATACTCTTTGTACTGTTCACTTAGTTTAGCAATCTCTAGACCATCAGGCACTAATTTTCTATGCAGCCTGGTCTACCAGAGCTCTCAAATAAATAAGAAAGTTTTTGTCACCTTTTTGAAGGCAGAGCTTTGGGCGCAGGAAAAGGTGGTAATGGACAGGGAGCAAGAGGAGGATTTTTACAGAGAATACCCGTGACCTTACTGCTTTCAATTACTGCTAAGCTTAATGTGGCTAGAGAAAAGGAGGTGTATGGGGACCTGGGAGAGTTCAAGGAGAAACTTCCACCACTGGTCCTTGGGATGAACTTTAAAAATGCCCGCAGAAAGGGGAATCGGGTACCACAATGTGATAAAGTGGGTCACTGAACTGAGCCAGGCCAAAAATAAACTGCAAAATCTCAAAAAGGTAAGACACATGGGTTTGATGTACCCCTTTGCTCTCATATTTAGTTAGGAACCAGCTTTTGGGGAAAAGGGTTTCTTCAAGCCAATTTGCCCTTGAAAGAAAGTGCAGAGAGCCACAAGCAGAGTTTTGTTCCTTGTCTCCTTGCTGGGGAGACACAGAATAGCAAAGAGGCCTTGAGTTCTTTGTTGATGACACGTAATAAGGTTTGCTTAATGTTTTCTATCATGGCAAAGAGGACTGCGTGCAGGCAAAACAGAGAGCGGGAGAAAACAACTCATACTTCTGTTCTTATTTGATTTTAGATGTAATAATTTTAAATAACTCACAGGAAAAATCTGCAGTGATGACAACACAGGGCTCTGTTTTAGATCTAATGTGATTAGCAATCTGGGTTTTAAAAGTATTTTGGAAGCCTAATGGCCCCATGGAAGGAATGGTGGTAGTCTGATATGTAGTGATGATGTCTGAATTAGTAGTAATTTACAAGCTGAGGCCTGTTTTATGTAAATTAAAATGCAGTGTGTTTAGCTGCAAAGTTATCGTGCCTCTTGTACTAATGTGGCAAATTCCCTAACTGCTGTGCCATAATATGGCCAGTTACAGACTCTATAACCTAATGTCTCAGTGATTTAGGAAGTGTTTAAGCTACACATTAAATTAAACACACAGGAGTTAAAAAGGAAGAGTTCACCCCTGATGCAGCCTGGTTAATCATCACTGAATTGATTCTGTACTAATATTTTGAAATGAGATTTGTTTTCTTGTTTTACATCAACATGTTAATTTGTTTAATTTATTAAATAGTCTGTGTCTGTTTCTAAAGAACGTAATTAATAATTAAGGTAATTAACCAAATCAATTCTGAGGTACCTTTCCTTGTAATACATTAAGAGGAACATATACATCTTTCCTCAGTTTACTATCCCTAATTAGTGTATGATGAATTTTGAATAAAATCTGAATTTCAGGGGGATGAGCCGGGGACATAACTGTAGGTAGAATATTCATTATTCTTTCTGGTTTGGTTTAATCTGTGAAGCTGCAGACTTTAGCCAGGGCATCTGAGATCATGGAAATTAGGCTAATGCAACGAATGGACTTGATTTCAAATGATTGCATTACACATTCCAACCCTCCCACAGAAACCCATGAATAAAAATCTAACCTGAAAGGACAGGTGGAGCATTTGCTCAGCTTTGGACAAGGCATGATGAAGGTGGTTAAGGGTGTTGTCAGCCCTTGTAACCTCATTAGATATAATCCAAAACTGGGAGAAAAAAAGAAAAGGGAAAAAAAGGAAACACAGCAACCCCCTGACAATTTGGTAGGTTTGCTGCCATGTAATTTCAGATTATTGGGTTGTTTTTCTATAAAATCAGAACAGATATAAGATATCTTCAGAGAGCTGTAGCAATAAGTAGGGAGACAAGAAAAAATTACTATCAGAAGTTAATAGGTCTTAAAATTCAATTAGCAATTGAATTGAAGAGAGCAAGTGTTTTCTAAAGAGTACTGCATATCACTCTTCAAAGACCTGTGATTATCTTGGAGTGTTATTTCTCAAGCTGAGTTCACTCTCACATTTGCAGTATATATCTTCATGTTTATCTAGGGGTTTTTTTAATCTATTGTGCCTTTTCTGATGAAAGATCTCAAAACTCTAGGCAATCAAAACAGTGTTCTGGCTCCCCTTGCACAGGGATGAGATGGAGTGAGATACCAGGAGAAAATTTCTCTTTTTTTTTTAATTCATCTTAAGCAGTTCCACAGGGATAGAGCTTTTAAGAGCTAGGTAGAGGATTTAGCAACACATCATGCTCAGCTAAATCACAAATTGAATCCAAGAGCCTTGCTCAAACACATGTAAGCCCATGTGAGGTTAGTGTAACCAAAACTAAATATAATCATGACTAGTGCCTCCTCTCCTGGAAGCAAAATGAACACGTGCTGTTCAACCCTGGGACTCCTCAGAACGCACATGGAAATGTTCTGATGTCTGAAAGAAGTCCAGCTCGTGAGGAATAGCTGCTCCAAGCTAAGCCTCGAGGCAGCTTGTGGTAAGAGCACTCCTTTAAGCAGTAGAGCTCCGGGGCTGGATGTGCTGCAGTGCAAATAGCAGTGACCGGTGTATGTGGGGGGATGCGAGGTAGGCTTTAGAATTTGGGATTTTTTGGTCTTGGATCCATAAAAAGAAGGGTCAAGGAGTGGAAACAACAAAAAAAGCATGACTAGCGCCTCTTCTCTTTGTTCCTTCTTCAGGAAAATAAAGGAAAGTTTGGAGTGCTTTCCTGTTAAACTCAACAACTTGATCCACACGCTCGTGCAGATGTCAGTGGGGAGCTCTGCAAAGCCTCCAGCTCCAGAGAGTGTCCCCCAGGAATGGATGGTGCTGGACACAGAGAGGTCAATTGCAAGGGCCACCATTCTGGGATTCAGCAGAAAGCCTGACCCTGTAGGTATTCTCTTCTTTGCTTACCCTCATTTGCCTGATCTTTAATGACACTTCAAGAACTCATGCACTCTCCCTCCTCCGTTATAGAGATGTGCTTGTGCTCCATTAAAAGCATCATGGGATGAATAGTGGTGCCATAAGCAGTGAGCTACCAGGGAGCAAAAGCACCAGGCAGACAGATATTTGCAGGGAGCCATTAAGGAGAACAGTTCATTCCCTATAGTGAAAAATAAATCAAGAGCTAATTAAAGCATCCAGAAGGAAAGCATGGCACAAAATTAGGAAGCCTAATAGAAATTGGAGGCTGTTAGATGATGCTTTAATGGTGCACTATTAGTTTTCACACACTGCAGTGATCTTTCAGTGTTTGAGTTGTGTGCTACCCAGGCAAGTTTCTCTTCCTGTGCAGCAAGGACTATGAATTACAAACTGAATTCTCTGGCGTTGGCACTACATTAAAGGGAGGTTTTTCTTTGTTGAAATCACCCTATATATTTTCTTGTACTTTTTTTGTCAATTTGTCTCTTTGATCATTTTTTCTGCTCTGTCACTCTTTTTCCCCTACACAGGTTTACCTCATCCAGGTGGTGCAGACCTGCAACGTGGTCAGCTTCGTGGAAAAATCATTCCAGCAGTTCTCAAAACTTCACAGCCATCTCCAGAAGCAATTCCCATCTCATGCCCTCCCAGAGTAAGGCAGCATAATAGTCAATGTTATTCTGCTGTTAAGTGGTTCTCTCTTCTGTGCTCAGATAAGTCTGTGAGAATATTCACAGCAGATGTATTTTTAGAAACAAAGGCAGAGAGACATATTCTATCAAGCCTCCTATTCAGCCCCAGAAGAAACTGAATCACAGGCCATTGTGGCAGTCTAAGTTTTATATGTTATTGTTCCTTTTTTTAATGGAAGGAGAAAAGGGGAACAGCTTGGGCCTGACAAAACTATTCCTGAAATTAAAGGGTTAAGTGGTGTTGACTTAATTAAAGGCACCTTTAATAGTTTTTTACTTTCTTCATGATGTTTATCAAAACTCATGGCAAGATCCATATGTCAAAGTAATGTAGGAATGTTCACAGTGGGTCAGAATAGAAATCTGACTCTAGCACCATGATGAACATTTTTACATCAAGGTGCACATTCCCCCAGCTGAGAAATACACAATAATTTTATGTACTGTCCTGGCCCCAAGCCCAATACTTTGTGCCTCACATAATTCAGTTTAACATCCTTTGAAAAATCTGCTGTCGTTAGTTGCAATAATTCTGAATATTACTTTCTATCCATGTTCATGTCCTTTCCTGCTTTTCATTTTCTGAATGTTATTTCTTTACAGTTTCCTGGGGTACTGAGTCCCGTGGTTTATTTCTGTCTTATTTAAACCAGCTTTGTCTTATGTAATGATTGTCCATGGCTTTAGAAATACAAGTGGTTTTTTATACATATATCATATACCTTGTACTGCATACACCAGTGAGTACAAAGTACTCCTCTCTTAGATAATCTTTCTGACTCACCTGGTACAAGCCCTTCCTCAAGATCAATCTACAAAAAAACATAAATCTGGCCTAAAATACCAGCAGCTTACTTAAACCAAGTTGAGATTTAAGTGATAGCCTTGAAAAAGAGAAAGGTCTTTGGATTTGACATGAAGTAAATAGCCACAAACAACATGGTTTGAACTTAAAGTCCACAAATTTCAGATCCAAAGCTGATATTCCCTTGAGCTCATGAGAAGCATGCTGAAAAAATGGCTTAAGGTTAGTTAATTCTAGAGAATCTGTCTCCTGCCTGAGGGGATTTTATTGACTCCAATTTGATTCATTATGGCTTTCTCACATGAACTGGCTTGCAGCAGCTGGTGAGAATTGAAATTTCACTAAACAAATACTGAAAAAAATTGTTTGAATCATGGTTTTGATTTGGAGATATTGCAGGCTAACAATTGGGTTGTAAAATAAAATATTTAACAAGGACCTGTTTATGAATTTTTCCTGTGGTGAGCAGAGCCCTTTGAAAAGAAAACACATTTCTCTTCAGAAACACATAAACCTCAGAAACCCTGTAGTGAATTTCAAAAATAGTACTAGTCATTTCTCAGATAACTCTACCTCTGATAAAATCCTTTGCAACATTTTCACAGCTAAAGAGCACTTCAGAACTCACGGAGAGTAAATCTGCATATACTGAGGCTGTCTCAAGGAGCTCCAGTGTTTTATTGCCATAATTCAGTCCCAGCAGTATCCTGTCACTGCAGGATCTTTCCCTAAGATTGTGTTAAAATAATTCATTTTATGATGTTTTTTGATAGGCACTTTTTTTAATGTTATAATTTTGTGTTGTGTTCTAACAGAACTTCATTAATTGGACGTTTTTCATGTATCCCAGATTTTATTCTAATAATAAAAACCTAATTATTTCTTTATGGGAAGTTATTACTGAAACTGCCATTCCATATCAGACCATTAGTCTGCCTGTGTGCTACAAAGCTCCAGCTCTGGCTGATGCCAGATGCTTCAAAGGAAGGAAAAATCCTTGTTCCACAATGTAATCACAAAATCAGTTTGAAAGTGTCTGATTAAAAAATTTAAATGTTTAATATTGCTAGAATAATTGGAACTGCTATCAGAAAGGACTTGGTTTCTGCTTTGTAATGATTCTATGGAATCGTACATATTCATGTCTCATTAGGAGAAAACAATGAAATATGAGAGTGCTTCATATGAGTGCTAAATACTGAGTGTATTGTAAGAAACAAATGGCAAAAGCTCAGAGTTCCCAGAATCTGAAATTTTGCTATTGACATAGATTCATTCAGCCCACATTTAAAAGTTAGAAACACAGCTGTCCTTGCACTCTAGCGCTATCCTTCTCTTTTGATTTCTGAGAGGGTATTAATTGTATTTAATTATTGTTTTGTAAAGTGCCAAAAATCTTTTCACCCAGCAAAACATGTAGGTGACATAACTTACACACAGAACACTGTTCAGACAAGTAGGAAATGTAATGTTCTGTGTAGGATATTTGCACATGGTGCAAGTTTATATTTTTCTGATCTATTTCAAGTAGATGCCTGTTGCAATAGGACATGAAATAAAATGGCATGCATGCTGGCACTTCCATGGTAAAAAGAAGAGAAATTTCTTGACCTCAATATATGCAGAATTCAAAAAGTGACCCTGGATTGGAGGATGAAATTACCATCTCTCCATTGACACTGCAATTATTTACATAAAAGTGCATGAGAACTCCATTGCTTAGGGCTTAGGAAAACTTAAAAAAACAAAACAAGAAATGCCAAGTATCAAGTTGGAAAGTTCACCTTTTCTAACACAAGGGCACTCCCAAGGGCAAGGCCACTGACAGCACAGCCATGATCCAACAAAGCCAAGAAGGGTTCAGTGCCACCACAAGGTTCACGTTGTCCTTCACTCCAGCAGTCACTGGGGCCATCAGTCTGCAGTTTCTCTGTCCTCTGTTTGGCCACTGTGCTCTGGGTGCATCTTCTGAGGGTCTGCACTCTCCAGCCACAGCCTCTCTTTGTGTTACACAGACTGATTCATTTTAAGCTGCTTCCAAACTGTTCTCCTCTCCCACCCCTTGAAAGAAGCCTCTGTGTTCCAGATGACCTGGGCTCTATTTTTATCTGTGCTGTTCACATGTGTCATGAGCCAGGGTCATGTCACTTTTCCCTCCTCATTGTGTGTCCTGCCACTGTGATTTTGTGAGGGAAGAGTCTCCTCTTCCTACCCATCTGTGCAGCCCCTAAGTGAACCTTGATCCTCCAGTGCCAAGGGTAGGGACCAGCAGAAGTTCATCCATACATGCAGCATGCTGATGTCATCCTGCTCCCTCTCTGGTTTGATCCCAGGCTAAGTCACACCAGAGCTGAGTTTTTCCCTACAGGATTTTGCAGAAGGCTGGCCAAGTGTATCACAAACCAGACAGATCCTTTGTCTGAACCCTTCAGGCACCTGTTGAAATCTATTGGATAAAAAAAGCTCATAGCAGTGATGCCTCAGGTTCAGCTTTTATATTTTTCAGATTCTGAGCAGTTCTGAGCTTCACATGAGGGGATGGTGAGCTCTGTGCACAGAGCAGGGAGACAAAACAATTCCTGCTCCAGCTGGCCACCAAGGACAGATGATCCAAATCTCAGCCCAAGAGCACAAACACCGTGGGCTGGAGAGAGAAAAACAAGCAGGGTGGGACTGCAGGGGCTAAAGCTGGAATGGGACAATGAACTGCAAGGTGCAAATGGAGCAGAACTGATCACAGTGACAGACCCCGTGCCTGGTTGTGCATTTTGGGGCCATTTTGGTTCATCTTGAGTGCAGCCCTGGCTGGGCTCTTGTGCTGCCCAAGGTGCATCCATTGAGGAGATCCTTTTAATAAATCCCTGCTTTATTCTGTAACTCTGGCCAGCCTCTGCTCTAAGTCAGCCTTCACAAGGCATCAGCAGGAAAGAAAGAGGTTTGTAAACAAGACACATTTGACTATTTACAGTGGTGTTGGTGGGATATGAAATACAACCAGGTGAAAACTTCTACCTTTCTCTGTCTCATACATTAGAGGACATAAAGCATAATGTTAATTATGAATCCTGCTATTAGCAATCCCTATCACCAAACCCATTATCTGCAATTTAATACAGATAGCTTTTCTAATGCTCCTTCAGCCTGGGAGATAAATACCCTTTGTCAGGGCAAGGTTAATACAAATTGATTATGTGTGTTGTTAAAACTCTAACCTTTTGACTGATTCAATATGCATTGTCTCTAAAATGCAGAGATGATTCAAGTAAAAAAATGGGAGGTTTTGACATTTTCAATGACCAAAGTATTTGAAAATTGATACAAGGCCATTCTATGCATGTGTAATTTATTTACTAAACCAGAATTAAATTCATCTTAATAAAAATTCAGCAAGAACATTACTTTTGCTATTTTTATTGTTATTGTTTTTCGCTGGGATTGATTTTGCTAGTGTGATGATCGTTTGTTTTCATAGATTATTTTTATTATGCTAGTACCTGAAATTAGATATGGGATCAGGGGCCTACTCTGAAAACCTTATCTACACTCTAAATAGCTGAGGTAAAAAATGCAAGCAATGATATATTCATCAAATGTCACATTGTTGCTGTAAGGCTTTGGTGCTCAATGTTCTGTGGTAAGGATATGTCAACTCTGGGCTCAGATCAGAGATCTGTTGTGCAAAAAGGCAGTGTTTTCTTGGGATCATAAAGGGTCAGTTATTCAGATCTATTTAGAGACCATAAAATGCAAAGTGTATTGTAGGATTTGTTTATTTATTTACTTACTTTTAAATTAATTATTTAGAGAGAAAAAGTGCTTCAGTATGAGACAATTTAGCAGCAAATTATTAGAAGAAAGTGAATCACTGTAATGTGACCCTGAAAGCATTTCTTCCCTTACCTGCAAAACCTCTTAGGAAATCTTGGCTTTCTTCTGTTAAGTACAGCTGGAAATATTTTCAGCAAATATAGTGCCAGAGTTCTGCTCATAAATATTCTTCTTTTGCAGGTTTCCCCACTCATGGCATTTACCTTTTACGGATCCTGAACACAAGAGAGTGAAGGATTTGAACCTCTATCTGAAGCAGCTATTAAGTGGCTCCAGGAAACTGGCTAATGTGAGCATTTCCAGTGTTTCTTATATTTGCACATGATTTCTAGTAGCATTTTACCAAAAGATTCAGGAAATTTTCCATTGCCTGTTTTGGGAAAAAAAAATGTATAAGTGACACATCTTCTAATGATGCATTTTGGGATGGAGCCATTGCAGCATTCATCAAAACTTAAGACAAAGACAAGTAGGACTGAGAAATAGTTTATTAGACCTGGCAGGGCATTTTTCAGAAAAAAAACTTTGCTTCCTTTGCTGCCATTGAAAAGTAGTGATTCACTGAATTTTTGACAGTAAGGAGTAGGTTCTGAGAAATGTAACGTCTAAAAAAAGAAGTAAGCTTTGAAATATTGAAAAGTCTGATTTTGACAGTTGTTAAATGAAAAGTTCCATTCTTCCAGCCCAGAAATACCCTTTTCAAAATGTATTTAACAGGTAGAAGAAAGTTTTCCAAACATAAGAACTAACCCAGAATGTTTCAATAACATCAGAACGATGCATTGAGTCCATTAAAACTGGTGTTTTCTCGTTTTTTATTCATTATTGTTTTCTGAGGCTTGTGGTTCTCCTCCTGCTTAAAAATGGAGAGCCAAAATGGTAACAAACATTGACTTTTCATTGTCTGGGCCAGCACAAAGCATTGTGCACCTCAGGGCCACAGCACAAACTGCTTGGGTTTCATAGCAGGGACAGCCAAAAGAGGGTATGACAGGATGTTTGATCTCCAAAATCTCAAACATCTTGCAGGAGGGGAAAAAAAAAGCTTGCTGCCTAACTATATAACTTTCCCAACTGTGACTTTGTAATGGAGATTAAAGAGGAAATTGTCCATATGCAAAACAAGCAGAAGTTTTCTTATTAATATGAATATAGATTCTGAGCCCTGAGTTGAAATTGAGATTTCCAAAGAGCATGAAAATCTTTTTGACTCACTGAGTTGCACATAACTTGGTAAGAACAGCTGACTTGGGTGCTTGGCTCCTTTGACTGACACTGCCAAACAATCTGCTCATGTTTGGGTAGATTGTTGTGCAAGTAAAACACAAGTTTCGCCTCAGCGCGAGGAAGGACTTCTTTACACTGAGGGTGGCAGAGCCCTGGAGCAGCTGCCCAGGAGGTCATGGAGTTTCTGTCCCTGGAGATATTCCCAACCGACCTGGACACATTCCTGTGTCACCTGCTCTGGGTGACCCTGCTGTGGCAGCAGGGTTGGCCTGGATGATCTCCAGAGGTCTCACCCAAGTCTGAGGATTCTGTGGTTCCTTTCTGACCCCCACATTAGGGCCATGGGTTTATTTCACATCAGTGCCCTCAGTCACAGCTGAGGAAAAGCTGATCTGAGCCTGTGACCTAGAAATGAAGAGATCAGTGTCTTCTGCTGTGCTCTGGACTGCTGGGAGGTACAGGGATTTTCAATTTGGGCCAAGCACTGCTGTGCAGGAGCCTAATCTACAGCTGAAAAATCAGGCTGCTGAAAGCCCTGGGACAGTCATAAAAACATTTCCCAGTGGTGCACAGGAGCTCTGCTGTGCCTCCTGCTCCAAGGGGTGGTGCTCAGGCAGAGCAGGCTGCCTGGCCTCCTCCTCAGAAAACCCCAGTGTCCTTCCCAGTGTCCCTCCTGCTCCCTTTGTGGGTCTGCAGCACACAGCCCTGGAGCACAACCATGGCTGAGGGGTTCGAGGTAACTCTGGGCAGATGTGCTCAGGGACAGGCACTGCTGTGGTTCTGAACCACAAAATAAGACTGGTTTTAGGGAAAAGCTTTTTGGGAAGTCAATGTCACCATCTGAAGTGTGCCATTATGAAAAACTTGGCTGCATTGCTTAAAAGTAAATGTTTTACTTGGTTAGATCCAGAGCTTGAAACTTTTTTAGGAAGCTGTGCTGTAGCTTATCTGAGCACCTCACTCAGTGATGGCATTAATTAACACGAGGTTTCCTGAGAAAAACATGCACCACAAGCACAAAGCTGCTTAGTAATGCATTATATTAATCAAGAATAAGATTTATTTATATATCTATTTATGACTATCACCATGTATTGATTCTGCTTCTGAAATGAAACCTTTAGGAACTGTTGAGAGTGAGGAATTTTCCAGGCTGGTACAGCCTGGAGGGCTGAACCACGAGGAGAAGAAAGCAATTTTGTACCTGTGAGGGCTGTGCTGGACTTGGAGGGCAAGGGATAAGGAGCAGAGGAATGAGCAGATTGTTCCCATCCTAAAGTGCTGCTGCATGTGGGAAATCATCTTGCTTACCCCCATGCAGCTAACCTGCAATTCTGGATGATAACCTTTCGAGTTATTGATACTCCATAAACATTGAATGGTTATTTTTACCTCAATATGCTTCTCCTGCTGGGAGGTGGGAGAAATTTAGAAAATACTGACGTGTTCTGACCCACTTAGAACAAGGAGAGCAGTTGGTAGGTAATTTCCTTTGTACTCCCTTTTCTTTTACTTTTCACTTTGGTATGACTCTTTTAAAAATATCATGGTGTTATCTTCGCTTTAGCCTGAGCCTCCAAGCTAGGAGGCTTTCTTGGTAAAAATAAATACAATTATTTTGTCCCTTTCCATGCCTATGACAACTTTGCAGTCAAATTTGTCCTTTTTCTCAAAATGTTGAGGAGCCTGGCTGAAACCATTGAGTTGTCAGTTTTCAAGCATTATCAAACTGTCATCCCTATGAAATAGTAAAACTATGTAGGAATAAATAATTAACTCATAAATTTGTGAAGAAATCTAGGAAGATCAGTTGCCTGTAGAATAGTATTCCTTTTACTTTCTTGCTACAGTAATTTCTTTATGCTGAATTGTAGATGTAATTTATTGTAGCTGTAGAGTGGGCTGCAGTATTGTCTGAGATAGGGAAAAGAGCTTTTATTTCATTATAAAATACCCTTGTAACACTTGTAATCTCTGTAAACACATTAGCCTAAATGACTAGGCACCATTTTCTGCTCTGAAGAATTTAGTCCAGTCCACACAGGACTGAACACATGCTTGGTTCTACCAATAAAGTAATTATAAATCCTGGAAATGAAGAAAGAATCAGATTACATCCAAATTCCTTCCTCAGTCGTGCCTTAAGTGCAAGCTTTTTAGTCCACACTAAGTTCTGATTATGAAAATTTTATTATAATTGAGAGTAAGTCAGAATGTCACTGACCTTTTCTGCTAAATGGTTGGAATGAAGGAGGAGAGGTGGAAAACAGCTGCCTTCTTATTTGCACTGGAGCTCAAATGGAATTAAATGTTTCTTCAAACCCTTCTTTAATGAACAGAAACTTTTTCTTCCTCTATCTCTGAATTTTAGTGCTAGATCCAGTAAATGCAGATTGTTGGAATATTTGTTCTTGGACCAGTTTAAATTTTAAATGTCCTCATGTCCATCCCTATTCAAGGCATTTTTTTAAGTCTGTGGTTTACTTTAATCATAAGCCTCACTTAGTTACTTTTATTGAAGAATTGCCTAGAATAGGAGTCCTTTTTTAGTTTCAGGTTAGTCCTGTTATAAATAACTCCCTCAGCAGACTGCGTTCATGAACAAGCTGTATTCATTGCATCAATCACTAACATGCAGAAGTTGATGAACCTTCATTGTCAAACTGAGTCAATTAGGACAGGATGAAAAACAGGTTTTGGCACCTTTTTATTTTTTATTTTTAAATTTCATTTTACTTGTCCCAAACCAGTGTCAGTATTTCTGATCACAGCAAAATAATGTTTAGTTTTGGGCCAGCTGCACCACTGCTGACTGACTCAGCATCTGCATGCACTGAAATACCTGAAATTTTTAGATCTGCAGGGCAAAATTCTCAGCTATCTTCAGAATCTTTGAGTTTTTGCTCCATTAAATGGTAAAACAACCCAGTGATATTACCAATAAGAGGTGAAGCACCAAGAAATACTGAACTGAGTATTGGTATAACATGGAAGAGGACAAAAATGTGTTCTCAAAGCATAAAGCAAGTCTGTGACAAAAGACAGCTGCTGACCATTGTTGTATTTTTCTGTTTCACTCAATTCCAGCTGAGGGATGGGCTGGATGGTGACTGCTGCCCAAATCTCATCCCATAAATTAGGGCTGCCCTGGTGGCTCCTCCTTTTATGGCTGTATCATAGGAAGGTTGTGCACTGCCTGGGGACACAAAATCAAGGTAAGGCTGCATTAATTGAGTCTGGTTTTGGCCCCAGTGTCAAACACAATAGTAAGGGCAGGTGCACAGTAGGTTAGTCAGTAGAAAAAAAAACCTCTTTTAGAGTTTGAGTCTATAAGATTTTCTAAGTATCCAAATTAACAGAGGACTTTGGAGGTGAAGATAAGCCTTGTGCAGGCAAGTAAGCAAATAGTGATGGTGTTTCAGCTGTGGATAGGTTCTATAAACAGCTTCAAAGTGACTTATAGGCTTTGTAAAAGGACTTTAAAGAGGATGTAAATGGGAATGATTGTAAATTATGTTCACTCATTTTCAAGCACACAGTAAAAACCAGGCCCACAGCGTTGTTCTAGGGTGAATGATGTGTTACACTGTAAAAGTAATCAATTTGATAAGAGCTTCCCATATTTCATTTCTGTTTTATTCACTTCTGCTCCTTGGGATTTGCAGAGATGAGGAAAAGGCTCCCGCATGCCTGTATGGGGGTACATAAAGAGGGGGAACAAAGTGCTCCCAGGGTGTGTGGGTCCCTTGAACTCCACCACTCCTCTGTTCTTGTGGCAGGGCCTCCAGCAGAGCCAAAATGGGGAGGTTTCAAAGTCTTCTCTCTTCCCCTGTCCTTTCCTGAAGTTATAACAGCTGCACCAAGGTCAGCTTTTTCTGGTTGCTTTCTTTCCTGCTGATTCTCCATCCTGTGACAGTATAACAGGAGCATGGGTGTTCTCTGACCCCAAATCTACTCCAGCACAGCTGAAAAGAAAGCTGGAAGCAGAGGGGAGGCTGCTTTTCTTTCTATTGAAATTAAATCTGCCTTGAAACCTGGCTGTGTTTCACAAAGTGCACAGTGATTTTCTGGTTAGTCTCTGATGGAGAGCAGCAGACAAATTCTATCATGCTGCAATAGTGCAGGGCTGTGCCAGCCCCCCAAAGCCACTGAAATATTTTATTTCAGTTGGGTCCTAGTGCAAGTAAAGGTGGAGTTTGTGCCTTTTGAGTTAAATGGCTGAAAAAAGGTCTGTGAGTTCCAGACTGACCACACAGACCAGTCTGCTCCTGTTTGGGCTAATGTGCTGAGTGACCTGCAAAAAATCAGAATTACCAATTGAAGATTATTGTCTTATTAGGTAAGAGTGCTTGGACAAATGATAGGAGGACTTCCTATGTGTGCAATATTTTAGGGAATTTCCATTTGCTGATTTAAAGGTAAGAGTTCCAGTGGGGAAGAGGGTGAGGGAGTGCTTTGATCATCCTCAGTGCCTTCCTTTCTGCCAAGACCACGAGATCTCTGAGTTGCCACCCACAGTCACTTTGGTGTAACAGAAGCTGCTGGGTTAGAAGTGGACTCTGCACCTTCAAACAGCTCATACATGTTCAAAGCTCTGCTAGATCTGGTTTTGTTTAGCAGTGTGCTTGGTTTAACTCTCTGCTCCAGTCACCTTAGCTGGGGTCCAGCTGCTGGAGGTCTCACAGATTGAGGAATTGCCTGAAAGTTCAGTGTGGTTTTTGGAGGTCTGCTGGAAAAGGGTGGGCTCAATAAGGCACTTACACATGTTCTGGTGGAAATCTAATGGTGGAGTGCTGCAGCAGGCAGATCAGCACACATCAGGGGGAAATTGCTGTTTTAAATACGAGTGTGCAGAATGCTTCTCTGCACAAACAGCCAGGAGACACCTCCAGTGCTTCTGGAGCACCTTGCCCTGCACAGCCTGCTGCATCTGCTCTTGCCACATGAAGTGCTCCATTCAGGTTTTGCATTTCTTCTACCAATATCAGCCTTGCTGCTTCCCCTCAGGCTTCTTTTGAGTATGATGGGCCCACAGGCCAGGAAAGCTTTGCCATCAGCTGTGGCACCAGCAGGGTCCATGCCTGTCCTGCCCATGCCTGTTGTAAGTTCTGCACATTTCCACTCCTGTGTCACCGTGATATTTTGTGAAAAATCCCTTTGCCAGGATTTCCTCTCCTGGGAAGTTGAGAAGCCTCAGAGAAAAATTTAAATAATGATAATCTGATTGCTTCTCCTTGTGTTTTGCTGCTTTGGAATGTGGTAGGTGATTCTTTCAGTGGTTCCATGTGAATTGTTTTAACTTAATGAACAATTCCAGTCCAGCTGTGTCAGGACTCTGGTCAGTCACAGGTTTTTATTATTCATTCTTTTCTAGCCTTTTGATATGTCCTTTCTCTTTCTTAAGCTTAGTTTTATTATATCATTTTTTAATATAATATAATATCATAATATAATAAATCAGCCTTCTGAGAATTTGGAGTCAAATTCTTATCTCACTTCGTCCTGGGGACCTCTCAACACCACACTCCTGTACTTAAACCAAATGTCCTTTTTTTTTTTTCAGCCTTCTCTCCATTAGAATGGGATTTTGGAATTAGTGCCTGAAACAATCTCTGCACCTCCTATTTAGAAACCTCTTGCTTTGTATTATTTGTCTTGCATTTCCATTTATTGCAGAAAGAGTAGGTGGAGAGGAAGCAGAAAAAACACCATGCTGCTCAGAGTGGAATTTTTTATTTCTCTTTCAAGTCAGTTTGTGTATCTTTATTTCCACCTCCTGCCTACTTCTCTCAAGATCTTTGAAGTCATAGGGCCACTTGAGTTTCTCTGCTTATTTTCAGGCTGTCAAATAAAGACTGGGCTGCCAAAAATATACTCTCAACCCTGGAGATTTCCTACACTTGGGACTTATGTTGAAAGAGCGAGTGAAGGTCCCCTGGGGAATAACTCTGCTGTTTAAAGCTGCTGGAAGCTGTGGCAGGTGTATGGGCTTTCCCTTGTCAGCTGTCTTCATCAGATGGGAGAATAATTACTCGTGCTCAGTACAGACAGGTGTATTGGCAGTCCACTGCTAATAACTTAAGGATCTGTCATTCAATTGAAGGAAAACAATTATGTTGGGTTTTCTTTCTTTTTGTCTTTTTTTTTCCCCTGATTTTTGTTTTAAAGAAAATATCAGTGTGGGAGGAAAAACTCCAAACAGTAGAGTGAAAAATGAAAGGCAACTGTGAAAATAAACCCAGATTTCTAAATCTTATCTCTCCACTGAACATACACATCTGTTCCTCTGTCTGCTGTAACCACATGTTAACTCCTCACTAGCTGCTTTTGTCACTACCCCGTTTCTTTTCTTTTTTCCTTACACAAATTATGCTACATCTTGTCAAATTGAAGGAACACAAATACTACTTGAAGTACATCTTGCTGATAAGAGACACATTATTTTCCACTGACTGGAAAAAAACAATGGTGACATTTTAATGCTGGAATCTGAAAAGTCTCTTGTCCTACCCATTCATTACAGTGTCAGTCCATGTAACATCAGCATGAATGTAACAATTCTAACCCTCTTAAAGAATGGCCATTCTGAAATATGGCTTTATGAAAAGCCAATAAAATGCAATTACTGTCCAGCTTTGATTCAGAGTCATAAGAGTCCATTTAAGAATTCACGTTTTTATTACCTTGCAAAATACTGAAATCTGGGGATTTGGTTTATTGTTTTAATTCTCTCCAGCTGAAGGTAACTACCTGTTATATATGTTCACTAGAGCAGCACAGGTCAGTACATAAAAATAAAAGTTATAGCAGTACATAAGGTGGATTACTCTTTTAAACAGGAGGGTGAAATACGATCATGCCTTTCACTCCCTGTGGGTTTCTGGTAGGATTTAACAGTGTATGGAGCTTTTCAGCACAAGTGTCCATTAAGCTGCTGTGGGAGGGAGGTTTGCACAATGTCTGAGCCTCAGGGAGGCACACACGAGGTCAGGTACTTGGGGTCAGTCCCGTGCCAAGGGCAAGTTCCCTGCTGGTTACACAGAGCTCAGAGTGGAGATGCTCTCTTGCCTTTGTTTCACACAGGGGCTGCTCTGCCACAGCACGTGCAGCTGCTCAGGGAAATCTTGAGCTGCTGGAGACGGAGCACAAGCACAAATCTGTGGCCCCACAGTGTGGGAATCCAAAAATCAGAGGGTTTTGGGAAAGCTGCAAAAGGTGGGCCTCAGAGACAGCAGAACTGTGATTGGAGCTAAGCAGGAGCCGTGAGATTGGTCAGCAGAAAAATTATGTTAGAAGTAGAAAAGTAAAGACAAATAGAACAATGGTCTAGAATAGTGAACATTTGTCTAGAATAACTCCCTAAGCTACAGAAAAGTTTATCTAGCAAGATATTAGGAAGTTCTAAGCTTAATAATGGAGCTCTGTGCATTGTGTTTTAAGGCTCACAAGCAGGTATTGTATTTGAAATAAGCAAGCATTGTTTAACCAAAGGTACGTGTGCCTATAGTGCTTGGATAGAACTACTGTCAATGTGCTTCTGCTTTGTGTGATTGGTCAAAAAACTTACTTTTTAAGTTGTAACATTAAGTTCTTGGTCTGCTGCCTGAGATGTGAGCTGCTGGCATCTTCCCATTGTCATAACCATGGAATGAGGCTGATGCTGGAAGACAAAACAGCTCAAGGCACATTCCACAGCAGTCGTGTCCTGTTTGTGATTTGTACATGCACAAATCCGTGGCCCCACAGCTCTGAAGTGTGCTGACAGAAAGGGGCCAGGTAGGCACCAAAGCAGCATCCCTGAGTGCTAAAGAACACCATCATCATCTTCCCAGTGCCACAGCAGAAGTCACTCCTGGGTTCCTAGCTCATGACCAAAAGGGAAAAGCTGCCTTTTATTGCTAACTCTAATATGTGCATTAAAAATTACCAGTGAGCTTCTTGGGGGGTAATGATACAAGGAGCAGAGTGCAACATATGATATTACCTACAGTGTTTGTGTTCTCTTTCAGAATGAGCTCGTACTCAGCTTCTTCCTCAACTGGTCCAAAAATACCTTGGCAGAACATTCATCATCTCTGACCTTAGGTATGTGGATTACCAATCTTATTTCTTTTCTAAGACATTATAGTCTTTGATAGTTTTATGCAAAGGTGAGTCTAAATTTTTTTAGATGGTTTGGGTTTTTTTAGGATATAAGGATACCAACAAATAATTCCTGATTTCTCAAGGTCTTTGAAAATGTGTTACTGACGTCGCCTGTAGATTTCTTTCTCTTTGTCAAATTCCTTTCAGCCTTGCTTCATTTCTTTTTGAATAAACATGCTTATATGCAAAGCAGAAGTTCATTTACACAAATTGTGGCAAGTTTCTTGTATTACAAAGCAAAATATTCAAAGATTTTGGAGGAAAGGATGTGAGTCATGACAAAGCACAATGTGTGCTTGCACAAGCGAAGAAAATCAGGGGTGACTTCTAAAGTAATTTTCACAATGAGTGGAGCAAGTAAATAACAGAACATTATGTTAATGCTTAGGCATACATTATTAATGACTGTGATAATTCACTTCTGGCTAAATGAGATGCTGCACTGTTCCCTTAGCCTATCTAAATACTTAACCCATTTCCCTCTTCTGTCCAGCCCCTAATTTAATCTAATTTCTGACATTACAGCATTAAGAGCCAAAGCATAAACCATAAAAAGTAAACTCTGAATGCTTATTGTCTTCCACTGCCTTAGTTCTGCGCTGATAATAATCTTCTGTACTCAGTTTTTAGGCAAGATAAAACCTCATAAAGGAGTCTGCAGCTGCACTCTGCACCACAACAATTCAGCTGGTTGTTATGTGCTCCAAGTGATAGGATGGTTTCCAAGATCATCAGTTTTCCACATTTCAGAAAGGATTGTATCTCTGCATATTTAGTTTGCATGTCCATTAAGTTAATTTAATCCCTCTGCAGACAGAGGTTTCATTATCTCTTTTGCTGGGACCAGTTTTTTTTAATCCATCAGAACAAAATAAATCCCATTCTGGCTTCTCAGCCTTTGGAAGATTCCCCCTGTGTGGAGTTCATTTGATTAGGGCATGCCATTATCATATTAAACCCATTACGACTATTGAAAATTACTAATGGTTGCTCTAACTTTTACAAAGGATCAGGAGATAATGCAAAGATGTCCTAGGTGTTAGGAGCATGTAATCTGGGTCCATGGGCTGCATCTCTCTGCAGGTGTCTTTAAGCACAGTTACAGATGTCAGAGGGAGCTGAGGCACAAGGCAGTTAAAGCCCCAGAATAATTCTGATATGTCACTAATATTCAGCTGCCGAATTCTTACAGAGAATCTGGGTGTAAAAGTTTTATGCAAAATCACGAACTGAATCTGTAATAAAATTGAGAAATAACTTGCAACATCATAATTCCTACAGCAGTGTCCTGAGCCAGTGTAGTCTCAAGGATGAGCTGTCACTGTCATATTTTCTGGAAAAATCCCTTTGCCAGGATTTCTTCTCCTGGGAAGCTGAGAAGCCTAAGAGAAAAAGGAAAACAATATTATCCCCTTTGCTTCTCTTGTGTTTTGCTGCTTTGGAATGTGGTTGGAGATTATTTATCCAACATGTGAATTGTTTTTACTTAATGACCAATCACAGTCAGGCTGTGTCAGGATTATGGAGAGTCATGAGTTTTTAATTAGTATCTTCTTAAGCCTTCTGTAAGTATCCTTTCTCTATTCTTTAGTGTAGTTTTAGTATAACATTCTTTAATATAATAGAGTAACATAAAATAATAAATGAGCCTTCTAAGAACATGGAGTCAGATTAATTGTTTCCTTCCTGCCGCGGGGGACCCCGAAAATACCACAGATGAGCCATCTATTTTTGTTGTCAGTAGCAAAAAATTCAAGGAAGAGAATGAAGAAACAGAGGCAAGAATGTGTTTAGTGGGTGTTTGATGAGAGCTGTGTGTCAGGTAACCCAGTCTGTTCCTCACTTTGTAGTTAGTGGTGGTGAGGGTCACAGCATGGCTGGGGAAGAGGAGTGGGTCTCTGGCCTCCAGCAGTGAGGTTACAGGGGAATTGGATTTTTCCTATTCAAGAACTCAGCCTTTTAAAGTTTGGATACTTCCCTTCTGGACTTAGGGCAAAACCTTTGTTTAACAAGGGTAAACAAAATCGAAACACAAACAAAACAGCTCTCTTTAGCCTAGAAAATTGATCATGATCATTCACTGATAAACCAGCAATGTACATGAGGTCCAAACAATGAGTTTAGACCTGGTAAAAACAGGGAGCAAGAATCATGGGCTGGGTTGCTCTGGGTACTGCACCATTTGTGGTGGAAGAGCTGCCATGCATGTGTGGATTGCCCACCTGAGAAATCTGTTGAAACACACATATTTCTATTTTTATTTTTCTCTATTCTTCACCTCACCTTTGGAGTCAGGCTGCTGCCACTCCCCAGAGAGCTCACTGAAATCTTTGTTCCATGGCATTCTGCACACTGGTGGCATCCAGAGGAGACACAGGTCCAACTAAGGCAGGAGGAGGTGTCTGGTCATGCCAAGGTGCCAGGTAGCAAACAAGGAATTGCTGGGAGGAGCAAAGAGGCCCCAGAGGTTCTTGCTGGCTGAGGTGCCCAGAAATGCTCTTAATTTGGAGGTAAACTCTGCAGTAATGCCATAGTCAGTCTGGGGAGGAATTAAATTCACTGAGCCTGCAGGTTGCCATGAATAAAAGCATAAATAAAAGCATAGATTTTTTTCCCCCACAAATTTCATTGCTTGCTGAGGTTATAGGGGTCTTAATATTTGTCTCTTTTGAAAAATAACTCAAGTTTAATATGGGCTGTAGCTTTCCATGGGTCTGGTAGCTTCTCTCTCAAGCAACAGAAATCATCTCTCTCTTGGTTAGGATCAATATGAAATAAGATTAATGCCCAATAGGATCAGGTTATGAATTTTGATCAGACCAGCATCTTTCTCTTACACTGCTATAATTTATAAATGTTGTAGGTAATTACACTTACTAAGGTAAAATAAAAATTAAAATGTATGAATTTGTCCTCTTCTCCCAGCAATAGAGAGATTAGAAATCAGTGTTAAATTTACTTGACATGAATACTGGATCAGTATTCCCAGTGGGGTGAATTCTGAATTATCCTGAACATTGTCAGCATTTCATTATACCAAGCTCACTACAAGGCAGTAAGAGCAGATATCAGGAATGATTTCACAATCAGACTTTTATAAAAAAAGGAAGGAAGAAAGAAAAAGCTACCAAAAACATTTTAATATCAAACTTGTTTCTTTTTTTTCTCTTGAGTTTGTATCTCCGGAAAAATATTAATCATTCAGACAGTTTTGGTTCTGCTCTGGGCTGTAACACTGTACAGCCCAGCCCCAGTTCTGGCATGTTTAATTAGTGCTCCTGTGTTTGTCTGAGCCTCTGGCCTTGAGGTGCAGCAGGGGAACAGGTTCTGTGTCCTTGTAAAGGGACATCCAGGGACATTGGAATATGGCATTCCCATCCGTGCAGAGCCAAAATCCTTATGAATAGTCCCTGAGGAGAAAAAGGCTCTCTTGCTCATGTACCACAGCGTTTTGATCTTCTGAAGTTGCTCACTCTTGTAAAGCTTTTGCCACAAGTTGCCTTCCTGGTTTAGTCACATCCCCCCATGAGCACCTCTGGCTGGCTTGGAGGACTGAAGCCCTGAGCCAGTTGGTGTTTTTAGGGTTGACTGTGTGAAGTCAGGGACTTAGGAGGCTGTAACTTGGAATTCTACATTTCCTCTTGCAAATTAAAGGCAAAAGAACTCACAGCTTAGGAAAAAAAGATGGTAAAGTGGCTTTGCATGAAAAAAAAAAAAGGAATTTTATGGGCTTCTTCTTAACCTGGAAAAGACTCAGCATTGTCTGGAGTTTTCATCCCTTGTCCCTCCCTGTTCCTATTTTCATAACACAAGAAATGAAATAAGGCGCAGTCTTGCCAAGTGATTTGTCAAGGTTCATAAGGGAGAATAACAAATGAAGAACTGCTACTCGGTCTTCTAAGTCCCAGCTTAGTGATTTCTTCCTGAGATTTCAATTTTTCAGGAGTCTTTCAGGCCTTTCTCTAGTTAGGATGTGATTAAAAATGTATTTCTGTAGTCTCTAAAGGGGAGAAATTGGAGATGGATTCATATTCTGAAATTCCACTCCAAGCATCATAAACTCAGTAGTGTTGGTACAATTATATTATGGCAGCTGCATGTACACACTGTATTATTTCTAATTGATTTGAGCTCCCTTCCTCAGGATAAATGGCAATTACACTGTCTCTCTGGCTGTCAGCAGTACATGGCCCCACTGTCACTGTGTCTGCTGAGCAGTTATTTTAGGCTCTGTTTGCTCCAGAGGTTGCACATTTGGTTTCTTCAGAAAAATACACCCAACATGGCTTTATTAAAAGGATCTCCTCCATGGATCCACCTTGGGCAGCACAAGAGCCCAGCCAGGGCTGCACCCAAGATGAACCAAAATGGCCCCAAAATGCACGAGTGCTCCCGGGGTCTCTCCCTGTGATCAGTTCTGCTCCATTTGCATCTTGCAGTTCATTGTCCCATTCCAGCTTTAGCCCCTGCAGTCCCACCCTGCTTGTTTTTCTCTCTCCAGCCCACGGTGTTTGTGCTCCTGGGCTGAGATTTGGATCATTTGTCCTTGGTGGCCAGCTAGAGCAGGAATTGTTTTGTCTCCCTGCTCTGTGCACAGAGCTCATCATCCCCTCATATGATGCTCAGAACTGCACACTAAAGCAGCACAGAATCTGAAAAATAGAAAAGCTGAAACCTGAGGCATCACCTAGGTCTCTGCTGAGGCTGAAAGGGACACAAGGGAACCCTCCTGCTACACGGGGAGTAGGAGGGTTCCCTTGTCTGGTACTCCCAAAAGCCTCCCATGGCAGTGTATGACTGTGAGTGATGGCTGTTCTCACATTCCCATCATCCTTTCCCACTGCCTCTGCTCCTCACGAGATGTGTTTCTATTTAAAGAATTAATCACCACTCTATTGTCTTGTCTCCTGTTGTTATGTCACCCTGCAGTGGCTTCAGGGCTGGAGTGTCAGTGGCAGATCCCAAGGTGCAGGAAGGAGAGCAGGATTTCTCTGGCTGAGGTCTCCAGCTAAGCCACTGCTCTAAAGGGGAGGTTGGAGAGCAGAGCCCAGCTCATGAGACATCCTCATTGTGTTGTAAACTTAGCAGGATTGAGTTCTTGCTTTTTCAGGTAAATTAGTGGATGTAATACAGCTTTGGTTTAATTAAAAGTAGCCCTGTTTGGCTGAGTAAAACCAGGCAACTTCACACAGGCCATGTCTGGGCTGTCCTTGGTGACCAGGTGGTAAAAAAGCTCAAGCCCAGCTCCTCAGCCCCTGCTCAGCTGAAACACTGCAAAAATAAGGAGGTCAGACAGATATTGAGGAGAGGTTGTGCTCACCATTAGCTGATTTGCAGTGGTAAAAGGCATCTTTGCTCTGCTATGCCTCCCTGCTGTCTCTGCAGGGCAGGTAAAGCACACTGCTTCCCCAGCTTCAAGGACTCACCTTTTGGCAGTGAAAACAGCTGGCTCGGTGCCTCCAGCACAAAGATGGAACAGGATTTGCTTAGTCATTTCTTCCACAATATGAAACTGATTCTTCTTGCTTGGAAAATGAAAAATGCCCTTTTTTCAGTGGGAATTATATCAGACTCCTAAAATGCATCTTAGTAGAAAAATCTGTGAAAGCAATGCATTGCATGAAAACCAGCCTGGAACACATAAAGTACAGAATGAGGAAGGGAGAATTTATACCTAATGTTGTTTCTCTAACTTGGTTTGGAACTGGTCAGGAAGCTTGCTCTTGTTTCCTTTTTTTTTCCTTTCTCTTGGGAACTGGGGAAAAAAATTACAGTGTTTTTAACCAGACAGAACTGCAACAATAGTGAATAGTGTCATCAGTGACTGCCAAAAAACTGCCCCAATTATTTGTCACTCAAGCATAAATTTCCCACTGAATTTCAGATTGATGGCAGTTAGTAAACAGAAAATCTCACTGGCAGTTACCAAACAGGAAAGAAAAAGAGCACTGCATGTCAGAGCACTTTCTTCCATCACACTCTTTACCCATGTTTTCTAATTTCATCCCTGATTTAAGCACGCAGCAGGTTTTTATATGTTAGCTAATGTGTACTTCAATATTTTGCAGATCTACTTCCCCTAAGCTGTTAACTAAAAAATCAAGTCTGGCTTTTTTTAGGTCCTCAGTCAGCTGGTGAGAAGCCTGGAGTACAACTGGTCATATCCTATGAGAACACCTGCCTGACAATAATGCTGAAACACATGAGGAACCTCGTGAGTATTTATATCAGAATGTGAAACCAGTAAGTCCTTGCATTTGCAGAGTACTGTGAAAACATTAATCTTCAAACAGCCTTTCTGGGATAACTAATTTCAGCTCAAAGCAATGATAGTGCTGTTCTGTCACGATTTAACAATTGGTTTTTCCCTTTGAGCTCACTCAAGATGCTTCCAGGTGTGAGACAGATAGAGGAGCTGGGTTTCCTTAATGGCTGGTAATGGCCTTTTCCAAGAAAACCAATTTTGATTCTGTTTTGGCCCTCTCAGCTGACACATTTTGATAGCAGTCACACATAAGGCACGGTGCAGCAGCATGACTTTTTGCAGCATGTCAGCCTGGCGCTGGGGATTGATTATCCAGACATTTCTTTCCAGTCCAGCCTGGCTGTCTGTGAGGAGGGAAGAGCTCAGCAGAGGGAGCAGAGCTGTGTTTGAAGGAGCAGTGTCATTTGGAGGCGTGATGCTCAGCTTTGTAGCACTGTCAGGAGGCTGGGAGGTAAATGTTGAGGGTTCCTGGAGCCAGGCTGCAGCAGGGGAAGCTGGCAGTGCTCCTGCAGCACAAGGCAGGTGGAACTGGCTGCTGAGGGTGGCTTCAGAGATGGAGCTGGGGCTGTGTGAAGTGTGATCTCTCATTGAGGAGCCTGGGGCTGCTCCATAATGAATTCCCTGCCTGGATGTGCCCTTGAATTCCCATGGCTCGTGTCTCAAGCAATGGCTCTGGCAAGGGAGCCTTTATTTGTCTGGCTATTATTAGCTATTGTGGGCTCTCAATACACACTCTGTGCCACCTCCATCCCAAACTCAGTTGAAATCCCTTTTCCTAAATGGGGCCAAACTCAGGGGTTTGTGTGAGCACCAGCCGGTAATAAAATGAGGCTGATTGTTTAATTAGTGGTATGAGGCACATGAGGCTTACACAGCTCTGACTGTTCTCTGCTGGCCACTCTGGCTTCTCATTTGCAATTCAAGCATCTCCATTCTGGTCTATAACATTCAATACATCTCTGTCCTGAGACTTGTTTTCTATGTCCTGTGTGCCACTTTGACAGGTGAGATCAGCCTCTGCTGACAGGTCCAATTTATACAAATTTTACCTTCAGGATGTAGCACAAGACCCTCTTTATTTTTTTCTGTTGAGCTTTTTAAATCTAAGGGACTTTGATAAGCTTCTGATAAAGTTCTAATTGGTGGGAGGGGCATATTTAAGTGATTGCCATGCTGATGATATCCTTGAGACTTCAAGCAGGTGATGTGGAGATGCACACAAGCAATTTGCAGGTGTTGGAATGAGTCTTCCTTTCTTCTTGTTTCCATCACTGTAAGTGTGTAGGCTGCTAACTGTGTTCTTAGGAAGTTCCAGCCATTTAATTAAATTAAATTACAGCACAGATAGCTCTGTAGTACAAACATAAAATCCAGGTTCAGTTCACTTCATTATGGAAAGGGATAGTACAACTTGAAGTTACTGCTTTTGAAATAGGTAATTTAAATCAGGTAATTTAAATCAAACCCATTTTAGTGAGTTTGAAGAGAAGTGGTAGGAGTCCTGTTCAGCAAGGCTAACATTGATTCATGACTCCAAAATAAGGTCATTGCTGTGGCAGCCTAACTTAGGCAATCATAGTTTTAAATCCTGGGCTTCCAATTCCTTCCTTCCACCTGGCCATCCATCCCTTGTCATCTGATCTGAAATATGAAATTGTGCTTCAGGGTCTTGTGATACTGCACTGCCTTCAGACCAGGAACCTGTAATAGGAAGGTTCTTTATCTCATTAGTGATCTTCTCAGTTTGCCAGCCATATAAATCAATCTTTCTAATGTGCTCTCTTTTCTTTATCCTTCTCTTTCCTCTTCTTTTTTTTTTTTTTTGGGTTGAGCTGAACAGGGATTTTAAAAGTATGCCAAGATCATATCTTATTCAAGACATGTTAAAGCTATTTCAGGTATAGTCAGTCTTTTGCAGAGTCTCACTAATTGTATTTTAGTGGTTCATCTGTGCAGAGATTACTTTGCTATCTTGTTTTATTTCATAATTTATAGTAAATAATTTTTGTTCAGCTCTTCCCTATTTAATTTATCTCTATAAAGAGATTTTATGATGTGTTCAGATGCGAAAATAATTGTAGTGGGCCAAATTAATCCCAAATGGAGCTTCACAGAACTGACAGGAATTGTGATAGAGACTTTTGATCCACGGAAATAAATCTGATTTAGTGTTTGTGTGAGTTTACTTCTAGGAGTTTTAATAGGAGACCTAGATCCTGCTGTGCAAATCCCATATTGATATACAATGCACAAGAGACTCCCTAAGGAGCTGGTATTTTTTATAGCCACTCTCAGGTGTCACACAGGTTCTTTAAAGGAGGAAGGCAGAGGACTGCAGTGCCAGAACTTTGCAGGAATTTCTGCTGAAGGACATTTGCCCATTCACGTGGGGTGTGTTGGAGAAAAAATGCCACAGCAGTGGAGAGAGCCCTGGTGTGAGGACTGGTTAATGTGGGTGCCTGCATGGGCCCCTGGGATCCGAGGCATCCACAGTGCCAGATTTGCTGCAGATGCACAACTCTCATCCCTGGGGCAGCTTCAGAGTGTCCTCTCCCTCCCCACTGCAACATTTCAGTCATGGGTAAAAAAAGCCAGTCCTGCTTGAAGAAAACTCTATCAAAATTTCTGCAGAGACAAAGAGCAGAGAAGAGCCTTATGGATTTTGTGCCTGGAAAGGGCCATTAATCTAATCTAGCCTTCTGCAAAGGAAAAGCTGTGTTTTTTCACTAAGGAAAAACTTGCAGCCAAGGAAACTGTTTGAACACAGAGATTTTAAGACTGGTTGGTAATGTTTGCCTACAGTTTAAGGCTGTGGGTGCACAATGAAGACAAGTTCTGTTAAACAGATATTTATAAGATACTAAAAATGTTTCAGTCTCAATATTTGCCTCAGCAATTCAGTTGCATTTGAATCCTGAGATTCTGTAAGTCAGGTGGCTCAGAATCCTGAGATTCTGTAAGTCAATGCTTCTGCTTAGGATTTGAATGGCATGACCATGATTGCTGAGGAAAATAACTTTAAATTCAACTTTCAAATATAGAAAAGCCAAGATACCAAAAAAATGCAATTTTCCAAATATATTACATAACCTGAAGTCAGCTTATTGGGGCATTGCTTCTCTCAAGTGCAGACAGTGCCACACTGGGCACTTTCTGGACTACAGGCAATATTGCCTTAATAAAGTGAGGCTGGGGGAGAGGGAAACTCTTTGTGTAGGGGTGAAAACCTTGGAGGCCTGGAGAGTTTGCCTCTGGAGTCAGGGAGGATGTGGCAGGTGGAGGGCTGAGACAGGGCAGGCTTATTCCATAAAGACAATAGCACAGTACCTGGCAAAGTGCATTAAGTGCTCTCAGGAGGGATATAAAGGAGCCCCAGGGGAGGTTTGCTTTGGCCTCTGAAAGGATTTGTTACCTTAGGACAAGAATAGTGCAATTGTGGCAGCACAATACCCAGCCAAAGAGCAGCAGGCAGGAGCAGAAGCAGAGGGGCAATGCTGCTCTGCCTTAAATAAGTAGGCTTGTGCAGATGTGGAGATGGATTTATTGAAAAACATGTAGGTTTTGAACTTGTAACAATCAAGTGCAGTTCTGTTCACCTTCATCAACCAGCAGAGAGAATGGGAGATATCCAGAGCCCACCAAATCTCACACAGGGCTGGCTATGAACTGGTTTAGCTCCACACAGCCAGAAACAGTCAGGATACCTACTGGTGCCCACGCCTCAAAAAAACCAGAGGCAACAGGAATAGCCATTGCTGACACCCAGAAAAGGGTTTCTAACAATCTCCTTGCCTGCTTCATGGAGAAGCAAAGGGAGCAGTGGTTCAGCACTGGCTCAGGAGGAAGCTTGCTTTTGCCCGTGATTTCACTGCCATGGCTTCAGGCATGCCCTGTTTTCCTAGATAAGCAGCTAAACTTTCAATCCTCTCTGCTAAACATTTTTTGCCCATTACTTCTTGTGGACAGAGTAACTCCTCAGGGGTAGAGGGGAGGAGAAACAAAGCCAAGTTATCCTGAATCTCCTGCCAGTAAATGGAAAATGTTACTAGAATTCAGGAAAGCATGCGTGGGCGATGAATTCAGAACCAATTTTACGGGGGAAAAATTTGCTGGAAGAAAAATAAACTCCTACAGTTCTTTGCAAAAGTACTTCCAGCTTTCCTTTTATAAAAGCTCTGAAGCTGTCATGTAGCACTCCTGGTGATTAATGATTCTGGGATAGCTGATATGTGGGTGACGAATTAGCGATCAGCTTTAGGCTTACACAGACATCCAGCCTCTTTCCATTGCGTGTACAAATTGCTTCCAAAAATGTTTGTGAGATGCAATGGTTGAAATATTTTGGGAAAAAAAGGTGGGAGCCAATTGTTGGAGTTGTGGATGCTGAGAATTTTAGACTCTCTGTGCTGACTCTGACTCCCAGGAGAGCACTGCATTGGACCTGAGGTCGTGGAGAAGCTTCCAAAATTGATTGATAGCACTGGGATTATGGGTGTGGAGTTGGTTAGAAGTGTGTGATATCACAGGGTGGAAAAATTAGAGTTTGGGGTTTTAGAATATTGTAATAAATATGGAGCAAGATGGAGGTTTTAGGGTGGAGACTGGTTGTTCTTTACCTTCTTCTTCACCCTTTTCTTCATGGCTTTGGGTGGTGTTTTGTAACTGGACAAAAAGTCCGCAGTGCAGACTTTGAGTAATTAGTTATTGGGTTAAAAGTGAAAATAATTTAGGTGTCATTTCTTAATTGGATAGTTTAGCCTTAAAAGACCTTGCAACAAGAGATTGTTGGCCATTTTGTTCCTTGCTAATGAAAGGCTGAAAACTCCCTGCTGTGAGGCTGTAACTGATAAGAAATAATAAACACCTGAGCCTGAATGCAAACTATTGTCTCAAGTGCCTTCAATGCTGACCTCGAAAGAGGTAGGAAAAGAAGCCAAAAACCAAAAGGCTGCCAAAAAAGCAGCCAGTCTTTCCCAAGTCCAAAGGGATGAGGTCTAAGCCTGCAGCACAGGGCTGTAGGGATGTTCCCACGTACAGCACAGGTGGATGCTCTGCTGCCTTTGCTGGGTTTTCTCTCAGCTTGAGCTGGGGAACGGTCAGGGATCTTTGTTCAGTCTTAGTTGGTTCCCATCGTTCCTCTCATGGGCTCACTAACTTTTACCCCTTATGACTATCATTATATGGATTTAAATGGAAAATATTTACTGCCTGCCAACAACACAGTGCCTGGCAGTGAAATAAAAGGCCACATTATCCTTTCAGAATATTATGGATGTGTACTGCTTTCCTTACTGCAGCCAACAGGGATGGGAATGGAGGTGCACAGGTAGGCAAGGCAGGGATGGAAAACAAGTGGAAAAAATCACTTTGAGCTGAACAAAGTTATCCAGAGAGTATCAGTGACAGAATTAAACCAGCAGCTTGGCTGATGGAGGGAGGTAACATTCAGATGAAGTTCTCCTCAGTCTGGCACAGGAAAACAAAATAAAAAGCCATGGGAAGAAAGCTCTTGTGCTAACTCTAGCTTATAAAGAATTTGGATTTAATTTTATATTCATCGAAAATTCTTTTAAAGTGAAAGGAAATTAGCACAGATAAGCTATGTTCTCCTTGAGACTGAAAATTAGCTGAACGCCTCTAAACAAAGGGTACTACAACTCAGCAGTACTTCAAATTGGAAAGAGATGAGGTTTGTTCTTGTGGCACAGGGATTACTGTTGGATTCAAACATACTTGTTTTGAAAGGTGTTTGACAAATATGTTGTACAGAAAGTTCTGTTATTATTTCTTGTTAAACCCTTTAATCTGTCACAGTCACAGTACTGCCTCAGCTCTAAATTCTAACTGCTCATTTTTAAATAAGTAATTCCCTACATAGTTGATATGTGTTGAATAAGGGAAAAAACCCAAAAACAAAACAACAGTGAGTTCTGTTTAATATTATGAATGATCTGGGAGATGAAGGTGAACAAAAATTAGATTTGCCACTGGTTGCAAATGAAGAAAGCATTAAAAATAATAGTGCAGACAGAGCAAGATCAAGAGAATAGAAGTAATTTCCAGAACCCTACAACCAGCTTGGACAAATGAAAAATATTTCCTCGGGGAGGGAGAGGTCTATATCCCACAGTAATGTGAAGATAAAACAAGCCCACAGTGAGACGTGAGGCTGCTACAAGAGATGCCAATGAGAAAGGCCAGATCCTGGTGTCATGGGGCAGAAATGAAGCAGTTCATCTTTATAAGGCTTTGATAGTAAACTATTTCTCTCAGGATGGTTTTTTTAACTAGGATACAAGTTCAAAGAATAGCTCTCAGTAGGGTTGGTGGGGAGTGATTGATTCTTCAGGAGTGATTTATTGTTACTAAAACTTAGTTAAGAAGAGACTAACAAGGACACGAGTCAATTGTGCAAATATTTAAGGGAGAAGACAGGAAGGTTCACGAGGAATTATTTAGAACATTGAGCAAGAGCATAAGTAGAAGTAATGAGAGCTAATTAAGGAGCAGAAATTGCAAGCCTCATATAATGAAATGCTTTCTTACGTGGGGAGATGGCATGCTGCAGAATAATTGAAAGAAAAGTGCAGGGAGATTGTACAGTTGGAGAAATTAAAGATAGGCATATACAGACTTTAGTAACTAATTAAGAAATTCAAAAGAAAAACAGTGCAGAATGAAGGCATGGATCACAATCTCACTGTTACTTTACATATTTTATATTCACTTATTGCCTGGGCCCAGGCAAGGAGAGAAAAGAATTTGTATGTGGCAAAAAGATAGAAACAGAACAATAGCCTTTGCTTGTGTTTCTTTTCTCAAAGGCTAATTTCCTTTCATGCCATCTAACAGGCAGCAGTCCTCTTAATCCTGACTGATTTCAAAAGGAAAGTGAAATGGGGATTTGTCTCTAGTATTTGTTCTCCTTTGTACTTTATTCAAAAGAAGAAATTCTGGGATCTATGTTTCTAAGGGTCAAAACAAGATCATTCTTATCTCAGGCAGTGTCATAGACTCTGTGGCTAAATATTCATCTGAAAATTAAGTGTTCCAAGCACAGTAATAATACAGGGTTGAAATCAATGGAATTCAGTTTCTATATGGGCTTGGTGGTAATTCTGAGATAAAAGCTTCAGAGACTTGTTCATGAAATCTGCTCTCTGCATTCTACATCCTGCACCAACATTGCTTATCCACAGGATAATACAGTTTTAAAGCATGCCTGACCCTTGATTTCTCTGATAGAAAAAAAAACCCAGTGGAGTTAATTGTCTTAAAATAGTAATGCAATGTATGGTTGAGAAATCTAGAACGTGTTACCTTTTCTTTCAGAAAAAAACAACTTCTCTGTGATTCTCTCTCAGGTTTTTTACTGGGAGTTGTACATTTATTCCATACATTCCCACTTCTGCTTTATATCATTTTTTTCAGCCTTGGTAACTTTTTTATGCCCACATGGTGCCACGGGGAGCACCCAGGAATGGAGTCCCAAACATCAGTGAAGGGTCAGAAGTTTGTGAGACTCAGGAGCTGGAGTTAAGCTCTGAGTGAGTTGAGTACAGCCACAACCCATTCTATGATGTCTTTTTCTTTATTGCTTGTTCAGAAACAGAAATAAACACATGCAAAGTTGTGTCATTTCTTGCTGGAGTGAAATTCTAGTCCTCCTTGCTTGCTGCCAGTGGTCTCTAAAAGGCAGGATCCTGTTCTATGATAGTTACAAAAAGTGTGGTTGTGCAGATTCTTCCCCATTTCATTTGGCATTGTGTCTGTCCTTATCTCCTTCTGGATCATCAGGACAATGAAATATTCTTATTCAACAGGGCATCAGATATAAGTTTCAGTGTATTTCTTCAACTTTCTGGTTTCAGAGCTCTATAGAAATAAAGGCTTGAGAGAGAAAACTGTGTGACCTTCTGGGTATTTTCATTTTATTTATTTCATTTAATCAGAGATAAATGGGCTTTCCTCTTAAATGACTGAAGCAGATCAGAAATATCTTTCATAATTCTTAGAAAGCCCTGTGTCTTTTGGGATCCAATCTGTTTCCAGAACTGTCTCCTTAAATTAAATCCCTTTTTTTTTAATATTTAATAAATAATTCCTGTTCATTTTGAAAGTCCCTCTGTCTCTGTGCCTTGGGATCAGTTTGAAACTGGGATGTTTGCCTCTGTGATGTGCTGGAATCACATTTCTATCTCATTGTGATGGATCAGCTGCCTGACCAGGCTGGTTTGAGTCCCATGAATTATCTTGCCTGACCTGATCATTTCAGAATGGACCATTTTCCCCCAATTTCCAGCTCCATACACACCTTTTGTCACTGCTGGTGACACGAGCAGCACAATCTGTCTCAGCTGGGGCCAGGCACCAATGTGGGGCAATTTAACCCATACAAACCAGATGCCCACAATATGACAGGGTGAATCTTTTGCTGGTCTCCCTCCTTAACAGGGTTATTTTTTTCCCATTTGACAGCCAGGAGACCTTGGAAAGGGTTGGTTGTCGGTTCATTCTATAGAAATGTTGTGTCTCAGGACAGCTCTAACCCCATTTTTCCAGCCCAGTTGTCCCCTCAGGAATGCTGCAGAGCCAGCTGTTCCAGCCAGACTGCTCCAGTCCTGGCCACTCTGCTGCAGGCAGGTTGATGAGGATGCTGAGGGTATTGGACATAAGCTATATTTGGATATTCACATCAATAATGTGGATAGAGCATCTTTGCATTTTTAGCATGGGACATGACAAAGCCATCTGGAGGCTCACTCCATGGACACTGCTAGTTTTCCAAAAGGTGGAAAATGCCTGCTCAAAAAAAAAAAATGCTTTCCAGAATTTCCCTGACAGCAAAATATTTTTATTGCCCTGCATTAACTTGAGATAAATGCAATTTCTTCTTTGCTTGCCGTGCCACTGATCTCCACAGCAGCAATCTTATATCTTTATGTACATACCCAGATGACCCAAAAAAATTGGGATCAGAAAATGTAATAAAACTACTGTTGAAGAAAAGCAGTTCAATAGTTTCAAATTTTAGGTGAAAAAGGTGGTTGTTTGCAGGGGGAAAAATACCATATTTGTGCAATCACTTTTGACAAGTTGCCTTATTGTTTTGTCTTGCCAATAGCAGAGAGTGCACCATAGTGGTGGAGTGGAATATCTTCTTCTGTAATTATTATTTAATTACTGCAAATGGGTTTTTATTTTTCATTTTCTTCAAAGCAATTTGGGGATATTTTGTGAGAGGGAAATGAAAAGCTCAGTAGCAGGGTAGAATAGAGGATATGCAGGATATGCAGAGCTCAAAGGAAGAACAAGGAAGGGTCTTGGATGCCACTTCAGGATTTGGGAAGCCGTTGGAATTCTGTATGCTGAGAATTTTAGACTTTCTGTGCTGACAAACTCTGCCTCCCAAGAGAGCACTAGATTCACTGAAGCCATGAAAAAACTTTCCAAAATTAATTAATAGCACTGAAATTACAAGTGTGTAGTTGATTAGAAGTATATCATACCACAAAGTAGAAAACTTAGAGTTTGGGGGTTTAGAAAATAGTAATATATATGTGAAGTAAGATGAAAGTTTTAAAACAGAGAGTAGTTATTCTTTACCTTATTCTTCCTTCTCCTTCATAAGTTTAAGTAATATCTTATAATTAGGCAGAAAAGTCAATATTGTAGACTTTGAGTAATTAGTTATTAGGTTAAAAGTGAAAATAGTTTAAGTATCATATCTTAATTAGATGGTTTAACCTTAAAAGACCTTGTAACAAAAAATAGCTAACCATTTTGTGCCTTATTAGTGAAATACTACAGGTAGCAACAGCACAACCACCCATTCACCCAGCCATCCCCTTTTCCCTGAAGTTTATATATCATTAATCTGCTTTTGAAGGAACCTCTTGCTTTGTAACACTAATTTCTCAGCTCTTTAAGCTTAGAAGTAGCCCTGAGGATGTTCTCTTTTTCCTGAGGCAGAGGCTGTGTTTGCTGATTAAGCTGCAGCTCTGAAAGACAGGGCTGAGCCTTCCTCTGCTGAGTGGCACAAGGGCTTGGGGGAAGTGGAAAACAGCAGCACTGCTGGCTCCTCCAGCTCCTCACTGGTTTTAATTTAGTCTAGAGGCAGCCAGTAATTTACAGAGGTTACTGCAGTGCAAGGATCATTTCTTCTGTGGATTTTTTTCTAATCCTCCTTTATTGGATAATAATCAAATCCACCTAATGTCTACACACGATATATAGATATTTTGTCTTGCTGAAGGTTCTTCCTAACCACTTACCATAGTGGTTTGCTTTTGAAAGGTGTATGGATATCTTGATATTAACAATTATGGAATATTTTGTAGTCCTTTGTTCACTATGTAAATAAATTCTCACAGCAGTGTAAGAAAGAGAAGAACATGAGGATGGTAAAGGACAGTAAGACTAAGAAAAATACTGGACAACATTAATTATTTTTATTTGAGGGCAGTAGCTGAAATGGGAGTCTTTCTAATGCCTGGATATCTATTTTATTTTATTTTATTTTATTTTATTTTATTTTATTTTATTTTATTTTATTTTATTTTATTTTATTTTATTTTATTTTATTCCATTGAAGAAAAGGAAGAGGGAAACTGAGATTTTAAAATGTCAAGGAAATGAATTTTTGGGGGGGAATAAAAGTAGTTATTTATAGAGGAAGAAAGATGTCATTAGTTAATACAAGTTAGTTGATCATTAGTTTTTACTGTCAAGATTGTTGAAAATGAAAAATGGGAAAAAGAGAACAGCAGCTGGAACTATCAAATGTTCAGGAGCCATCAATCTGTTCCTCTCTAGGACAAAAGGTGATCTGCATGTCTAGCACTAACAGAAACTGATGACATGATTTAAATTTGAGGCAAAAGTCACCTAAAAAGTAAATTTTATGTCACTTAGGAAGATGTGATCTTTAAAAAGTTTCACAATAAATTATCCTTAAAATGAGTATTTTAAAAATCAGAATGGATCAATATTCATATTGGATGCTAAATCACTGAATAGTTGAATACATGACAAATTTTGCAGTAGTTATGCCTATAGTAATGCTAAAAATGAATCCTTGTGTTAGGAGAGTGTGGATCATTAATAATGATCAGGGGAGAAAAGTCATTAGGATAACATATTTCTTGTGGAAAAATTAATTTAATTTCGTCCATTATTTCCCAGCCACAGCTACTATATTTAAAATTAGATTATAGAGGATGTAACACATCTGTGTGGGTTTCTGTAAGCAAATACCAACTTGTTTTGGCAAATGAAACTGGAGTGGAAGATGGAACACAATCATAACAGATTCAGGCTGTGTATGTTAGGTTTTCAGTATTGAATTAGAGGTATGGAAAAAGTAAATCCAGAGTTTTACTTTTTCTCCCTCATTCTTAATTATTTTCACTACCTTCTACTTGACTTTAGAAGAAAATAACATTTCCAAAGTAAAATCTTTTTTAAACATAAATACAAGCAATAGTAACTGAGTTCCTTTAGAAACATCTGTCAAGGTCAACTAGGCTGGTCATTCTATGAGAAAATAGTTCAATCATCACTTGGTTGTACTTGAAGAAAGAAAATACAGTCAGTTTCTAAATTCAATTTGAGACAACTTCTAAATTCAGATTTTTTTATTGGCAGATCAAAATCTCTGGGGAATTTTGTGAGTTTTTTGTCCCTAAGCATATCAAGAGAACCTATGGCATTTTTGTTGGGAGCTTGGTTTTATACCTTTACAGCCTGACAGGTTTTTATAGCTTGGATTTATTTGCAAGCAAACAGAATAAAAGATTTAAGACAGTAATTTAAATTGGGAGTAACTTCTTCTGAAGGAAGTAAAAGTCCTTTATTTTTGGGTTAATAAAATGACTACAGAATTAAACACAAATAGAACTCAATTTAAAACTTTAAGCTTTTTCTGTTTGCTTGATAACAAGTGCATTCAAGCTATAAAGGTTTTGCAGAGTAAAGTGCAAAATGGTTTTCCCAAGATACCCTCAGATTTTTATATTTTTTTTCCTTTTCTGGCCTGGACTATGGACAGAAATCAGTGAGTTTTTTAATCCTTTAATAATAAAAAAGAGGGGGGGTGCTGGATTTCAGAACTACTTATGAACCTGCTAGAAATACCATTCTGTTTCTATAATGAAATCACCAGATCAGGTCATCTGGTGCAAAGAGAGAAATTCCACCTGGACACAGGGAAAAATTTCTTTCCTGCGTGGGTGACCACATAGAACAGATTGCCCAGAGAGGGTGCGGAGAATCCCTCCCTGGAGATGTTCCAGAACCATCTGCACACCCTGCTGTGCCCTGTGCTCTGGGATGACCCTGCCTGGCCAGGGAGGTGGGACCAGATGATCACTGTGGGTCCCTCCAGCCTGACCCCATCTGGGATTCTCTGGTTTTGGCCAGGTGTTCCTCATGTTTACTAAATTTATAAATGAGCCAGTGCAGTCTGAGTTCGAAGTGATCACTAAATGTGTTACTATAATATGACAAAAGTCATAATCCTTAGTAAGAAAAATATTTCTGATGTTTCCTCCATTTTTGATGATGTTTTCTCCATTTTTCCTTTATTCTCCATTCTGCTTTATTTCAGTGCTCAGCTCAGAAACCCTGAAAAAGGGTTAGTTTGCCCAAAACTTGGGTTTTTTTGCCTGCTATTTCAGTTGTCTTAAAACTGTTTACTTCAAATTCCACCTACTAATGATTTAAAAAGAGATTTTTGCCATGGTAATGCCAGTCTTGTTTTTGCACTATTACAGTCAAACTGCCACTATCACTCCTTGTTCCTGCTAGGAAGTGTTTATCAAAGTACAAGTCTTTCCACTGCAAGTCTTGCCTCAAGAAATCCTGTGGTTAAGCAGGCTCTTCACAAGAAAAAAAATTCAGCTCTTATGCCAATCAAAAGAGAAACCAGCATAAACTCATCCTATGAGCTCCCCATACTCTGCTCTTGTAGGGCTGGGGCTGGTTTAAAACTGCTCTTAATGTGGAGTTTTGAATGATTAGTGCATGGTGGGACAGAGTCTTTAACAGCTGGAGTCCTTCATTAGATGGATTGTGTGGTGTCAGGAGGCAGGGGAGGGCAGCTGACAAGTGGAGCACCTGATCTGGCTGGGAGAGTGCTCAGCTGAAGCTTTTTTGATTGTTTGATGGCATAACAGTGCCACTGCAGATGGAGAATTGGGACAGCAGTGGGATTTGGAGTGGCCTGTTTGCCTTTCCTCAGCAAGGGAAGAGGAAGGGGGAAAATGTCACCTGTAAAGTTGGGGAGAAAAAACCAACAATCACAACTACGATGCCTACTTGGAATTCAAGTGGCTGCACATCAAATTGCCTCTAACAGTCTGACTGCTGATTGCCACTATTCATGAAAAGTGGCTTTATTTCAGCTCTGAAATGTCCCAGAGCAGCAGCTTTCCCCTTGAGTTTTCCCATCTGAATCCCTGAAATGTTCTCTTTTAATTTCCTCTCTTGACCCTCTCCTCCCCCTCACCTCTTTCAACACCTATTTATCTACATTCACAGGGATAGTGAGGAAGTAGTTTTTACTCCATCTCATATAGCCAAAACACTGCTGCAAAGGGCCTTCCTTAGATTTTGGGAGGAATCAGCTGACAGGGGAAGGTTAGTTGGCTGAAGGCAGGGTAACATGACAAAGTTCAAAGGCATAGGGACAATTTTATGTGACTTCTTTTCAGTTAATCACATCTGGACAGTTAATCACTTCTGGGCACCCAGGTCCTGTTAAACCACGTTACTTTTGGAGCCTCTCACCTCAGCCTGGTTCCTTTCTCTGTCTGAAACAAGTAAAATCAGTTGACCTTCAAGTTACAGTGATGTTTACCTATTCATTGAGAAGTGAAGAGCTTGATTGCACTCACTTGTAATCCTGATTGCTTGGACTGGTACTTCAGGCTGCATTTCATTCTCCCTCCTGATTTTTAGAGATGCTCAGTTTACTGTTACTTGTAATCCTCAACTGAAGTTTCAGTACAGTCCTAGATCAACAGAGATGGGCTTTCAAGTGGACAGTGTAAATTGTAAATAAATCCTGCATTAATGATGTGGCAACCCATCCTAGGAAAATACCCTTTCATTCCATTGCCCTTTAGTGTCTCTCTTTTGTTGGCCATTGAATCCCATCCAGCTCAATCCCATGGGTATTTTAAATCAGACGTGCTTTGGGGAACTTAGCAATAGGAATATTAATCACTCCCATAGTGCTGACAATCAGTAATGGTTTGAGTGGGGCATCCTTTGATGCTGTGTGGTGTTAATGAAAGCAATAATGAGCTTTGCAGTTGACCACATCATTTGCCTTGAAGGATCATTTCAGATAACAAAAAACAGAGGTTTGTTGTGCAAGAACTGGTTGTTCACACACACAAGCACCATTTTCCTTCCCAATAGAGAAGTTATTTATTGCTAGGAGACAGCAGCTTCTTCTATCCCAGGGATATGTTGTTGATAGTGCTGTAGAAAGCCCCATATTTCCAGCCACATATTGTGAATAATCAAAATCTGAGAAATTACTTCATTCTGAGCCAGGTGTAAAATTACAACAGGAGCTATGAATGTAAGTGCCTGTATAATCCTCTGGGTTCATTGGTTCCAAATGTTTTAAGTTCTCTTCTTTTTGCCTGAATTCTTATTTGCATCCTGTCCCTGGATTGCCTGGGAGCTGACAGGTAAACTTCCTGTCTAAAATGCTGATTATATGATTAAAATTACTGATATTTTGATATGCCCCATTTTGTGCTTTCTGACTGTATGCTGTGTAACCAACACAAGGGTTTGTACTCAATTACAAGCCAAGCCTTAAGTGACAGGTGCTGGCAGCATGCCTGCTCCACACTTTTTCATTTTTGTGTTTCTTGTGTGTTCTTTTGAAGCCTCAAGTAATACAATGTGTTTTCTGAGTAACTGTAATGCTGCTTTAGGAATAACTTTAGAGCTCCTCAGAAGTTATCAAAAAATTCTGCACCCACCAGCACTGGCTGATGACTGAGCCTGGTTAATAGATTCCCTCTGATCTGGAGTTGCTGCCATATAAGATGGAATATCTGGAATATCATTCAGTAACCTGAACTGGAAAATTAAAGAGACATTGCAGCTGTGTGATGGGTGAGATGGGAAAGGCTGTTACAAGAATCCTGTCCTGCCCATATTGCTGCAGGAAATGCTCCTGGCTCCTCTATAGCAATATGTTTTACAAAACGCCCTTAGAAGCAATTGGTTCTCCCCATATCAGCACTGATACTTAGGGGTTAAAATCAATAGGAGCTTACTGTTTAATCCAGTTTCTGTACCTTGTTCTGGAAAGTGGAAGGGTGCACTTTGTATCAGATTAAGATGAGTTAGAGTAGATTGAGGCTTAAGGGTTTTTCCATCAGAATGTAAATATTAAAGATAGACAATTTTACCTTGTCTTTGCATTATTTAATTTTTATTTTCCTGATTCTATTTTAAGCTGAATTCTAATAATTCTTGTTATTCCACTAGCACTCCAATTTAGCCCAGAGAATACTGAGAATGTAACCTGTTTCTGTGTCTGCTGAAAGCCCAGATTTCATTTGGTACTTTTTTGTTTGTTTTCTTTGCTAGAACATGGACATTCATATTTGTGACCTTCTTGTTTTCCAGCACCTCCCAGATGGCTCTGCCCCAAGTGCACATGCTGAATTTTATCTTCTGCCAGACCCTGGTGAGGTCAGTCGAAGGAAAACAAGGACAGCTCCAAAAGGCTCTGACCCTACTTACAATGAACTTGTGAGTTCCCTTCATTTCCTTCCACCCTTTCTTGTTTCACAGACTCCCAGAATGGGTCAGGCTGGAAGGGCACACCATGGGTGCCTGGTGCCACCTCCCAGCTCCAGCAGGGCCATCCCAGAGCACGTGGCACAGCAGTGTGTCCAGATGGGATATCTCCAGCGAGGGACACTCCACACCCTCTCTGGACAATCTGTTCCAGTGCTCAGTCACTGCACAGGGAAGTTCTTCCTCACATTCAGGTGAACCTTCCTGGGCATCACCTCTTCCTGTTGCCTCCTGTCCCATTCTGGCCCCTGCAGAGCAGAGCCTAGTACATCCCCTGAGCTCTCCCTGTGGACACTGGCAGACATGGGTGAGGCTCCCTCTCAGGTGTCTCTTTTCCAGGGTGGACAGGCCCAGCTCACTCAGCTTTTTCTCATGAGAGAGATGCTCCAGTGCCTCACCATCTCCACAGCCCTTCCCTGGACTCACTCCAGGAGTGCCCTCCTTTTCTGGGTTTGTTGAGCCCAGAGCTGGACACAGCTCTCCAAATGTGCCTCACTGAGGCTGGTTAGAGGCAGGATCACCCCCCTCAACCTGCTGTCAGAGCTTTTCCTAATGCACCCCAGGACCCTTTTTGGCCATGAGGGCATGCTGCTGACCCATGGACAGCCTGTTGTCCACCAGGACCCCCAGGTCCTTCCCAGCAGGTCACCCACAACCCACACAGGTGCAACTTGTTTTATTTGCTTTGCCCACTCTTGAAATAAAACAACAATACAGCATTTTTAGAGCTGTTGCAATGAGGATGACCAAAAGGAAGGAATGTATCATAACCTGAGCCACAAAAAGGGACAATTGTCTGTTTTGCACTTTTCTCAGAAGTGACAGTGTCTTTTATGTCTCTCTCTTCAGGAAAGCAGCTGGATTTTTCACAGTGCTCTGTCTCACCCCATAACCACAGTTACATGTTAGCCAAATGAGGCCAAGCATCATTGCACCATAACCCAGCAGTTCTGAATGCAGATATGCACAATAGCATGGAAAGTATTAATTGAATGGATGCTGTTATTCAAATTAACATTTGAAAATTGGTTGTCACTGTCCTAAATGATAACACAAGAATAAATAGCCAGGTTCTTTTTATGTTAAAATGCCATCAGTTCACAGCTATATATGATTATTTCACACACCACTGAAGTGCTCATGCCTCTGGGGTGAAAGGAAACATTTGTATGGAGAAACATTTATGGCAGAATGGGAAGTGGTATAAAGTGTGTTCATTTCTAAGGGCAGATGAGATTGAAACAGTAGGTGGGATTGGAGATTATAATTATTGCATGTAACAAATCTCCTAAAGATCTCAAAGTAATTTACAAATGCTCTTTCAGCAGGCTATAAAGTAGAAGGCATGGAAAATATTACCACTCCACCCTGTTTCACAGATAAGATATGATAAAACTTAGGTTAGTCAGCAGAGTCTGAGTGCTTATCTCTTAGTTTCTCACTCCTGGAGTTCTAATATTTCCCCTTTCCCACATCTGTTAATTACAAAAGTTGCCTGCTCACACTGATGACTTCCAGCATTCTCTAAGAAGGCTCCCTGAGTAGTATTGCTGCTCACAGCTGAGGCAAATTTCCCTCCCCACCGCACTGCAGTGGAATAACAAGGAAGTAGGCTTTATTTTTTTGTTCTTTCTTTCTTTTTTTTGCTATCAGAGTGGAATGAATCTAATTCATCTGTCTAAAGAAATTCCTTTACATTTAAAGGACATTTAAAGCAAAGGAACATAATACAATTATATCATAACATTCATTGTAAGGTATCCAAAATGGACAACAGATAAGAGCCAGCCAGCAACACTGGAAGACAATTATTTTTCAAATTGTACTTAAATCCTTTTGAATGCAATGAAATCCAAAATCCTGTCTGCAGTCAGTCAGTAGTCACTAGAAGGAGATTTAATTGTGGTTAACAAGTATTCCACTGCCATTAAAAGAAATTCCATGAAAACTTTAATGTCCGTAATCAAAACTGAGAGCCTCTTTCCCAGATGCTCAATCTTTTTCACTGGGAAGTGCTGATCACAGTGGGGACATATGGTTCCACTGAACCTGGCCATTTCCAACCCGATGCCTGTGCTTTAGCAGCTCTGCTCCTCCATATGTGATGTCATTCTGGATGCATTTTCTGTCCAAGGCTGGTAGACTGAGGCAGAAGCCGCCCCAGGGAAGAAAAACTACTAAAAATATAAGTCAGCTGTCTCTTAAGTTAGTTACTGTCCAAAACACTGTGTACAGAAATGTTGTAGCCTTTTTTATGAGTTCATAAGGTTTTATTAAATCCAAATGGCTGGAAGGAAGCTGTATATTAATTTCTTTCTTTGTTCCAGACTGAGAAAAATCTGAAATGTGCTTCTCTTGGGTATTTTTGATTTTAGTTTTGAACTTCTATTGCTTATGACTGCCTACAGCAAATTATCAACCTTGCAAAACTGCCTTTTATGTTTGTTTTTTTAATTCGTGTCTGAGAGTGAAGATGCAAAAGTCCAGGAGGGCTGACAATGAGTTACAGCAAATGTTTTGGAGTGGCTTTTAGCAAACAAATCCTTCTTTTCTCCTGTGCCTGGGTCTGGATTTTGGAATTTGTTGCATTCACAATAGTTAATGTTATAGTGCATTGAGAAGCGGTGGTGGAAAAGCAGTAACACAGAGAAATGGAATACAAAGAGAAAATGAAGGCAGAGCAGCCCCAGCCGGTGTGATGGAAGGGGAGGAGGGGAACTGCACCAGGAGCCACGGCCACTCCCTCCAGCACCATGCATCAAAACTACCTTGGATTAATTACCAAATCTAGGAACCGTGCCATGGCTACCTAAGGAGAAGCAACTGTCCCTCATTTGTGATTAAAATGTCATTAGACTCCTGTAGGTCAACAGTGTCTCTCTTCTTGGAGCCAGGAACAGTTGAATTCCAGCCCTAACTGTCCCACTGATTTGCTGCATGGCCACACATAACTCACCTCCATCTGATCTGTCTGTGTAAAAGGCAGGCAAATATTCTCACTGCACAGTCATTTCAGGATTTAACTGTTCCCAAATTCTGGCAGGTGGCATTTGTTTTATCCACACCCTAATTCAGCTGTCTTCAGACCTTTCTTCTCTCCCTACATCCTGATGATAATGTATACCTTACTCCAGCTGAATTTGCAATACCATTTTAGAAGTAGTTTACTGGGATCACTTGAAAACCACCCACCCTGCACTGCAAAGGTCTGTCATTGCTCAAAGATTAAAGCCTATTTTTGGCCAAAGATTAAAAGTTGTTCATTACCCCAGTTCAGTTTCTTAGCATTTACAGCTGATATGTGTAGTTTTTGGGAATTTAAAGCAACAGCTGGTACCTTTAATATATTGGCAAAGAAACAAGGCAGCTTTCTTTGGTAACATTAGCATTGCCTCAGTGTCAGATCACAGATTTATTCTAAATTGTATTATGCTTACTGTGCCTGTCCTTGCTTTCCAGATTTTCTTCATCATCTCACTTTTATTTTGGTGAGTGAAAGAGAAGCTGTGAAGTTTGTAATTCACTGACAATTTGGTGAAATAGGTACAGTAAACATGAAAACCAAAAAGCACCAGGTGCCAATTTCATGACAGCCATCCCAAACTATTATTTCCAAAGATTTTAAAATGGAAATGTTAATCCCCTAGTAAGACCTTTCTTGGTCTTGGTGCTTTCTGTGAGGGTTGCCTGGTGTCCTGTCCACTCCATGCTCCCTGTTAAATTCCTGCAGTTGCAAGTGGAAGTACAGAGGGGGTTCATCAGTTCAGGCCAGAGATCCAAGCTGGAGGGGCTCATTCTGCCTTTCCTCCTCCTCAGCCGTGCCTTGGGTACAGATTCCATGGAAAATCCAAGCAGGAAAATGCCTGTCAGGCAGTTTCAGTTTCCCATTCTCCTGAAGTGAGAGAATGTCACCACATTTGCTTTTCAAACAGCACAGAGAGATTAAAATTTAAAGGGTTTTGCCACTGCAACTAAAATAGCAAAAACATTTCCACCCATACAAATTTTAGCTTAAATGGACTTCTCTTAAGGGAGTTTACCTTTCAGGCCTGCACTGAGAGCATTCCCTCACATTTTATCAGCTCACAGGCAGTTCACTCAGCAGTTTTTATTGATGCAGAGACTGAAGCATGGGAATTTGTTCTAAGTGCAGCTGATTCTTGTTAGGTTATTGCTCCAGATTGTTGGGTTGTTTTTTTAAATTCAGAAAATACACCATTATAATTTCATACTTAATCCCAGTGTGTTCTCACAGCATTAAGGTAATTTAAAAGCTATTTTAAATTTATAGGCATTAGTAATTTTTTAAGAGATGCTAAATTACTGTCATTTATTTTGAGAAGTATCAACAGCACTTCTGATTCAGAAACATCTAAATTTAGTAACTTCCATTTGCTAAACTGGGTACAATCTTTTCCAGTTTTCACAGGGAAAATTGTGAATACTGATTTTTTTTTTTTCCTCTCAAGCAATGTTCAAGACAGGTTCCAGATTTATTTTCACATAATATTTTAAACAATTATAATGTATTATATATATTATAATATATAGTCTATATAATATATAGACTATATAATATTATATATAAAATATAGTATATATATTATATATAATATATAAAATATAGTATATATACTATATATTGATATATATAGTGTATATATAATATATTAGTTAATATTATATATTTATAATATATTATCTATTAAAATATAATGATATATTATTATATGTATTAAAATATATTATATATACTATATAATATAGATAATATATAATTTTCAATAGATATATATAGTATATATATTATAGATAACACATAACGCAATATATTTATGAAATATTTAACATATCATATAAAATAATATTTATATTATTATATAACATTATATATATTCTGTATAGTATATGTATATAATAATTATATAAGGTATATTATATATAATTATATATAGTGTATTATTATATAGTATATAACAATTATTATGTAATTCAATTATTTGAAATAATAATAATAATATTTATTTTGAAATAATAAGATCTCATGATACTAAGCTCATGATTCTAAGGTAGAATCTCTTTATGAGATAAGGCCCAATGTATTTCTGAGGTAAATTTACTAAGTTAAGTGAATTTGGCTGATGGTTAATAACTTACTATTCTGGATGGAAGTTTAAAGCAATTACCGCATAATTGGATTAATCATCATCCTGTGTGCTGCAATGAAGTGCTTTGCCTGTCACATAGATTAACAAATTTATGTGGTTTTTTCTGTTTCACTATTTATGATTTCAGATTGTCTATGACAGAGTCCCAGAGCTCCATGGCCGTGTCCTGAAGCTTGTTGTGAAAAGCAAAGGAACATTTGTGGGAGCTGTTAACATTCAACTGAGCAGTGTCCAGTTCAATGAAGAAAAGTGGTACCCATTGGGAAATAGTGTCATTTAAATGTTCTCCAAGATGATTCAATTATTTGCCTACTAATGTTTCTTTATCCCATTTCCCAGGGTACATTTTGTCTCAGTTGCCCTTGAGAATAGGCAGTCATCTGCTGAGCACACATCCTAACATTTCTAACCATTAGCCTGTTGTCTTAAAAGTGCCACAGATTCCTGCCAGTGTGAGTTTAAAGAATCACATCATAAGGAGTTATAGCAACATGCAGGAACTTCTTATGACAGCAATGAAGGGCTTGATTTTGTTAATATTAAATAGTACTGTAAAAATATTGAATTCTGTACACATCAGTGTGTGGGGGCTCATTCTTTGCCCATTAATTCCACTGACTCTCTTGAAGCAATGCTGATAATGCTGTAGTTTATCATCACTGCATGTGATTTCACCAGAAAACCATGGGATGGTTTATATATTTCATATATATTTCAGATGTCCAGCAAATTTCACATTAAATCTTACCCAATCAATACTTTGGTTTTTTAAGAACTTTTAAAGTTTTGATACAATGTAACATTTAATCCAGGATATTAATTTGTCATTAATATATGTCATTGTTTCTTTTATTCTGACATCCAAGAAGGAGATGTAACTTGGTCATTGGTGTGAGGAAAAATAAGGGAAAAGCTAATGTTCATGAATAAAGAGAAGATATTGAATGTGAGCTTTCCAGTGGGGGATTTATTTAAGATCATGATACCACAGATATTTGTTCAGCAGTCTTCCCACATTGCACTCTTGTGCTGCATAACGAGTTCAAGTCAATACATGCATTGAATGGACCTCAGAGCTATAAAATATATGTTGATATATTAAATAATGAACATGAGTGGTTCCTTTAAGTTCACAGATGCTAATTATGGGCTCTGTTTTTCTCTGATTTGAGGAAGCACTTTAGTACATCTTTAAGCATTTGGCATGTGAGCAGCCACAGTGCACTGTCCATTATTGCCAGATCCACTGACCATGTACATAAACCTTTCCAGGGCCAGGGGCACGTTTTTAAGGCACAGGAGATGTGTTGATTTGTGATCTGATCTGCTGTAAATTTTAAATTACCATATACTGGACAGATCTGACATTTCTCCTGCCAGGTGGAAAAGTGGTCAACAGAGGGATAATAATCCCAGAAGTGAAGGTAATTGCCTTCTTCTCCCAAAGGACACTCACAAATCAGTCTTCAGAATATAAAGCTATATAAAGCTCCTGAAGTGGGACTTGGACTGTTAGCTAGGAAATTAAATAAGCTGGAGTTTTTCTCAGATCAAACCAATGGACTTGATCAGGTTTTATCTGAAAATTCTTTCCCCAGTCAAACTGGTGCACTAAGATCCTCCTCAGTAAGGGGAGGTGAGGGGAATTCTGTTTGAATATTAATTTTATTAGTCTATTCAGAGCTGTAAGAAACTCTAAAATATTTACCACATGCAAGGGACATTGGCTGGCACACAGAGTATCATCACTACAAAGATCTGGACACCAAAATTTTATGCTGTAGGCTCTCCTGGGAAACATATCAAGTGCCTCGTCATTCAAGCACAGAAGACACACTGAGAGCAGCTTACAAAGTTATCAAATTACCTGACCTTACAGTTCAATATTGATTTTAGATTCCTCTTAGTCTACTGTCTCAGTTTCCTTATTAAAACTATAATGCAATTTTCTAACAGTGCTATTTCCTGTGACATTTTCTAACCTTTGTTTACCCATGCCCTGATTTTCCATTTTAGAGCAACATAAAATAAAACAGCATTAGAATAGCAACAAATAAAAAGAGCATTACAATGCATTATCAGAACTGTCTGCAAGCTTAAGCCGTAGTGTTTGATATTAAAGAAACTTGTCAATATAACATCCTTTTTATAAAAAAAATGTTTGAGTAACAAATCTGCCATTAGTTGTGTAGTTAACAAATCTGCCATTAGTCTGTAGTCCTGTGGAAGGCCAACAATACTTCAGTTCTGAAAAGAAAATAAAAAAATTGTGTCTTATGGGCAAGATCTACAGATAGCTCTGGTAGGCAAGAAGTTGTCCTCATAGATCTTCACACACATAATCAACCCTGGCTTTTTCTAAAATTCTCTGGTTCTCCTCAGAGTACTGTGTTTCCTGAGTTCCCTGCTCCTATGAGGAACACGGTTCTTTACAAACCAGCCCATGAAATTTTATCTTGCTTTAGCAGCAGCAGGTTCAAGACTAAGGTAAGGAAAGGTACCAGTACTAGCATATGATTTTTTATGATTTTAAGAAGTACTTGTTTTTCTCAAAACTATTTTTTCAGGTAAGAAAATGACAGTGGACACGAAAGAGGAATAGCCCAATCAGAACCCACTTTTTACAAATTTAAAGGGAACATTGTATGGGTAATTTTTCCTGTTCGCTTGAAAAGGTACAATGGTAAGAAATTTTGTTCAAAACAAATAAAAATGTCAATTTCACATGCTCATATCTTAAAAATTTGCATGATCTCTCATATATATTGGACTATTATTCTCATTCAATAATTAATCATAAAGTTGAAATTAGGTCCATGTGACATTAACTGAATTTTAAAAATATCAAAAAATATTCAGTATTTATGAAATGTCTCTAAGTAATAGGAGAATAATAGAAACACAGAATGACTTGGATTGGAAGGGATCTTAAAGATCATCTCTTTCCAAACGCCTGCCATGGCCAGAGACACTTTGTAAGTTGCTTACAGCCCCCTCCAACTGGCCTTGGACACTTCCAAGGATGAGAAGTCCACAACTTCTCTGGAAACCTGTGCCAGTGCCTCACCACCTTCACAATAAAGAATTTTTTCCTAATACTCAATTAAACTTACGTTCTTTAAGTTTGCAACCATTCACCCTTGTCCAATCACTACATGCCCTTCTACTGGAAGGTTCTGTAAGGTCTACCTGAAGTTTTTTCTTCTCTAGGCTGAACAGCTCCAATCCTCTCAACCTTTCCTCACAGCAGAGGTGCTCCACACCTCTGACCATCTTCATGATCCTGCTTTGGACTCACTCCAAAAGACCAACACCTTTCTTGTGTTGGGGGTCTCAGAGCTGAATTTAACTTTCCAGGTGGGATCTCCTGAGAGCAGAGTGGGAGGGTAAAATCACCTCCCTCAGTGCTGCTTTTGATAGCAAATGTGGGCTGTGTTTCCCCTTTTCCACTCAGTGGGAACTTCCCCAGCCTGCCATGACTTCTCAAGTATGATGGATAGCAGCTTAGGCCAGTTCCCTCAGGACCTGTGGATGTACCTGATCAGGTCCCATGGACTTGTGGGTGAGAACTGGATTTGTAAAGGACTCTCAAAACCTGAGAGAAAGCTCACACAGCCTTGTACATGTGTGTGCAAACTCTGAGATAAGGTGTGCTGACTTAGGAAGGCCATGGAATAGAGATGACATTGTTGAGTGAGAGATTGAACTAGAAACAAATTTCAGAAGATGGCCTTGCAAAAAGACCAGATATTTTGGAGAATTACAACTGTGAAAGATGCATTGCAGCAAGACCATGTCAGATAAAAAATAGATAATTTGGGTTAGAAGTATTAGCAGCATTGTGTGGCAAAAGTTAATAGGCTGAAAAACATTTATAAGGTATTGTAACCAGGAAATAAGGTGGCTGCTGATGGAATGGTGTTTAGTTTTGCATCTCTTATGTCTCACCCTTCTACGAGACTGATAATGGAATAAAATCTTTTAAAACACCTCTTAGTTACCCCATCTCTGTAGAGCTGAGATTTTCCAACACTTGTGCATTTCAAAGCTCCTTAGGTCTTCTCAAACTCAGTCTTCCCCTACAGAAAAATAGCAGTAGGGCCAAGGACAGTAGCCCTTATCCAGGACACCCCTTCCATAAAAGTCCCACTGGCTTCACAAAATCATTGGGAATGTGCCAGTCTGGAAATCAGGCCACTGGGCTGTTGTAAAGCCAGATATGCTACTTTATTGAAGGAGGGGACAATCCCCCAGAACAATTTCTTCTGCAGAACATCACTAATAGAACCAAACATGAGCAAACAGCGATGCAGATTCCAGTTTGGTTCCATCTTTGGATATCAGTGGAATGTTACGGTAACCTGGAAATATAATGACATCTTATTAGTGTATTAACCACAGGCACAGATATTAGAATGGAATGGTTTTATGCAGAGAAGACAAAATTTGTGATTCTGTAAATGGCTCTTTAAAATAAAATGAAATTATACAGGACCTAAACACCATTTGTGCTGTTTTTCTCATATATATATATATATATATATATATATATGTATATATATTTTCAATTCTGGTATTTTTAGTGACAGAGTGAAAAATTCTAGTGTTTTTCAGGATGTGGTATTTTTTCAAATGGAAGACTTTTAGCCCAGTGATATTTAATCATGGACAAAGGTTACCATGTAATACCCAAGGTTAGGTGCTGCACACGTTGTTCTGATAGCAAATGAAATCAGCATGTGAAACAGCAGTGATGGCACCTACAGAACGGTGCTGCAGGAGCTGTGCACTGTCCAGCTGAGGCAGAAAAAAGTGAACTGTAACATCTTATGCCATGACATCTTAAAAAGTTGATTTCATATGAGTAATTCACTTTATTAGAGATAAGTCATGCCATCAGAAACAACGTGTTCATCTGGTTGGTTGAAGCATTTGGAGAAGCTGTAGTTCTTAATTTCAAACATAATTCACTTACCTGCTTAGAAAACAAAACAATCTCTTCTTCAAAACTCCAGCCTGTATGGCTTGATATGACTAAATGTCCATTATTTCATAATAATAAACAATGCCACTTTTGATTAAAAAATATTCTGTATTCTATCTATGTATACATAACTGCAGTTATTTCAGTAAGTCTCTGTTTGTATCAGGTATCTGTGTTTTCAAAACGGCAGTTTTCAAAATCCCTATTTAGGTGTGTCTGGTTGCCTGTGGAGTCTTTGGGGCCCACATTACCTGGGTTTGGAATTTCTTGCTTCTTTTATATAGAATCATAAAATTGTTTAGGTTTGAAAAGGTCTCTGAGATCATCAAGTCCAGCCTTTGACTAATCACTACCTTGTGAACCAGAGTGTGGCACTAAGTTCCACATCCAGCTGTTTTTTGAACACCTTCAGGAATGGTGATTCCACCTCCTCTCTGAGCAGCCCTTTCTAGTGCTGAACAACCCTTCCAGTGACAAAAGTCTCCCTGATGTCCAATCTTCCCAGGCACAGCTTGAGGCCATTTGCCCTTGTTCTGTCATACTACACATAAATTCCTCTGGTATTTAAGGTTCAGATTCTGGGCAGCAGATATTAAAGCTGGTCTCAGACACTTTTCATTTGAGATCAGTTTTTAAGGCATGCAAACAATATGTGGAAGGCTTGGTTGATTTCCTATCCAAAGATACACTTCAAGGACTAAGATTAATTTCTGAAGACTTGTGTTCTAGCCCCTACCTACAGAATATTCTACAAAGTGTCCTGAAAGAAGTAAAACTTTTTTTTAATTGAAATTGCTCCATTTTGCATTAAATAATTAACTACTCATGGATCCCATGGTAGTAGAGGTAATAATTGAGTTCCTGTCCTGTATTAGCATTCTCCATGGCAGATTCATTGGCACAGGGACTGTAACAGAGGACTCCCCTTCTATTTGCCTTTAACCACCCAGGTTGAGAATTTTTCTCAATTTCAGCCCCTCTAAGTATAGCTACATAATCACTACATGGAAAATCAAATTCTGCTACAGCTGGGCAGCAAACATTCCTCCCCAGTGGAGTCCACAAGTAGTTGGGAGTCTGCTGCTGGGGAAAGGAAGGCAGTGTGGATATAGGTTTGAATCCTTTCAAAAGAAAATGCAGAGCCGGGAGGAAATGGCACAACTTTTTCCCACAACCTGACAAAGAAAATAAAAAGATGTAAGCACTGCTCAGCTTTTGGAAGCAACTTGCCCTCGGGGACACCTCAGGGATAGAAATCCTAGGGACTGAGGGACAGTCCTGTAGCACAGATTAAAGCAATTGGAGTGCTGAAGACTAAGACTGAAATCCTAGCTCACCCTTCAGCATTTTAGGCAGTTCTTCCCTTGTTTCCTTCTTCTTGTGACTCCCTCTGCAAGAACATTATTTTCCCATTTCACTGTTTAGAGAGCCTGGGTATCTAAAGCAAAACCATTGTTCCAGACCAGGTTTCAGAGGTCTCAATGGTAAATATTGCAATAAATGCTTGCAATAATTTTTGAAATTATTTATCATTTCACTTCTTAGAAGCATTTTATTAATGGCCTCTGGGCATCCTGATGGCAAATTAGGTTTTTTTTTATGTTGTGTTAAGGGGCAATTTGTTTGGCATCAATTATAGTTTTTGTACCTAAACTCATTCCCTAGCATTTTTAATTACTCCACTGGAAATATTTCCTCAAAAATCTACTGCTCTTGCTTTTCCAAAATATTAATATCTCATTTGTGACCAAAATTAATCCTACAGAGACATTAAGCCACACTGAAAATTTGTAGCTAAAAAAGCCTCAATTAATAATTTTATAAGCACTTGGAAGAAGCAGGGTCTGAAACTTGAATTTGTCGCAGACATTGTGAGTTGGTGGGCTGAGTCTTCTTTCATTATCCAGAAGTATACAAATAAAAGGAAAGTAAAAGGTTATCAGTGTAAAAATTTATGTTGTAGAAAAACAACTGAACTCTAAGAGTAATGTCTTTGTTCTTGTATAACTCCTCAACCTCAACTAAGAATCACAAGCAGCTTTATGACTTCCAAACATGAGGGGAAAAAAAGCCATTTAAAATCTTGTTAAGCTTAATAAAATAGCTCAGTGCCTGTTGCCAGCTCCAATGTTTTGCCTTCCCATCTTTATTCTCTAATAAAAACTGTTTGTTTTGTCAGAAATAGCTTTGGAAAGCCAGTGTAGTAAACAGCCATTTTACATAAGCCTTTCTCCTTGGCCTATTGACTTCTGTGTCTGCTCTTTATGTGCAGCCTATTCATTGCAAAGGTTGCAGGAACTCTACTGGCTTAACAAAAGAAACTCCAGCAAGAAAAATGCCATATTTTGTCTAATTTATAACCATTGTTCTCCACTCTGAAAAGTTGCAGATAGGTTACCTGAGGGAGTTTTGGTGGTTTGTTTTGTTTTAATTTGGTATTGGCTTTTGAACTTATCTGAGTGGGAATTGCACAAAACTGTTGCCTTCATATCATTCTGACTAGTCCCACTTCTTGCAATGAATTAAAATACCACCTGAGCAGTTTCCAACTAGAATGGAATACTGCAGTGGGAATAATCACCTGTCATTAATACTGCTTTGATTTCAACCTCATGGGTTTGCATTCAGAGAATACAATTATTTCAAAAAACAGAGAGTGCCATGTATTTATTTAGTTAGACAATCTCCCTCTAGAAAACAGGCATGATGCTGTACTCTCTCAATGCTACAGTAAAAAGAAAATCTTGGAATGTTGCAGATTTTTTTAAGCTGTTATAGATGGTTCACATAAAAGTATTACCTGTATTCAGGCTCATCACAGGTAAAGTGTACTGGCCAAGGAAGTCCTTGTTGACCAGAGACACCTCATCCTCCACACAGAAGCGTATCATTGCTAGCTCTGGAACTTGGATGTTGAAAGAGAAGGTTTCATTCCATTTAGGGCACAAAGCTAAGGAAAAGAGAAAAGAAACAGGATTCAAATGTGATTTCTTTTTTTTTCTACTCAGTAACTGAATTATTGTACCTGCTATCGCTAGTTTGAACCAGTAAAGAGTCATTCTTTTTCTCTAGATATCTGTGCCCATTTAAATAAATAACCAGACTCCCACTGACTGTAGAGGTGCAAAAGCCTAAGACAGTTGGTGTCATCCCTTAAAAAAGAGCAAAATGGGCCAAGGATAGCCAAGTTAAGAACTTCTGCTCAACCTAAATTTTCCTATAGATGTACCAGTTTCACGCTTTTGCCAAAGTTTCTCCTTTCACAGTGAGTAAATAAATTCAGGTAGTAAAACACTCACTTGACTAGAAAGACAAAAAAAAGAATGTGGAACAGAAGGGGTTACTTTGTCTTTAGCAATGTTCCTACAGGGAAAAGAAATTCAGGGGCTGATTTAAAACAGCAGCCATCTAAAAAAAAAAAAAAAAAAGGAAGAATAGAAGACAGAGGTACAGAAAAAGGGAGATCACAGGGAAGTTGTAGTCTGAGACATCAAGAAGATCTATATTATAAAGATAAGGGAGTGCTCAAAGACAGCAACAAAGAGTACACACTTCACCTGTCAAGCAATTAAGGGATTACTCCTACTAGAAACTTCAAATGACACAAGTGATTAAGTTACAGCAATTGCTTAAGAAAAAAAGTCTAAATTTACCAGTTTGTCTATTGGTTTAGGCTGGGATAGGATTAATTTTCTTCATATCAACCCCTATGGTGCTGCATTTTGGATTTTTATCCCAAACAGTGCTGATTACACACCAGTTTGAGCTGTTGCTGAGCAGGGCTCACACAGTGTTGAGATTTCTGTCTTTCCCCCTCTGCAAAGCAGCCTCCCCATCGCAGTGAGGGGGCTGGGGGTACCCAGGAAGCTGGGAGGAGACACAAGTGGGACAGCTGGCCCCAGGTGAGCAAAGGGATGTTCCTTAGCAGTGGTGGCATGCTCACAGCTGGGGAAAGGAGGAAGAGAGGACATTCAGTGTCTCTCTTCCCAAGTAACACAAAGCTCCATAATGAAGCCTTGTTTCCCTGGAAATGGCTCTACCCCTGCCTGCCCATGGGAAGTGGTGAATGAATTCCTTATTTTGCTTTGCTTGTGTGGAAAGCAGATTTTGTTTTACCTATTAAACTGTCTTCTCAACTCATGGCTTTTCTGATTTTGGCCCTTCCAGCCCTCTTCCCATCCAGCTGGGGGAGAGCAGGTAATCAGCTCTGTAGGGCTGAGCTGCTGTCCAGGATGAGCCCACAGAAGAGTGCAAAAAAAAAATATTCCATCTTCATTTAGAAAGGGAGAGTGCTCCCAGCTAGGAGTTTGTGCTTCCTTAACCTGCCTGTCTAGAAAAATGGCACTCAGCATGGACTTCTGCTACAGATTTTGTGCCAGGAGATCCTAGTCTAGAGAGAAATAATTGCATTTTCTATAACAATTTCTCGGTGATTCCTTATAAAATGTTGTTGTACTTTGTTCACAGCCAAGAGAATCAGACTGCTGCTCACCATTGCTTTTTACAACACTAGATCTCTTTTTGGCTTGATCCTCTGGCACACCATAGATTTCTATCTGCACCGTGGGGTCAGCTTTGTTGGTCTTTGACATGGCACTGGGTGGTAACTGATGGCCACTGATCAGCTGGAAAATTAAAGTTATATTGAAATAACTGTAAGAATGAACTATTCACAGCCATATAGTAGCCATAATAGAAATAACTTTCATAAGAAATTATTTTAAGTATATACCAGACAAAACCTGGTGTATTAAAGACATATTAAATACAATGGAATCAAGAATATGGATTTCATCTAACTTAATTTGTTGATAATTTTTTAGAAATATTGTGGTATATATTTATATAATATATATTAAGATATATTCATATATTATATATATATGGGAACATTTATATATTTAGGAACATTTTTAATTCGAACAGATTTGCTCCAAGCCCAGTCCAAACTGACCTTGAATGGTTATAGGGATGGGACACATACAACCTCTCTGGGCTGCCTGTGCCACTGTTTCACCACCCTCTTTATAAATAAATAAATAAATAAATAAATAAATAAATAAATAAATAAATAAATAAATAAATAAAATTTTATAAATAAATAAATACATATAATATATATATATCACTAACTATATATTTTTATATAAATATAAAACTGATACCATATTTTAAACAATAATTTTCAGTGGTTTTTTACTCAATAGCTGCACATAAAAATTCTATTTTATTACCATGCAAAATAATAACTTTGGAGGAATCAGCCTACAGTGATTTTTACATTTTCTACTATCAAGCTCATGAATTCCAGTCTGTGGGAAGTGGATCAGCATCAAGACCCACAGTGACATCTCCATTGTGCTCCAGGGTGTGTAGCAGACTCCCTCACCTGTGCCTCATGTCTTACACGGTAACACAAAAACTCCTCATTTAGTGAGCTTCCTGATGTTTTTCTCCTTAATTTAGTTAGCTACCTGGAAATTTTGTCTCAGACTGCCCTGTAATCTGGCACCCAGCCTAAGAAAGGACTTCTGAAAGTCACAACTTTGCTGTCTACCTATATTTCAAGACACCTAGGAAAGAGTAAACATCTGTGCTGTAATCAGCTTTTTAGAAATCTGTGTGTGAAATGTCTTGAGAGAGATATACAAGCTTGCAAATACAGCTGCAAGATATGACCCCTGATCCTGGTCTCAGGACTAAGCATCATAAGAGTTTCTTATTCCCCTGTCAACCACCCAAACAATCAAAACACACAAATTCCATGTTTTGCTTCGGTATTTTCTGTAACACCTTCCTCCAAGAGGAGTTCTAGTCTGAAATATTGAAGAGCAGGGGCTTTGGCAAACACTAATGCCCTTTTTTCCTAGGGAATAGCTACAGCCTTCACCAGGAAGCTTTGCTGTCCTGGGAGATTCCTTGCCATGTCCTCAATGCTTTTGGCAAGGCCTGCATGAGCCTTTGCTAGAGCCAAAGTTTCCCCCAGAGTGGGAAAAGAGTAAGTTCTTTTGAGCAGACTAGGACCCAAATACATAAATCCAATCCATGTTTGAGATCCAAGGTGATGCAGAGGCATAAAAATTGTTAGGCTGAGAAGACTCTTTATGAAGCACCTTGAATATCTCTATTTGTGCTTCAAAAGCTCCATGCCTCTTGATGGGAATTGTGGCACATCAGGTTGAGGATAATGAATTCAGTAAAATCAGGCCCTATGTGACTTTTCAGTCCTTCATTCATGAGACATTTGCCCCCTAGATGTTTTATATCTTTGCTTTCTGTTAAGTCATGTCTCCATTCATCCAGTTAGTAACTTTTGCAGCAGAAAAGCTTTTGCTTTGACTCCTGCTCCCAATTCCTTTTGTCTTCAACCACCATTTCCTGGTTTTTGCTGGTGAGAATGAAAGGGGCTCTCTGTGCCCTTCAGTGCCTCAGCCAGTGGGATGCCACTGCTCCTCTACCAGCCTGTAGTCTCAGTCTAAAGTCCTCAGTCTAAAACACTGCCTTTCTCTTCTCCAGCTCCTCCCAAGCTCAGGCACTTCCTTTGCTTTGACAATGATTTTGTTCTGTCTCCTGCATTACAATTCATGGTTTCTCCTCATCCTAATTCCAGCTTCATCCAAATTACGGCTAAAATAAGTGATGTATTTGCCTGGCTGCCTGAAATCATCCAGCAATGTCTTTTCACAATTGGTATGCTCCCTGTCAGGACACTAAAATGTTCTTGATTAGGTGCGTGCATTATGTAAGTATTTTATAATTGTCACTAACTATTGTTTTATCTCCACTATTTATTAGTCTGAAAGAAACAAAATAGCAATTACACACTAATTATATGCTAATTAAATAGCATTTATGCCAGTGGTATTCTGTGTATTCAGAAATATTACTTTTTCTTTGGGGAAAGGGAGTTTTCTAATTAGTGAACAATTATAACAAATCTACTTTATCTCAAAAAAAAAGGCTTTTCTAACCATTTATTTGTAAATGACGTGTATTTCTAGTATTTTTGGGACGTAAATCACATTATAATTTGGGAGAAGTAGAAATAATTCAAAGACTTATTAATTCATCCCTCCTTTCACACTTATTTATACCATTTTAGGATTATAAATAGTCTTTAATATATGCATAGGAAGATAATGAGACTTAAAAGAAGCCTAAAGCTTCCTATCTTATCTTTAAAAATTTCCATTTCTCAATTAGCATTATAACAGTACACGTGGTATTATTGATATTGAAAGAAATAACACCCAAAGTGCACATTTGATTTCTGTGTTTTCAGCTCATTTTCCACAAGCACAATTAACTGGTCCATTTGTCAGCTCCATTATTCATATTTCTTTATACAGCATTCTCAAAAATCATGTATTTTTACAGACTCTTAGAGGCTCTGAACTCTTACATATTTTTAGCAAACATAAGTGAGCTACAGATTGGAAAGCACCCAAGCAGCAGTTGATACTATATGAGAGTTTTACCTTTCTTGTTGAAAATACTAATTCCCAACAAAAAAGAATGAGAATAAAATGGAAAAAAAATAGATAACAATTGCATCTGAACTAGATAACATTTGTTTTCTCATTTTTATGGAACAAAGCAACACTTCAGTAATCTTACCCTTATTGACAGAGACATTGGTCTGCTGTGTGCTCCCACGTTTCGGGGTGTAAATGTGGTATTGCGATCCCTCAAGAATGCAGGTTTCAGCACATAGCCACAACCACCATTGTCCAGGAATTTTCCATCTTGCAATTCCATGAATGGGCCCGGTGTTTGGAAGTTTAAGGCCACTGGAAAATTAGATCAATATTGATTTTAGTGAATTAGGTTTGATAACATCTTATAAAACAAATATTAAAAAAAAGCAAATTAACTTAAGGTATCTATATCTCCCAATTCATATGTAAGATCCTGTCATTTCCCTTAAATTAAGTGATACTCAATTGCTGGAATGTGAAATGTAAGGAATTCTCAGAACTTTGGGCCTATAAGCCAAAGCTTAGAATTAAACACAGGATTCAATTTGAGACATTGGAAAAAGTTTCCAAACTTAAATGGTAGAAGACTTGGATTTATAGTTTAAAGCAGAAACACATCAAATTAAGAAGAAGAAAGTTTAGAGTTGTAGAGTTTAAGATATAGAATAAATAAAAGTAGTTACAGAGGTAAACAAGGAGTTTAGAATGCAGCACTGTAAGTTTATATGTCATAACATGATTGGCTAAGAAAGCTTACAGCTTACACTGTAACATGAGTCCATAAGATGAAATATTTAAGGATTAGGTTGAAAACATAAATATCTTTATTAACAGTGCTTTATTAATCAATAAATCCTTAAAAGGTCTTATAACTAGGAGTCTTGTAACCTTCCAAACCATAAAGATGTGAGCTGAACTCACCCTTCCTATCTACGTAGACGAAAAGAACAATAAATCACATCTTCAAAACAACTCAGAAATCCCATCTCTAACTCATTCAAAATCCCTTCAAAGATCCCCTTACTCATACACCCATAATTATTTGTGCACAAAAGCAGTGCACTATTTAGAATTGCACCCCGTTTTAAGAATTACCCTGTAGGTGTTTTTACATTGCTATATCTGTTTTCCCTTTTCTTTCTAAATTAGACCTTGGAGAATATGAAATGAGAAATCCTTTTTTTTCCCTAAGAAGTGAATTCACATCCTAGTTTCTCTAGAGCATCAAGACCCTGCACTCCAAAGCTGCTAACAAAGTTCTGGTGCAGTAGTCAAAACCACAGGATTGTATCCAACCTTAGTTATGGTGCAGAATTCATCACAAAAACATCTCACCCAGAAGATTAAGAAGCTTTAGTTTACTGTTCGAACACTCAGTGAAAATGCAATATAAGTTTATAGAACTAGAAGCAATTTGAAAAGTGTTCTTAAATTTATGTGAGCACATATTCTCTTGGAGTTTAATCCTCTGGTACTGGTGATTATTGCAAGAATACGCCTGACAGATTTTCCTTTCCTTGGCAGTTCAAAACATTTTGGTATGCTGCAGCACCAATAATAAAATATCACATTTCTCATCAACAGAATATTGTAATTCATGAGATAAAGCCAAGATTGAAGTAGACCTGTTTAATGAAATTTTCCCCTATTCCAGTACATTGGAGCTTCCTGTCACGTTCAAAATAGAAAATGCAGAAGTCAAATCAGCAGTGAATGATGGCATTATGAACCTGTGACATGTGTTAAACAGACAATGATAAGAAGACATTTACTTAAACTGGTGGCTTGGTAGGAATGAAAAAAAAAGACTTTAAGCAGTTCAAGTGACTCCTCATAATAATTCATGAAGAGGACATTATTACCTGTTCCTATGAGATAATATGAATGTATTGAATGAACATTTGACATAATGCAAAAATCCTTATCACAAGTGGAAAACACACAGAATTGTTTTCATGTAAAAATTATTTGTTCCTTCACTGCATCGATGATCCTTTTAAAATGTTCTGTAGCAAATAACACAAATAGGAATGAAGCAGCTGGTACAATGGACCTGATATTTGCACTACACATGTTTTTTGGTGGGGTTACTTCTGAAGAGCTTGGGCCTGGCTCCATAGTCTCAAAACCAGTTAATGGGTGGAATAGATGAAGTGCTCCCAGAGTGCATCATCTGTTTAATCTGACAGGAATCCCATCTGTGCTAGCTAAGATTGCTCTGCATCATGAACCAATATGCAGCAAGTAGGAGCAACTGGAAACCCTGTCTAGAAAAACCCCAAACAAACAAAGAAAAAACCATGAAACAGCAAAACACAACATGCAGTCCTGCTTGGAACTAAGTGTTAATGTAGATGCAGACATGATTTTACATTAAAATACACAGGAAATCTGTTTTATCTTTAACAACAGAATTCAAACTTCACAGTGTTCATATTGCCTTTTGCACACCACTGCCTTTTTTAAACAGGGTAAGTATTTTCTTGGTATGGTTTTGATATGTAATTCACAATTTGCTTTTTATGATCAGCACATCATCCAGAAACAGCCCCAGATTTGGTGCTCTGTGATGCTTGTCATATTTTAATACACTGAATCAAGCTGTGCAGAAGATGCTACAAGAGCTGCAACCCTGAGGCCCCTGGAAGTCTGAACCACAGATAACCCAGGACCTCTCAGTCCTCAGGTGATTCCTGGGCCACACTTTCAGAATATGCGGGTTTAAAAGTGCAACTGAAATTAGGCACATTGAACAGTCAGCTTCAAATAGCAGCTTCCACATGATGAACCAAATTACATGATTGCACATAATGAGACAACTGCTAAATTTACCAGGCTTTATAGGCAACTAAGCAGGAAAATCTGATGTAACAACAGCAACAAGCAAACGAGAATACTTTATATTTTATCATATTAGGAAAATTACTTTTGCAACACAAGTGAAGGGCAATGTCATTATGGGTTCATATCTTCAAACATCAGCACTGTGTTTTCACTTAATTTAATTTGACCTTAGAACAAGTTAAAAAACATATGGAACAGTAGTTTTAATTTACCTGCTGGTTTCTTTGTGTTGCAAGTTTTAAGGTGATTAAGCAAATGTGAGATTTTGTGTCATATTCTCTGAGATGCAAACCTCTACTAAAACTGTTCACAGGGTTCATAGCTGCTCAGGGCCTCCCAGGGCACTGCTTTATGGTCATTGATGCACAGTTTTTCTTTTTAATCAGGTGCAGTTATAGCACTAACACTTCTTGAGAAATGGCAAGGATCATAAACCAAAAGCTATGCCTAGCAGCATGGGCTGAGCAACATCTTTCTGCAAACAACCCTGACTTTCTACCCAGTGTTTCATTTTAGCTTTGCTGAATTCAAGAGCAGAACTGCCAATAACATCCTTTGTACTGTTGTTTTATGAAACAGTATAAATTTAATGCATGTATGAAGAGAGATTTAAACTGACAGTTTCTTTTGGAAAGAAGCCTAAATGAGCTTGTAGTGAAACTATCTGAGCAGTACATAATCTTGATGTATGGTTTTCATGGCGAAGTAAAGGCATCTGAAGTTTAACACTGTGTACATTAAACTTTTTCCTTAGTCTTTTCATTAAGCACCAAAAGCCTTTTAATATTGACTCAAAATCAAAGCAGCACAGCAAAACCTGGGCTTGGGGAACAACCTGAGCAAAGGAATTCCTCAGTGTGATTCCTGCACCTGAAATGGATTCAAGTATTCCTAGAACCACGAGGCTAAGTCCCCTTTAGATCAGAGTATTCCATACTCAAATCATCTTGCAAAGCACCAATGCTGCCATAGCTGTCCCAGGAAGCCCCAGGTGTAAATAACTTCATAAAGCAAATAGAAGGTAGGAAATAGCCTAGCTCCAAAAAAGATGAGCCATTCCATAATACACAGAGCAGTACTAGTTTTTGACCCCAAATCTCTGTATCACAAGCAGTTAACTGAAGTCAGTCCCACCACCAAGAGCAGAACTAAACATTCTAAATATTCCTATACAGCGCCTTCCATAAGCACCACATTCAGGACATAATTGATTTATAATCTAAAACCAAAAGCTTTTTAAAACCAAAATGAGCACTGTGAATATGATTTGAAGGTAGCTGAGGAAAACTGTACATCTTTTGTCTGTTATCCTGCCCCTTATTAATAGTCCTAGTGGAACTTTTAAACTGTATTTTTTTATATTTCGTTCTTCCCTTCCTGGTTCTATTAGCTATATTACAACCATAAGGTTTAATGTATTTTCCCATTTAAATGAGAAGATTTTAAAATGGATAAGGACACATTTATCACCAATTTTTCTTAAAATGAGTTACTTAATTGCATTTTATGCCATTTAAAAATGCATCTCAAAGTGTATGAATTTTATGCCTTTTCAAAAAATACCATATGCAAAAAGCACTCAGTGCTTCCTATCTCCGTGATTCACCTCACTTATTTGAATCTAAAGAGATATAATAGATCACACTTTTATCAGCCTTGTTGCCTTCCTCTCAGCTCTTTCCAATTGTCTGTGTTCTTAAAGTGGGCCACTCACAATGAATGCGACAAAAAAATCTATGCCTTAGATATTCAAAATCTGAACTGAATTGCACACAGCCTGGGAAATCCTATTGAAAACAGGCCTGTATCCCAAAGCTCTGGAGTGCTGCCATTGGCCATGAGATGATCAATGTGCTTGGATTTGAGGACACTGCTTTCATTCCACATCAGCACTCCAGGCTGGGCATGGACTGTCTAGGCTTTCTTCTCACATGCAGGTCACAGCTGCACTCAATCCATCACTGCCCAAATTTACAGAAATATCTCAGGAGTCCAAGAAAGATGGAGGGAGACTATTTACAAGGGCATGACAGGACAAGGGGGAAGGGCTTCAAGGTGAAAGTAAACCTGTGAGTAGGTGACACCCCACACAAACTTTATGACCAAATATAAAGAAAAAAAATTTTTTCCCTATCAGAAAAAAAAATACAATTATTGAATCCCTTTCAACAGAGCAATCTTTTATGGACAGTATAAATTTTGGCCTACAAAGTCTCACCTCTCTTCCTGGCAAAAAAATCAATCAGTCAAAGTGTTATTTTATCCCTCCCCTAACAGACTCCAACTTTTATTAAGCTTAATGATAATTCCTGGCTTTATTTTTCACGTACACATTTTGAAATGGTTGTTTTTATTCTACAGAAAATTGATTTATGAATGACTTACAATGTGAGGGAGGAAGAGGGACTGCTCTTCTGAGAACTGAATAAATGCAGAACTGTGACATAATATGCTTATAATGTCTTTTTTTATTGTCTTTGGGCCAATTTAATACTGTGGCTCCAAAGATACTGTCAAAAGAAATGTGAAGAATTCAGTCATACACTTCATAATTGCTGACATTGTTCCTACTTAATAAAAAGAAAAAATTACTAATTACTGGAAAAAAAGATGTCAAGTGATTGAGTCATCCCTTGTCCCAGTATATCTGCAAAGGGTTTAAGTAGGGATCCTCTCTTGAGAGGTTCTCATGGGAAAAGTATTTCTGATAAATTACCTAAAGCATTTCTGATAAACTATCAGGTCTAAAAATCTAAATTTATTTTTGCTACCTAATTAATGTGTCAGTCTGAAAGTCACTTTAGTGTAAGGCTGAGCATCTTTTGGCTGTCATTTGACCAATTTTACACCTGAAAATTTTCCAAAATTTTTAAAATTTATTTAACTTGTGATTCTTGGCAGAACAGTGAATATTATCAACTTCCCTTTCCTGTTTTAATCTGAATCACTGACAGATTTTAGAACAAGATCTGCAAGGACTTCAGAAACAATTGTGTTCCTGCAATTTTTTTCCCCCATCTTCTTTTAAAATTTATTAGACTTCACATAAATTATTTACTATTCTATTGGTTGTCTGCAGTGAAGACAGCTGGAAAAACTGATAAAATGGAATTTCAATGTTTCTTTGCTTTTAAGTGAAATCCCAGTATCTATTCCACACACCAAAAACTGCCTAAAAAGAAGCAGGCTACGGAGTAGCCCAAGAGCTTATTCATAAACCTGGCAGCAGACACATTTCTGCAGAAGAAACATGAAACCTTCATCCAAAACAGCTCCTAGCCCTTGGAACCATTCCAAAGGAAAGCTGAGTGCATTTGGGGAGCTTCATATGTAGAATCATATTGTCCCACCTATCTTGTAGATGTCTACACCTGAATTAGCTGCACCACTTCACTCTTAGTGAGGATCAAATCAGTAAAGTTCAAGGGACACCATTAAAAAAAATATTCCTCTAGTTTTCACTTCCTAAGGAGGCATTTTTGGGCTATTAAAGCAAATAGAAGACAGCAATAATATAGTTATTGACACAGCACCCAAGCAGGGTCAGATTTGAGCCATTTTGATTTGCACAGGTGAGGCATACCAAAATTAGTTGGTTTCTTTTCCCTTGGTTGTTTCAGATATTAAAATCAGAACTGGTTAGAGAGCTCTTTATCCCTCCTCTTTTCATATTTTGTCATATTATTGCACACAAGATTGAGCCACAAAACAGATGTGAAAAAAATTGCCAAGCTGCATTTCAGTGTCACAGGCCAAGACAAAACCTACAGTAAGAAAAAACTCATCATTCAAGTACAATTTTCACAGCAGCATATAAATTTTATGCACACTCCAAAAAGCACATATAGGATCTTCTGAAACAAAATTCTGTATCTGCCACACCATGGCTTTCTCCTGTAACTTATGGCATGTTTTGGTCATTCCTTTAGAGTGCTTTTATGCATTTATAACATTTCCTACTGCATGGAAATGCCATATTCAAAAGGATAATTAAGTCTTTTTTTATTTTCACTGAGGGTCTCTTGTTTCAGATTTTTTGTTGTTTTTCTCAGTTGATATAAAACAACTGCTATCAGTTTATTTAAATAGCTGTCCTGAATTTTCTTTCCCTGCATAAATCTTTCCATTTCATTTTATTTACTAAAGAAAAAGGAGACATGGATACACCAAACCAGTTCTTTCCAGTGCCTCACTGCAGCTGTATGCAGAAGGCATACTAATTTTCACAGACTATGAAAAGTGGTTTTTTTTCTTTTTCACAAAACCTCCTGTTCTTATGAGTCTCCATTTTCAGAGAACAGACAGGGAGTGCACAGCGATATCCAAAAGCTATTTTGTGGAAACTCTGTACTTTTCAGTGAGCTTTTTAACTTGCCTTCCTCTGGAAATTAGGTTTACACAATTACATGTCCCATCCTCAGCCCCAACAAATCTTGAGCCTGTTGGACCATTTCATCCTGCTTTAGCTGAGTGCCAGCCTGCTCCAAGTTAATATGTTCCAAGCAATTTAGAGAAAATTGCTGGCAAGGTACAGGAGAGAGACTGTTTTGGGTCCATCACTAAAGGGAAGTGAAGGAATAACTCAATTCTCATAATTAGAGGATGCAGAGGCCTGGCAGGCAGTATTATATGTTAGGTTTGAACAAAACCTAATATATTTTCTTTGCCCAGCCAGAAAAAGTTATGGATGTTAAAGGAACTTGAAGGCAAACTTGCAGGTGTGGGGAGGAGAAGGGAGGTAAGAAAGGGAATAGGTGGCATAGGAGAAACTTGATTCTTTTGAAGAGTTTTAGGCAAGTGGTAGAAGGGATCTGGAGGGATCACTTTTGTTCATAGGGTGTAAAGTACAAAGGCAGGGTGTGTAAAGAATACACAAAAAGTGTGTGAATTATAGAGACACGGGAAGACACAAAAATCAAAACTCTCTGTCCTTCCGCTGAAAGACACCGGCAGAATGTTCACTGATACACTCACTTTGGGAGTTGCATTGTGAAGAGCAGCTGTAGTTCTGCCAAACACTTATCTGAAGCAGGTTAGGGAATTAAGAATAGATCTAACATAGCTTGGAAATTATATATGTGGAGAATTGGTTTTAATCAGTCTATTCCCATGTGAAAAATGGAGGGGTTTTAAGTGAAGATGCAAATGAAGTGACCAAGAGGGCAGATCTAACCACTTCCTGCATATTTTTCATTCTTCCAGGAAGGGGCCCAAACCCCCTATGCACCAAAAGTCATATGTTTTGCATACTAATGTTTAGAATGATTTCTCATTAAAATATACTCTGAGTAAACAATCAGTGTAGTAATTTTGAAAGACTTCAGCCTTGTCTGTGCCCTAACAAATGGATATTCTTTGAAGAGATAAGTGTAGAGATTTACAGGCCAGAAAGAAAACTAGTAAATTGCATTATGATAAGACTGGGAGACTAATTCAATTTTAAATTAAGGACCTCTGGCTAGCTGTTCCTCTAAGCATGAAACAAACTTACTGGTTTTTATGGCAATCTAGAGTGTAGATAGCAATGATAGCATACAGAGAATGCAGCACCCCAGGTAAATAATCCAGAAATTACACTAAGTGTGGATGAACCACAAGGACACAACACAATCAAACCAATTTTACACAGTGTGGTAATGAGAAGATACCTGGATAGCCCAGCCCAAGTCCAAATCTGTACTGCAAATAAGCATTTATAAGGACACAGAAACAAGTAAAATTTATACTAAGTAGTAATTTTTGTAGTCCTTGTGGAGTTATGTAAAAATCTACCCCAATATACCAGTCAGGATGGAGAAGGTAACTTGTCACAGGAGATATATGGGGAGCTGAGAAAGGAAACAAGTGGAAAAGGCAGCCTGGAAAAAGGGTGACATAAGCTCCAGGGCCCTGTAGGCAGAGTGAAAGCTGTGCCTGTCCTTGATGAGTGTGTATTTTAACATAACAAGGTGAATCCAAACCTTTCACCTCAAAACCAGGAGCCTACAGCAAAGTGCCCTGCTCACCCCACAACCTCCCTCAGGTGCCCTTGGCCAAGACTCAAAGACAGAATATATTTGTGGGTACAAAAAAAACCCCAAACAAACTATTCTGCTCTACTTTACCTAGGGCTGAAGAAGATGTAGCAGGCAGACATAGAAAAATATTCTGTAATGAGAATCTTTCAAACTGAAGAACAAACAGATGAAGGTAAAATTGTTTCTAAAGCCATTAAAAAGGACAAAATGCTTACAGGTAAGAGGTTTTTCAAAGCCTGCCGGGTACAGAAGTCATGCCATGCTTATTTTTAACAAATTCAAAGTAATAACTTGCAATGAAGAGAAGCAGAAGTAATCTTTATTTTGTTGCTCAGGAAACTAGTATGTTTTGCAGTGGGAATTAAGATGCTAACTGTATGTTGCATTTATAGAAAGACCGGAGGCTCCCAGCAGCTCCCAGCTGAACGTGGGTGTGATGCTGACCAGGAATGTTTGTGTTTCCTTGTGTAACATATCCTGTTCTGGGATTTCTGGCACTACTGTGAATGGCTGTGCTCACATCTGCACCTGTGCCACTCAAGTCACAGGAGCCACTGAAAACTCAGAGACCCTGCAGAAGAAACTTTTACTGCTGAGTAATGGAAGCTTAAAAATGATTAAATACTGCTTTTCTTAATATCCAATTCAAACTGTTTTTCAAAGAAATTAATAAAATATAATAAATTAAATTTCTGGGATAAGAGACAGCTATTCAAAACAAAGTGATATTTACAATTACCAGGGATGAAAAACTAATGGCAGATGTGGGTTGAAGGAAAATTTTATATAACAAAAAAAATTAAAATAATGCCACTGGTGGGAAATATGCAACCTATATAACACCAAAATACTATAGAAAGCAAGAAACTCTTATATTTGTAAAGCTTAGAATGCAATAGTCTCTGCAAGGATACATACCCATTTGACACCCTATATTCCAGAACTCTTGAGGATTATAATTTGAAGATTTCATTCTTGATCCCTTGGGGTAAATTCTTGTAATAAATCTCGTAGTATGTGCAATAAACTGGCTAGCTGATAAACAGAAGGATAAAATCTTGGTAAGAAAACCTTTGCTATTAAAGAAGTCCTATTTGAATAAATAATAAAAATGCAGTTATTGGATCCAGCAATTTTTTTACACAATATTATACCAATGTATTCTATTTTAACATTAATACATGGACCACTCTGAACTATGCCTAAAATCTTATTTTGAAACCTTAATCTTTTCCATGTATTTGAATCTGACAGTACTTCTGTATATAGTGCAGACTCTTGTAAGAAATTCATGAACCAAAAATCATTCCTTCACTGGAATATTCTGTTTCTTCACCTTTTTACAGGGTAATTATATGATTTCTACACTAAAGCCCACTGTGTTCTCACGGGAAACTAAGACACAGAACAGGAAACTGTACAAAAGTTTTCTCATTCTATAGTAGCTCAAAATGAAAAAAAACTCATCTCTAGATGATCTTGGCTTGTTTGCTGTTGGGAGATTTAAATAAAATTACTAAATAATACTGAGACCAGGGAAGAGCACACTTTAAAAAGCCACTTAAATTATTTTTATATAAGCCTCAGAAGTTGTTAAATATTCATGAACATTGTTTTTCCTTCTGCTGGCTGTGTTCCCTCCTTTCTCATATGCAGGCATAGACTACACAGATGTAGGAAGCTCCAGATGACTTCTATCTACACAATTTTTAGTTATTCAGCAAAAATCTACATTTCCAGGCTGATCTCTCTGATCTATTCCATTCTCCTCTCATCTTATCATTTTTTTGTTTGTTTAGGGGTTTTGTATGGTTGATTTTGGTTGGGTTTGTTGTTCGGAGGTGGTTTTTTAGAGAGAGGGGGAGTTATAGAACTAGTTTTATATTCCCTAGAGTGCTGGAGGAGCAGAGAGGACTCTCTGTGGATGGCTGGAATATCCTACTTTTTGATGCATCATTCACCTCCCCAGGCACTGAAGCACCGCCACAAAGTGGGTGGGTGGCAGTAGGGCTGGCCCCGAGTGAATGGGCATGTGGCAGGCGTCATTGTCATTGTCATTGTCACAGTCGGAGATCTCTGCGCTCCCCACCCCCAGAGCCCCGGGCAGGCAGCTGGAGTTACAGCAGCAGAGGCTGCACTGTGCTGCCTCCACCAAATGGAGATGCTCCAAGCCAGAATGAGTTTGGAATAATCCAGCTTGGCTGGGATGAAAGGTGTGCTCCAGTGGAGCAAACTGCCTGCTCTGGGCTTTATCCAGCCCTTTAATGAGGGCTCTTATCTGCAGCTCTCACCAAAGCCAGGGCACTGCCAAGCCAACTCCACTGTCTCAGCCCAGATTTTGGGAAGTGGGGAGGAGAAGGAGTGAAATTTACTCCACACTTTTTCAAGTACTGGCTGAACTCCTAAATTATTTGATGCAGAAAACAATGAATCAAAAGGCAGACATTCATTTTGTAGACTGTGTTAATATTTGTTCTTATAAAAATACACAGAGTTGAAACAAAGTTGAATTTCAATTTTCCCCAAAAAACCAACAGAAATTTAAAAAATGCTATGCAAAGGACATTTCTAGAACAGTATTATACAAAGAACCAAATAAAATCAGACTGCGGTTGTTTCATAAAATTTTAACACTTCCAATGCCTAAGCAGTGAACCATAGCAACAATGTAACTTTAAACTAATTAACTCAAAAGAAATTACCTGAAACTCTTGCAAGTTTTCGTGCTTGAGACTCTCCAATGGAATTATTTTCCCAGCACTTCTGATGCTGAATGGAATGCTCAAAGCCCACAAACTTCTGAGATTTGGTATAAACCACAAGGTCTGACAATGCAAGGGCAATCTTTGTCTTCCTCACCTAATAATCATCAGATGAATAATGGAATAAAAAAAGTCACAATAATGCATATTTAATTATCATTACTATTAATAATTCACAGAAATAATAATTTTGGATGCATAAAGCATGAGAAAATATGCCACAGTTAATGAATTTAATAAATATGACCTCTAATAGTGAGATTTGATCTACTCAGAGAAAATTGAGGTTATTTTATCCATGTTCACCATAGTAATCATAGGATGAGTGGAGAGATGCTTCCTAGCAGAATATTCTTCTGCATAGCTTTACAGTTTTCCTGCTTCTAAGACTGGTTTGCAATAACATCATTTTTCTTGGCTTTTAATATTACTCCATAAAAGGATACCTCCAACTTTCTATTTGTAAATATATGAAGTACTAGAAAAGACCAACAGCTTAAACTCATCTATAAAATGTAGAATAACAGGAAAATATTACACTGTGCCAAGCAAATTAGTCAAAGCCATATTATTCCTCTAAGCATTGCTCTGAAGTCAGGAAAACTCTTTTCTTCTTGATTAAGGTTGAAAATTTTCTCACCAAAATCTTAATTTAGACTTTCTCCATTACCAAAACAAGCAAAATTGACTGAAATTTTACCACGGTCTTCTGTCTTACAGTGACTACATGACCACTTCATTTTCCACAGCACAACTTGTGAGCTAATTGGGGGCAGTAGCGAGCAGAGAGCTGCTGATGCTAATCATGTTTACATTCCATTAAAGCTTCTGAAGGCAAATTCTCATCTGACAAAATAACAGAGATTGCCTCCTCATGGCTCTTAAACTATGCAAAGTTCAAGAGCATTAATTATTTTGGGGCTGTGTCCCACGAGGAGCAATAGGAGTCTGCTGCCATGGAAATCCTGAAAAATGCAACTTTCTGGAGGCAGGCAAAGCCAGTAGCATCACTGGGGCATCTTCTGCAGATTCAAATGCTCTCCCACCCTCCCAAAAGTGGGATAGCAAGGCAAATACTCCAACAGAGTGGGACCCTGGAAACTACTTCCTCTTCTGCCTGTGAAACATGAGCAGATACTTTTTGTTGCTGCTGTTTAAGACTATGTGGAATACATTCTCATCTGTAACATGGTCCTACCAATAAACTTGAAACCTATTGCCTAGAAAGTTGGCATTTCTTGTTCAAAGAAGACTCCATCCTTCCTCAGAATTTTTTCTTGCTGTCTCTCCATGTCAGATGGAATGAGAAAGAACCAAAAACTTTCACCATCAAATTATACAAAAAAATGAGACACTGTTTCTCAACAAGAACCCTGAGTTCTGAGGAGCACTACCAGTTTAGCCACACTCAGGTAATCAGAGCATGATGTGCAAGACTGACTGGATAATTCAGGTGCTGCTTGACATCTTAAAGTTGAACAAAGCAGTTTCAACCCTGATAAACAACAGATTTTCCATGGTAGAGGATTATACTTGGTTAAAAAAATAAGTTCAATTTGAGTTTCAAAAAGGAGATTACACCCAATTTTTACACTTCTTTCAGAAATAATGCTTAATGTTAAGTCTCTACATGATAAATGTTAAAATACCTCTTCAGCTCCAGGTGCTGAAAAATGTTTCAGCACAACCAGGAATGTGCACCTAATTTAATGCAAAAAATCACAAAAAGAAGAAAATAGGGGAATGTATCTGTCTTAAAAATAGACTGGTACACTTGGGGAAGAAATAGTCAACTCTGCCTGTTGTCATCGGGAACTGCTATAAATGTTCTCTATACATAGCTCCAGGGGGCCATGGCACCAACAAAACATTTGGGTAACTTCATCTTACATCTACTATGGTACTGAGCACCTGGGACAAGCACAGAAAGAGGAAAATGGGGTGGAAGTTCAATATGGGAGCACAGGGAGGGGCTGCTTTTTAGGTGAATACTAAAATGTGATCCAGTCTGACTTTTCTTATAAGAATAGGAAAACTCTGAAAACTTCAGCTAAAACATGTCATTTCCAAATGCACTGATCTTAGTAATTTTAAAGTTTCCCTTTTAAATTTAGTCTCTATTTTGAGATAATATAGTCCTTCTTTAAAAAAAAAAATCTATGTGTTCTCTATATTAAATTGAAGCAAAAGCTACCTTGCTGTTTTTTTGTGGTGGAGGTGAAGATCTACGATCTCCTTTTCTTTTGGAAGGACTCCTGGATCTAACAGGTGACATGTTTTCTGGGTAGTCATCATCAGAGGGAGCGTCAGAGTCAGACACTTCCTCTGCCTCACCAACATAGTCCTCCTCCATCCTGAGCATGCCTTGCTCAAGTGTTCCAACTTTCTTATTTTTTATCAGAACTTTGAATTTTAATGCCTGTAGAAAAGAAGTTTGACAAGGTTTTTCATCTCTTGGTATTATTTAACTCATCTTCAAAGTTGTTTATTAAGTATAATGAAGTGAGCTTATAAAATGAAGAAAAATAGATATGAGTGAGGCAGAAGCCAAAGCCAAATAAACCAAACAGAATCTGGGGACCAAAGTACACAACAGAATGTTTCCTGTCATGTCTAATCCCATGACAGGAAAAAAGGCTCTCCACCATAGGTACACACATGCTGAAAGTATGAAAAATGTCCATATATATACACATATATATATATATATATTATATATATATATACTTAAAGATGTCTGATGTTAATTTGGAATGTTTTGATCTATCATTGAGGCTGCAGGAAATTTGTTATTTGATTTCTTTGTGCATATCTGTCTTGTATACCAAATTAAAAGTTTTGTTTATAACTTGTGTTCTTTACAGTAGATCCTCATGCTGATCTTACCTGGTCAGGGAAACAACAGTTTGATGATTTTGCCTAAGCAGTTTCTCTATTTATAAATGGACATGTATCAATCTCCATAATATATAATGTAAAGGGGGAAAAGCATCTCTGAATTGTAGTGATTCTAGTAACATGTCTTTCATCTATTCAACAGAATTCTTTGAGTATATATTTCACTTCAATGTACAAAATCATATTAATAGTAAAGCTGCTATTGTGTATCAGACACTGAACTCTACATCTGGACACAGGAGCTGCCAGTGAGTAACAGGACTTACTATGGCTCTTGAATAAAGTGATCCTCAGAAATATTCCTTAAATTTCCTATGCTCTAGTGAAAAGGGAGATTATACTACTGGGAGTGTGGCAGGAACAGGGAACAAATCATTTCACAATAGATTAAAGGTACCTGAAATGCTATAGTTTAAAGTATCCATTAAGTAAATATGAAATGTGTGGATGATGAAAACATATAAACCCAAAGTTTTGTAATGGAAACCAGAGCCATAGGCAAGGACAGTGACATTCCATTCATTTCCATTGTTGCTCCATTGCTCATAATCCGTTTATCACTTCAGATTTCTGGCTGGTATTTTGCCAGGATGCCAATGCAATGAGACATCCCCTGCCCAATATCTATCACTGCCATGCTGCTGAGAGGTTTGATCAGTCTCTCTGTGCTGGTGACTCAGAATGAGGATGCCATCTAACATTTCCTTCATTTCTTATTGATGCACTCTTTTTTTTTTTTCTTCCTATGATATTTTTAGAAGTTTTAATATGATTAATGCTACCCATATTTTTTAAGAGTTCTGAATTTTCCTTTGTATGTTCACATTTCCCAATATTTAAAAGTAATTCTATCCACTTTCAATCTTGTAGTTTGTTATTCACAGGAAGACTTAATTCTACAAATGAAAAAAAAACCCAAACCTAGTATACAGGGGAATAAAAAACTTTCTATGGTTACATTATTGCCGCCTGTATGCAAATTTCTTTAAATAAAAGACACCATAGAACGAGTGTGTGTAGTTATAAAAAAATAGGTCATGATGTTTTAAGTCAATCTCTAATATTCTGTTTACAAGCTGTTAGCAAAAGCGTAAACACCCTGAAGTAGGAGGAGTTTTTTAAGGTTTTTTGAGGTTTTTTTCTACAAAGATAACATTTTAAAATCATGGCTCTTTTTAGAAACAGTCATAAAAAAATACCCCAGTGATATGAAAATTTGCTATTTTTTGGCCAGAAGCAAATTGCAATAATAGTTACCCCAAATCACTGAAAGTGAAACATAAAGTGAAAAAATGACATACCAAGGATTTCATCTGAACTTCAAACATCTTCAAAAAAACCTTACAATAAATGTATGGTTACAAAGTCAGTGACTGTGAAATCTGAGTTCTTTAACTGGTAATCAGCACTGCTAAGCATGTGACACCTTTTTCTCTACAGGTCCAGGTCTTCCAAGAGAGCTGAAAAGCCTTTTTAATGAGCTGAAACTCTGAGCATTCACTAAAACTTCTCGTTTCTAGTTTTACTATGAAAGGCAAAATATGTTAAAAATACATTTGCTGTTTACTTCTATATAAACTGTAAGCATACTAAAAAATTTAAATATGTAAAGCATAATAGGTCTTCCCTAGAGCATAGGGGGACTTCAAGGCTGGCATAAGCAAAAGCTCAAAGTACAGTCAACTGGAACAAATATTTACATAATTAAATGAACAAAAGTTTTTTCTTGTACATTCTGGTTAATGTGATGTGCAACACAAATCAGCTGAAGCAATGCCAAGTTTCCAAGACAAAAATCACAAGCAGTTTGGATCAAGCAAACCCACCTATTGATCACTGTGGTTATGTAATGTAAAAATTCAGTCCCCAAAAATGTAAGGAATAAACCCTGGATTTGAGATATAAGTATTTAAAAAAGAATAGTTTCTCCAGTTTAAATTTAGCTTGTTCTCCCTTCTCCTCTCCTTACCAGCTGTAGGTGCTTAGTTCGAGGAATATCAAATCCTGAAATCTTGCTAAATAACAAGGTTAAAAATTTCTTCTGACTTTTACATAATATTCTATTTCAAGAATTGTGTTGCTGCCTTAAATTCTGATATAGGGTGAAGATGCAACACCTCCTGTGAAGTCTAACACAGGGAAAGGTTTTGAGACAATGACAAGATCTGTTAAGTACAACTGTTAAAATCCCGACACCGGCTATCTTTAACAATTCAAGAGAATCACACTTAGTGAAGTGTGAATGGATGTCTTTGTAGCAGCCTTATAAATCACAATTATCAAGATACTTTAAATCCATAGTACCAGCAATGTCTGAGCTCTGGGCAAATAGACATTAATTATATCAGGAGCAGCATTTTAGCTAGCTCATAACAAGTTTTCATACAACACATTAACCCAGTGAGAAGCACCCTACCCTGAAAATTCCACTTCTGTATTGTGCTCTGTAGTAAACTTCAGGCAAGTCTAGTCCAAGGCTAAAGAGCTGTGCTACAGCTGAGATGACATTCTACACAGGCAGCTAAATCTCTGGATGGATTGGAAAGAAATCCAAAGGATGATTGTGCAGAAAGATGGTTGCAGGTTGGCCAGGATATTAAACCAGTGTGCTCAGAGTCCTTGTGGCACAGATTCCTTAGCAAAACTCAGTGTTCCAAGAAGATACCTTGCCAAACAAACAACCTGATTTTTAGACACCAAATAAACCATCAACCTGCCTGGGTGATAATATAAAATATCGTAATGTCTTGCTTTTAGCTGCCTCCTGAAGTTGCTTTACACTACAGGGAAGCTACTAACAACAGAAAATGGCTGTCACATGTTTACCACATTTCTGGGAAAACCATGTTCCCTCAAGAAGAGTGCAATGCCTAAAAATAGTGAAGGAATTAGATGAGCCTTCTGTAAGTACTCAGTACAGCCTAGAGATTCCAGAAATTTTATGAGAAACAATACTGGTTTGTTGTTGTTTTTGTTTTTTTTTTTGAGGTCATCACCATGACATACCATATTCTTATATCTTCTTCTTCTTTTTGTAAAGAATAGATACCATAGACTGATTGAAAGGCAAAAGAAATGTTTTGACTTGCTAAGAAGCAAAGACATTTCTGATGCAAAGACTTGGTCAAGATGTTTGTAGATTTGTAATTGCCAAAATAAATAGGAATTCCTCTCATAACTGAAGCAACAGAATTAGATATGCTAAAGCAAGCTTAATCTTGAATTTCTCAGTGAAAACACTGTGTAGAGAAAGCTGCTTTGTATACTGAGTAGATAAAGGTGAAGAAAAGTGGGAAGAATGAGTCCTGGTTTATGGGGTTAGCTGGTTTTCCCCATAATAGCAGAATTTAAAATGTCCATAGCCCATAAAGTTGTACTGGAGACCTTCTATTGATCTTTCTCAAGGAGATCATTAAATAGATCCTTTTATTTGGACACCACGGGTTTAACAACCATAGGAAGCCTTGACAATCCTGGCCAGAAATGCTTGTGAATCACCACAATACAGTAATTGATCTTGCAGCTGTGTGGTAAACATTAAAGACAACTTGTAAAATCACAGTAGCTGCCACTTCCCATTCAGTTAATCACGCATCAATTCCAACTTTGTGACAGGAAACCTGCAAATAATAAAAGTTCCCGAACTATCTGATATATATATCCTGTCAGCAGTGTAAGGCAGCTCAGTGCACCACAATGCAAAATAATTGAGGAACAAATCTTCATCAAAGCAGTGTGTTTACATTCTTTTCTGTGTTACATTGGATGCCTACACGTTTCTTTCAATTGCTGTCAAATTTCTTAGAGAGGAAGGACACAGCAGGGTAAGTAAAACCTTATCTCTTCTAACATATATTTAACACAATTTTTTTAATATTTTCTAAGTTCATCTATGAATTGCTGCATCAGACACTTCATTCCTTCACTTTCTATCAGCACATCACCAGGAGTGCTGGTGCAACCAGCAGGGATGTCTGGCACCAGTCAGTGATGCCACATCGAATTTAGTGCAGGAACTGACTCAAAGGACCTGATATTCCAGTGAATATTAGAGGAAGATCATGAAGTCTCTTTAGAAGCACCATGATGACCAAGACTGGGGACAGAGAATTTTATCAGTTCTGTTGCTTTGGGTGGCAAAACATCTGCTCTGCAAAGAGGTAGAATAGATAGGTGAAGCTTAAGGGCAGCCTCAGTTTCTCATGGGATAAGGTATGTGTGAAAGAAAGAAACAGAGCAAAAGTCTTCTCTTTCCTCCATATGTAGAGGAAGAATTGTGTGTTGAGATGCTACAGAATACAGGAATTGCAGGGAATTAACAATATCAATATAGTCAGCTGGAAGTGTGAATATATGACTGAGGGCAAAGAATTAAAAAATCTTTCTTCCTGAAATTTTCTGGGGTTTGTTTTTCAGATGAAGCAAGTATTGGGAAAAGCAGAGAGAAGAAGTGTCCAGTGATCCTACACTTTTATTTTATGGTCCTCCATGTGATTTTCACTTTGAATTACAGTGGTAGGAGACCTCATTGCAAGGTGGTCCAAGAGTGGGTTTCTTCCTCATTTTAACTTCCTTCCACACACAAAAGTCATCTCAGTGGACAAAGATATAGCTCAAGATCTACTTAAAGAAGGAAGTAGAAGATTGACCATATAAGAGAAGAGAAAATAATTTCCATGGAAGCCTCCAAAACCTAAAAGGAACCTGTAATTGGGAAATGTTTCTCTGAAATGTTGTGATAAACTCTGTGGTTTCCCACTTCATGTACACACAAGAGAACCATTTAATTCTGATCTTGAAGAAGACTGAGGTGTTTTTTTCCCTAAGGTTGTTCATGCTCCATCTTGATAAAAGTGGAGCAGTAAATTATATAGGTGACAGACTTTTTTTCAACACTGAGCATCCTTCCCACAAAGAGCATTTTAAATTCATCATTTATGATTCCGTAACATCTCCTTTGCACAGCTTAAGCAAAGTGGTCTGAAGACTAAATTCAGAATTTGGCTTTCTAAAATCACAATAAATTTACCCAGGCCTTGAAAATGCACAAGGTCCCAAGCTCTAAAGATGTGATGTCACTAAACTCCTTTTAAACATGGACCAAAAGTTGTTCTTCAAAAAGATGCCAGCCAAAAGTCAAGCTCACTACTGAATTTACAAATTCTGCCATAGCTACATATTTCCATTGCTAGGTAAAATCCTACTGGTTTTTCTAACATGCTTGATAAGTACATCTAGGAGAAATAGAGATGATCCTAATTTATGTTCATTCTCAAGATCATAATTTATTAATTTCAAGCTTTTGTAACCAGCTGAGGACAGTGGTGTTATTTAGGTAATCCTTACACCTTGCACAGATGGGAAATATGTCTCACAATATTTTAATATGTTAAAAGTTCAGGAGAATTAATCTCACCTGACAGCATTTCCATACTTATAGACCCAGCAATCCATTTTCAGGCAAAACTGACTCATGAAAACTCTAAGCTATGGAAATATAAAGTATGAATTCCCTATATCACAGTTACCATATCGTAAGAGACATATATCATAGACAGTAATATTTTTATGTGATTCAGTGATTCCATGTTCACTGATTTTGTGTTTGCTTCAGAGGGTGTATGATCTTTGGACATCTCCTACGCTGAATCCAGCCATGCTTTGAGAAGCTTTAAAACAAGCCCTCCTGTTTGGTATAGTTTATATTTTTTCCTAATTGAAAAAGCAGTTTTTAAGGCCTCAAAATTGTATTGGACACCATGATGTAAAAAAATATAATGCTACAATAAAAACAAAAGGCAGATAAATGTGAATATTAAATAAATTTATAACAACCTTGTTATGGAAATATAAGAATATGGTAATACTTTAACACATCTTCTGGACAGAGTGCTTCAAAAATATTTTTCCTTGACAAATCCTTTGAAAATTACAACCTTTAGTGTGTTGTTTTTCCGTATGACAGTGCTTCCTCCCCACATTTTCATTTGCATTTTTTTTAGCTACTGTAAAAAAAAGTGTAAATTATAGCTATCACTAGCAACAGTGACAAGCCTAAATAAGTATTTTGTATATATGCATGTATTTGAGCTACAAGAGATTTTTTTTAAAATTGTCCTTGAAAGAAAATTATGTGCAAAGACTGGAACAGTGGAAATTTATTTGTTTTAGCTTGCAATAAAATTTTCAACACCCATCTAATTGCATTTTCTGAGTTCATATTCCAGGGGTCTCAGGCTACCAGCTGAGGAACACTGTCTTGGGGAGAAACACATTGAGAAAGAGAATGGCTTTGCAGTAGCAGAACACCAAGAAAAAGCTTCATTATCACTGTTACTGACCAAAAAAAAAATGCTGGTTCAGGTTTCCATTTCAATAACAAGTTTAAAATTCAGGAAATTCCTTCAATTCAAGCAAGAAAAAATAAATCAGCAGATAACAGATACACCAACATGTGCATCTTTCCATGGGGCTTTTTTCTGCTGTTTAACTTTTTTTGTTACTAACTGAAGTCTATTTCTGACAACAGATGTGATCCATAAATTCAGTTCCAGAGGATTAAAAACAAAACAATGAAGAACCCCACAATTTTTTCCATTTCTTCTATAGAGAAAAAAGAAAACTTATTACCTCAGGAGAAGGCAGTCGTGCCATATCTACCTCCCCACCAAGTGGTGCAGAAAGAAGTTTGTCACCTAGAATACTTTTCAAGCAGTTTGCCATCACTTCCTGCTGTTTAGGGCTGCAGTGGTTCTCCAAAGACAGTACAAGCGGATAGGGAGATGACTGGAAACATAATTTTGGGATTTTATTATTAATAAATAAAAATAAGAATAATTGCTTTTCCAAAACATCTTACAAAAGTCCCCTCGGCAATCTGCATTTGCCTTCATTTTCAAAGCATGCAGAATATAGATCAGTTGTTTCAGGTTAGTAAGACAATAAAAAAGCTCACATTTGTGGAAAAGAGAAAGCAGAATTGAAGAAGAAAAAAATGCACCTTCAGAAAGCTAAAGCAGAGCTGGACATAGGCAGAGGTGTAAAAAGAACTGCTTTGTTTTGGTTTTAAAAGGTAAAATCTAATTCTAAAATTAAAATTGACAACATAAAGCAGGATTAAATGTCCTCTGCTTTAGTTTAGATTTTTTGGATTATTTTTCAAGCTGATAGTCTCCCCAAAGCTTGTTCAGAAATGATTGCTTTTGCAAAGACAAGCTATGCATTTTTTTATTTTTAATAATACCATAAACATTTCTAGGGACAGGCTGCACTTTACTCATCACAGTATTCAAGCAAGGGTAATTGAGTAAAAATTAAAGGTAAAAGGTGAAAAGGGGAAATTGAGTAAAACTTAGATAATAACTCAAAAGAAACATATCCATTTAAACATATAAATAAATCTCAGAAATTGCCAGTAATACTGGTGGCTACCAAAACCATAGTCTGAATGAAATCTTTGCTCAGGCAGGACCTAAATTGTCAATAAGGAAAACACCATTTTATTGTTTCCTGTCTTTACATTTTGTCCCATGAGCTTTTGTTAAGAGAAGCAGAGCTCAGCCTGCATGGACAGCTGGTACCAACCACTACCTGTTGTGATTTTATCATCTCACTGGCACTTGGGCTTGAGAAATGAAGTTTGCGTTAGAGTTAAGCACGATATGTTGTGTATTAGCAAGAATAGGAGAGTTATATCCAATGAATTTTGAAAAAGAGTGGAATAAAATCATGGTTTTAATTTCACTTTTAAAATCAGAGATTAATTAAATTGTATATAGAAAACAGAACAGAAAAAACACAGCTTTCATTAGCACTGAGAAGCTAATAACACATATGTGTAAAAATCCACATAAATTTATGATCATGGATGTATAAATTCACACACATAAGGCTGGCCTGATTCTGAGATTTATATTAATAGTCATGCAGCACTTCCTTTGAGCAGGAGTTTTGCCAAAAGCCTATACAAAAACCTGAGACAGTGCCAAAAACTCTCCAGATTTCAGTGCTTTTCCAGAGATAGGCAGAAGGAACCTTGCCCTGTGAATCACCTGACCAAAAAAATCAGTAGCTGCTAACATTTATCAGGTCAACATTCAAAATAAAAAGAGAGGAAATGGAAAACAAAGCCTCAAACTCATCTATTATCTAAAATTTTTGTCTATTTCATAAATTCTCACATAGGACATAAGACAGACTGATAGCAGCAGAAGAATAAGTGACACAAAAACCTTTAAAAGATATGAAAAAGGAGAAAAACATCAGACCAATTCTGAAGTAGCTCTTCAATTTATATTCAATCCTTGTTTAAATGATCTCAGGTGAGAATTACACCTAAGAAGCTGAGTAAGATCACCTGAATCCTTTGCACTAAATTTGGTGTATATTCATTAGCAGGAAAAATGATTATGATTCTTTTAAAATACATTAAGAACAAATAGCACAATTGCTCTGTAATTAATTTTAACAATGCCCACTGCCACAGGCTCTGTTTCATATTTTTTTTACCCTGGAGAATCTATAAGAGCCATGTCCCTGGCTTAGTCAAAGCCACCATCCCAACTTATTTCAGCAGACATATATCTATACATACCATAAATGCATACTTGTCAATCACATGAATTACAGAACGAAATGGGATTTTGCTTGTTAAAGTGTGACCATGATACACAATAGGTTCATTGTTGGAGCCATCCCAGCAGTCAATCTCCAGGCAACGACATCCTTTTAAGAGAGCACTTCAGAAGAACAAGAGAAATCATTTCACAGCCAAAAGAAAGATACCACACTTTTTTATACAAGTTGCTGTATTTCTGATTATAAGCACAGTGATTAATTACAGAAAAAACTACCTCATTTTCATCATAAATAAAAAGAAATCCCACAGAATTGTACATTTATGAGACAGACATACTTTCTGTTGTTTATTTTAGGTGTGTTATGTAATAAACTTTATTAGAGCATTAAAGAATATGGGATTACCTGAATTATCTTTCTTAAAAGACTAAAAATAAGGGTCATAGATTTCAATAAAGAAATTTTGGAATAAAGGCAAATTTCCACTTAAAATAAAAGAATAAATATTTTAAATGGTCTTTTGTGTTACTATTCCAAACTTGCTTGCAATTTTGAGAATGCCTGTATTTAAAAATCCATTGCACTTAGAGAATCAGGTTGCATTTGGTCTTTACATAAGTCAGTTCACCCCAGCCCACATTTCTAAGAGGGAGTGCTAAAGTTTCTCAGGCACTTTGACTTTCCTGCTTTAATTTTAATATGTTAGTGGCATCCCTTAAATTCCTGGGTTTCTAATATTTTACTTGCAACTAACTGAAACATTCCTTATAAACCGTTTTACTTAATTGCCAATCTGTCTTTTACACGCTGCTTTTCACACATTAACAATATGTCAAATATGCCTCTAGCTGATTTTAGCATTTTCCTCACACAAATAATAGATAAAGAGGAAAAGAGAGGGGGCTATACCCTCTTTGCAATTACTTTCAGCAATGCAGCATTCACATAATGGAATTTTAAATACTGTTAATAATTCAGTATTGTTTCTCATAGTTGCAGGTCACTATAGAACATTAAGAGAGCAACCAAAAAAAAAAGAGTTCAGATAGATGATGGTTCCAACTGCTTTCTCTTCACTAAAGCAGTACAAATAATAGGAATTCTAGACACAGCTCTTCTTAATTCTTAATATATCCTGCCCTCAGTGTTGCCTTTGTTACACAATGCATTTCCATCTTCCCTGCTATCCTGGTCCTCATCCTCCTGGAGTCACACACTGCAGAGGTTCCTCCCCTGCTGGCTACTTGAATGCCCACGTTTTGTTGTTTTTGTTGTTTCTAAACTGCCCACATGCACTGACCACAAATGTTCTTAACACAGATATACTCCAACACACATCCTCTATATTGAACAGATCAGAGCTTGCCCAGGAATTTTACCTTTCTTTCAGGGACTCATTTATTTTTGCACGGTGTGTTGAGATTAAAAACTGATTTAATCATGTACTGTACACCATACTATAGGTTTCATTTGCTGCAAGGTTGACTTTCTGAGATGTAAGTGAAAAAAATAAATTGTTTCCAGACTATGAACAGATGGTTTGGCAAATATATTGAAAAGTGTGCACATAAAATAAAATACTACTCTCACATTTTCAACTTGTATCTTTGATGGCTTTGTGCCCTATTGCCAAGTACGATTGTATGTGACAGCATTCATTTCAAAAAAGCCAAAGAATATTTAAAATATTAAAAAACAATATCTAAATACCTGGTATATCCCCATAAATGACTGGGTCCCATTAGTTGGTCAGCTATCAAGTAGGTGTTGTGAGAAGATGAAATAAAATAGTCACACAATGGCTGGGTCATGTCTTGATAGACGGTCCTGTGCTGGATTTTAAATATTGAACATTCGTCTGAGTTCATGTACCTTATAAATCCTTCAAAGGACATCTGCCTTCTCTTCCTCACTGCACAAAAACAAAAGGAAAAACATCTGTGTCATGAAGCCACTTTGATGGTTATATCTATGTCCTCTCTGAAATTTTTAATAGCCAATTCTGAACACTGCTGAAGGTTATACAGCACAACACTTTACTGCAATTTTAAAGTTCATGACAAATGTATAAATAACTCAAAAAATCAGATACATATGACTCTGGAGCTGAATTGCTGTGGTTCAAACTTCTGAGAGGAAATAAATGTGTTTTGACATTTTTATTTTTCTACAGACAGCAGTAGGAAGAGTTTTCAGTAGTCCTGATTAAATATAAAGTAAAATATTTGTTATTTAATTTGGAAAGTAACATGACATGCCAGACAATGAGATAAGAGAATCTTCTTTTCCCTTTTAAGAGAACCAGGATTGTTCTCTAAAAAGTCAATCAGAAATTCTCAATATAATCTTGCAGAAACTGTGACCCTTAGCACCAAATATCTTCTCCAGGGGTGGAAAAGTTAAAATAAATATTGATCAAATCATGTTTAGAAATATTTGAAATAAAAATAGCATCTTAACAAAAGAATTAACTGCCCACACAAATGAATTACTATCAAGCTTATTACACTACTGCATTTAAAATAAAATGAACTAATTGAGTCCATCCCAGTGATAGTCATCCCATTTGTTCTGCTTTTGACTGATTTAATGGCAAACAGAGCCATTACACTGTCACCTACTGCTCCCAATGCCCTGTTTCAAATGCAGTCATTTTGCAAATGATGTAATCTCAAAAGTCAGCTTTGCTTCAAAACATAGTTTGAATTAATGAGGAATTTTGCCCAATTCTTACTCTAAAATAACTTTATTGTCACCATAGCAGGCCAGTAGTGAACAAACAGTAAATAATGCAAGATTATTTTATGCTAACAATAACTTAGAAGTCAAATAAACTTGAGGACTGGAAATACCTGCAGGAAAACCCCCTTTTCTGCCCTGGTAATTCTTACTACAGCTGTAAGAATCAGAATGCACAAGTTAGAATTGCTATTATCAATCTTTGGGGTGTGACAGAGTGAAGGTTTTACACCTGAATGAGAATTTAAAGAAAATAATTATTTCTCAATTACACAGGTCTTTGAACTAGAAAACTTGCAATGTTTTACAATGATAAAGAAAAACAGAAGGCCATCCAGACATCAAACATACATTCACCCCACCACTATTATTCCTACCAGAAGTCTTTCTGAAATTATTCTTCCAGACTTCCATTCATCAAGAATCCACAGACAACCCAGTAAAACCATTTCAACAGCTAAATAACCTTCTTTTCAGGAATTTTTCCATAATTAGGAAGCAGAAGTTTACCCTGAAACTTCCTTGCTGTCCAAAATATTTGTTCAGTTTAGTATTATTCCTCTCCTCTTTTACCGCACTCTTTCACGGATGAAAATTGCTCTCACACTTCCCTCATTCCAGTGCTTTCCACAAAAACAAATCCAAGCCAGGTCATCTTTCTGTTTCAGATTTCTGATAATTTTCATTTTTCTGCTATCCACCAGTGCTGTTAATCTTTCTTAGGAGAAAACAGGAAACTGCTACTCACCTTTGCCATCTTAGAAGGGTTTACATATTTGTTATTTGCTGCATTTTTTTTTTTTGGTAACTGACAGTGTCTAGTTGCTTGGACGTTCCCTTTCTAAAATACATATCACATTTGATCTTTTCCAGTCTTTCAATTCATCATTCATTTCCCCCCTATTTTCAAAAGTAACCTTTGACTTGTATTAGCCAAGCTTGTTACAGTCAATTTTCTAAGAACTTGGATTTGTCAAACTGTCTTCACTGACCTGATTGCATCATTTAAGGTCCTACCCTGTTTCATCCATATTTTTGACAGAGATCTTACTCAGATTAATAATATTAATAATATTACAGAGGAGTTGCTTTGGTCTTTTAACTAAGAGATTTGCAGGATGACTTCTTGCCACCCTGATGACTCTTGAAAAGTGTATGCTATTTAGTATCTTGACTTAGATTTATCCACATGCATGTGTTATATTGTTCTATGCTTGTAACAATTGAATTAATTTTCTACTTTCTAGATCTTTAAAAATAATTTTGAATTTTTTAAGTGTTATTTAAAACATAATACACTCATCCTGTATGCTTTGCCTATAATGAATTACATGAACTGCCTGGATTTCATTTCTGATTAATTTATTTTTATGGTCTATCTATTTCTCTGAGCAATTACAAGTAGAGCTAGTAACTATTTGTGCGTGTGTGTGTGTGTGTGTGTGTGTGTGTGTGTGTATTTTTTTATTTTCTAACAATTCTTACCTTTACTGCATTTATTTATTAAATTAGTGAAAAATACTGGCTTTTCAAAGTCTTGCTTTTTTTCTGAATTATTTATGATGTTTTCCTGGCTGTTGTTGCAATCGACAAAAGTTAACTGCAATAGTCTCAAGAGAAATTAATGCTTATGTAAATACGCTGATGAGCATAATCCCCCAAAAATTAACATCTAGCATTGTTTTGTTAGTCAGTATGGACTTCAATAAAACATTCAGCTCATGTCTCCAATCAACAGAATAAAAATCTTCGTATTTTTACAGAGCTTATTACAGGCCCTTACATTTCTGAGCAATAGCCCAGTCACGCTATTTTCTGACCATTTACAGACATTTTCTGCTGCTCTGTTAAAGGAAATGGGAATTCATCTCCATAACTATTTCACAGTGAAAAGACTTTCATCAAGGCCTTACATTTCTCCCCCAGAGGAACCTCAGTCTTTTTCTCCATTAGGACCTTTTAGCAGTAGTTAGTGTGCGCATACATATCCATTCCTTGTAGTAAAGAAAGGCAAGAAAAGATTTCTGTCTTCTCATTGCCTCTTTCTGTTCACAAAGTTCAATGATTTTTTTCTTGCTCTCCTCTTTTGGATAGTGTGGAATTCATTTTATTAGCAATACTCTTTTATATTGTTTGGTTTTTTAAAAATCTGATTTAAGAAAACATGATTCTTCTCGTTCTTCCTGTTAAGGTAAACTCCAGCTCTGCCACATATACAAATACTGTCACATCAGAGAGGAATTATGGATATAATCTGAGTATTTGAAAGCCTCTGATTACATTATACATTATTTTCAGTGTTTATTACATTCTGCTTTCTTATTTATCTTGGAACTTCTTTGAAAGTATTTTTCTTCCTCTTTGGAAAGAAAAAATTGGAAACCTTCATAAGATATTTGCTGCCCTGAAGGCCTGTAGAGTACCCACACTGAAGCAGAGAAAACAAGTAAGAAATCACTCTGCACTGGCCAGAGCCTCCTGCAAGACCTGTTTTCTCCTGGAGTGGAATATAGACAGTAGTGTTGGTGTATCACTTGGTGAGAAATTTAGGTTTTAAAATTTTTAGTATGTTGTGGATAAAAGCAAAATGAAAGACACAGGGTGTCGTCCTGAATTTCTTCTTCAGGCTTCTTCTTCCTTCTTCTTTATGAGTTTATGTGGCATTTTATAGTCGGGCAGAAAAGTCTGCATTGGGAGCTCTTTGGGATCAGTTATTGGGTTAAAAAAGAAAAGAAGTGTCAGTTCTTAATTGGATAGTTTAGTCTTGAAAGATCTTGTAACAAGAGATTGTTGGCCATTTTGTGTCTTCTAATGAAAACCTGCCAAACTCACAATAATAAGACTGTTTCACTAATAGATAACAATAAACACTTGAGTCCAAACATAAACTACCATCTCAAGTGCCTTCAATCCAAACCCAAAAAAATCAGCGCTGGAGGGACTGAGTACAACCTGCAGTCCTTCTGGACTAAAGTAGAGACTGGGGAGTGGGGAAGAGAAGAGTCTGAACTGAATTTGAGACTAGGAAATGGGGAGAAAGGTGTTTCCCATGGTTTTAACTATATGTGTGTGCTCTTTGTTTCCTAGGAGCTGAATTAGTAATTAAATATCTACATTACTTGGCCCCCAGAGACAGTAAAGTGGGTACAGATATATTTACTGGGAATTTTAGGGAGAAACTCATGAGAAATGCTTGCAGAGACCAGGGTGTTCCTCTGCCGTACTCGAAGGAGGAAGTTTTCCATCATTGTTAAAAGTCAGGCAGAAACATCATCAGATAGAATTTCATACTGTGAAATTTGACTACTTTACATCAGAATGAAACATTCATGCTCTAAGGGAGCAGTAAAGAGAGAAGTATTTCCTTGACTAAAGTAAAAATACAGTTATCCTTAAAGTAAAAATATAGTTATTCCTTTTCTACCCTGAGTTTATATTCTAGGGAGGCTTTTTTCTACCTTATTTACACCTATAACTAGTGCATACTGGAATAAAGTATCTATCTGAACAGTTCAGTTCAGTTTCCTAAGGGCTTATATCTCATAATCACCTTCTTTTGAAAATTTTCCCTGAGGCTGGATATTTACACACCCTTTCATACACCTGAACCATTGTGTCTCACAAATCCAGCCACAGCCATTGTCTTCGTTGAGATTTTTAGTCATCTTTCTTCCTTCACATGATTTTTTATGAAATCTGTAGGACTTCGACAGAGATGTCTGCTTTATTAAATTTGATTTACATTGGCCAATGGGATCAAATGTTCTCTTCTGCAAATTTCTGCTCTACATCCTGCTCTGTCTCTCACACACATGCTCAAAAAAACCCCCAAAAAAAACCCTCATGACTGTATATACTAGAATAAACTGAAAATGGTATTTTGCTTCACAAACACATTCTGGATTACTCAAAGTCCTTATCTGACAGATGCACCAGGCTTATATTGTTATTTACAAAGCAAGCTGGTTTTTTAAGACAGCATTGCATTTTCGCCCTGTTTTTGTATTGCCTAGCAGTAAAATAGGCAGGAGTAGAGTCTGTGAGTGGCACTACATTATAAATAATAATGGGATGCACCTTCTTATCCTCACTCTGCCTCTAATCCTATCCATGTAAATGAGAAGTATTTTTTTTAAAAAGACATATATACCAAGCTAAAAAAAATGTATTTAGTTGGCATGTTTTCTTTTATCTCATTTAATGAGTCAAGGCTCCTATTCAAAGCAAATAGTAAAATGGGCAGATAATGGGATGTTTGGGAAGAACAAAATTGAAATTTGGGTGTTAGTAAGACATAAATGTCAGGTGTGAATCACATATTCATATTTTGTGATCAATTCCATAGAAATGGCTCTTTCTGCCAAAAATGCAAGCTTTTAGCATACACATGAAAAAATCTGTTAGTGTAGCATTTTGACATTAGGCATTTAAATTGTATGATAAAAATGAAAGAGTAATTCATTCCTGAACTAGCTATGGTACCCACAGAGAGTGAATTCAGAGTTATCTGGCCCAACATATTTGGAAATCTCTCTGCACAAATGTTAGGGATGCACTAAATGACGTAAATGGATTTATTTAGTTTATATGTAAAATGTAGTCATTGCTTTCATCTTAATTGTTTTAATCTTGACATACCAGTGCTATCACATTGATGAGAGAATGGTCATTACTATTAGCAAACCTGTCAATCAAGTGTCAAAACCTGCCCTTTTCCCTCTCTGTAAAGCACAGGGCAAGGGTGACAGATGAGTCCAACAGATCATCCTGATGAAGAATGTTCTGTAGCAAATTCAGAATGACAGTTGCACAAAATGGTCTATCACAATATCATATGAATCATCTCTCACGTCAATCATAACTGGAACTTTTCAATAAATATGTCTGAGTGGGAGTTTGAATTCACTCAAAGGAGCATGAACAATACAGAGATTACTTTGTTCAACAAGATTATTTCCAATTATGAGACAAACAAATTTATCACAGTTGAAGAAACAAACAAGAATTTGGCTCAGCATCTGAAATTTAAACCATACATCAAATTAAATGTATAGAAACATCAGTTGATATTTACAAAGGTGTTTTCCAATGGACTCAAGTTCTTTCATTGTTTAACTGTGTTATAGCTTTTAACTTTCCCATCAAAACAGGTAACACAAAATAAAAGGAACCCTTCAAACTGGTAACTTGTACAATTAGTAAACATTAGTTCCTCTGAAACAGTAGAATATGTTCAATAAAGTACAGTCAAATTTGAAAAGCAACCTCAAAGAGTAAAGGCATAAGGAGTCACATGTTTTGCAGCTATTACTGGACAGTAAGTGCCTCTTAATGAAACACCGAATGTTCTTCTGTTTCTCATTGAAAAAGTGGCATTTTCCATTTTCTTCTTCCACATCAGGTCAGCATAGAAAACCTGGGTTTTTCATCCCAGAAGAAATATTTTCTCCTTGGGTTTGCTTTTCCTAACCAGTTATCAATTCCATCCATTTTCAAAGGCTGGGAACCAAGGAAATGAAAGAATTAAACACATTCCACTGAATAAAATAACAGCTTCCAACAAAATGCAGCTATATCCTTTTCATAGCTCAGCGGTAAAATTTGCCACAAGCTGAAATCAGCGAAGCTCAGCAGAAGTGTTACACTTCAATTTGGGGCACCTTGGAATAAGTGAAGAACGTGTTAGAGATTTATGAACCCCTCCTCTGAGATGAGTTCTAGGGAATCAGAAAGGGTGACCAGACACCTCTGAAAATCTTACACAGTGCTTCTGCAAGGAAGTCAGAGGGACATCAAAGTCTTGTCTGAAGCCTTGCATTATCACTAAATGACTCAAGGGAGAGAAGACAGGGTAATGAGCAGACAAGAAAAATGGCAGATAAGAACCTTAAGAAAAACAAATTGGAAATGGTTTGTAATGAGTTGAAGGACAGAATTTATAGGACTAGGAAGAAAAGATTAAAAAATGACAGAAAAAAGGAGAGAGAAGAGAAAGGAGGGCACCATGACAATTAATTAAAACACAGGAAGAAAAAGAATTAATAGACAAAAAGACATGCTTTAAAATAAATAAAGATATGAGGTTTTCCAAAACACAGTCATTGAGAGAAGCACAATAAATCAGAGCTAGATATCAAATAATTGAACTCTCCATACCTTCATCAATGGGTTCATACTTCATAATAATTTCTAAGGCAGTTGTTTCATTAGCTTCAGTTTGAAATTGTTCTTTTGCAAGAAATTTCAGGAGCTGGCCATCAGGTAGAATGTTGCCATCTATTGAGTAAGCCTTGAATAGTTCTTCAAATTCAGGTCTGTGTACAAGAGCTCGATAAATTGCTCTGAAGTCGTCCATGCTAATTATATCTCCTGAATGTTTGTCAATGGTTTTCTGAGGAAAAAAGCAACCAAAATAATTTTTGAAAAATCAATAAAGCAACATTCATATATACAAAGTTATGCACCAAACATTTTTTTATAACTGACCATAGGAGTAAGAATCATAGAAGAATCCAACAGTGACTACAATCAGATTACATTCTTCAACTTTTAGATTACACTTTGTGTGCTACAAATATTTTATAAATACTAAAATGGACCATACGACATAATTAGCATCTAAATAAGTACAATAAATTTAGATGTAATGCATTTTTAATATTAAAATACATTGTAGGAAATCTCTAAAATGCTATGCATTAAAACAAATGTGCAGCTTAAAACTTATCAAGTGGAAAATATATTTAGAGTAATACCTCTCCAACAGCTATTGACACCATATTGTAAATATTGTCAGTGAAATTTGCATACAAAAACATCAACAAGTAATCTTAAAAATGAGATAAGCATGACCAAATTATCAAGAGACACAAGTCTTTTAACACTTCAAATAGGAAACACTATTAAAATTTGAAGATGATATTTTATAATAACCTATGACATCATGTTCTGTTCTTAACAAGCCAGAATGTTTAGCTTAGGTTAATTATTCACACTTTCAGAATTCTTGAATGGTAAGCTTGTTTTCATAGAGCTTACAAAATGTTAGCATAGTAATAAATTTCAATGTTTCAGTATAAAAGCCAAAAGAAAAGTTAAAAGGGCAAAAGAATTTGAGCAGAATTTTTTTTTTTACCATTTCTGCCTTTTGTGGTTTTCTCAGGTTTAACAATTCAAACTTTCCTTTAAAATTTTCTATTCAAAGTAAGTACCTGCATACGAAATATAAATATTTGTAACAGTTTAGCCTGAAATATTCTTAAAAGTTGCCAAATTAAGATAAATCTGCTGACAAAATTGCACACAAAAATCAAAAACAAATGGCAATCTACTGCCTCAGTGATCATCACTGTAAAACGATGAAAATTCCTAATTGTTGGCTCCTTAAACAGAAAGTGCCAAAGAGGCTAAGTTCCAGCATCCAAAACATGGCACTTACAATGGTTGGGTTGGCTTCCACCAGTGTCTATAAACAGGAAATTGCTTACTTGAGCTCTGGCTGCTCTTTGATCAAGATTTGGGATTACTGCTAAATTAGATGGGTTTTGAAGCCATAGCATGAAACCTAAAATTTAATGATCCACTGCCAGTTCCTTCCTACACAGTACAGTTCCTACTGTACTTCTGAATAAGTACAACAATAGGAGTAAAAATATATTAGATAACTAAAACAAGTACAAAATTAAATTTCATTAGCAGTTCTAGTGAAAAAAAATCTTACAAATCAGTACTTCAGTATTTGCTTTGAGTTTGTGAAAGAGAATAATAATGATTTTTAACAGAAGTCACTGGCAAGAAAATATTTCTGCACAAATGCTAATTATACACATTTCAGTACTGCTGAAAAAATCCCCAGCTAAGTTTGATATCTTCAATCCAATTTTTAATGTCTTTAACAATACAGTAAATTTACTCATAACCATTAAGCAGGAAAAGAGAATACCAACTTATTTTGGAAATAAACAGTCTATCAGGACTTGGAAGATGTTCACTTAGTTACTGGCACAAAGAGAAGCTGGGCAAAAAATTAAAGTTTCTATTTTAGTTGCCTTCTGATGAAATACAGGCCATAATACTACATAAGAGTGCTCTAAAAATTAAAGTGATAAAAATCATGTCAGTATAAAAATATATTCTTACAATTTTGGGGGTAGATTTTTGTCATTCCTATTTTTATTAATGCACATCAAATCTTTGCTGTTCAGAAAAAGAAGAGACAAAGAGTCTTGAGAGAAATTATATGAAAATTTATTATTCCTTAAAACCTTAATGCTCATATTGCTCAAAAGAGTATTACAGTAAAACAAACTCAAAGAGAACAGACAAGAGAAAAAGCAGATCATTCCTTAAAATTAGTTTTCTATAAAATGTATTTTGCTATGTGTAACCATTAGATTAACTGCTGATGTGTAGTTACTTACAATGATGTCAGTAAGATTCCCTTCCAGAATGCTTTGAATTTTTACATCTTATTACACTGATTAAATATTTGAGCCCCCCAAACTACTGAACACCTGTAAATCTTTCCCAAATAGCAAAGAACACCTATCAGTACTGCAACAAATAACTAGATCAGGGTATTGGGTATAAGAGGTTGTTAAACACAACTAGATCAGACTTGCTCTTTGCAGGTCACTTCCCTCAAATAATTCTTCTTTTCTCTACCCACAGCTGATCATTCTCAAACTCCTGCCAGAAACCAAAGTAGTGGGAAGATAGAGGAAACAGTGAGAAGTATTTTTAAATTCTCAAGGGGTTCTTTAGGTTGGCAAATATCTCCTTGCAAGTTCCAAAACCACAGGAAGCCTCTCCAGCCAGGGTTGAACTCATGCTGCTGGTTCTACCTTGGCTTGACAACAACGAGAGAGGAAGACAGGGTGAAGAAAACTTAGCACCTTCCCTCTCATGACCTAAAAGTCTCTGACTTGCCATAGTTAATTCTCCTCTGCCAAATCAGTACAGAATCAGCCAGCTGGTTACAACATTCTCAAAAGAATAATGTACAAATGTGTAAATAAATAAATAAATATGTATTTTTATATATACACACACTTGTTTTCATTCCCTTAGGGAAACAGCATTACCAGACAGATGTTTTGGGGGGGGAAATGAGGTAAAAGGAAAATCTTACATCTTTTGAGTCATTACAAGAAGAACATGTATACCCACTATGTGCCAAGGCACAATTTTCTAGTATTTGCTCACTGGGTTGTGGTATTTGTTGGGTCCCCAGGACAAACGAGGAATTGAGAATCTGACTCCATGTTCTTAGAAGGCTAATTTATTATTTTATGATATTATATTATATTAAATACTATACTAAAACTATACTAAGAATAGGAAAAAAATCGAAAGGAAAAGCTTAACAAAATGCTAATTAAAAACTCATGACTGCTTCTACAATCCCGACACAGCTAAATCATAATTGGTCATTAAGTAAAAACAATTCACATGTTGGGTAAACAATCTCCATACCACATTCCAAAGCAGCAAAACACAGGAGAAGAAATCAAACAATTCTCTGAAGCTTCTCAGCTTCCCAGGAGAAAAAATCCTCGCAAAGGGATTTTTCAGAAAATATGACAGTAACACTGGGACAAGATCTGCTTGGCAGTAGTTTGCCTACACTAAATTAATTTATTAAGACCAGTTTCTAGCTGGATGGTGTAACCTTCATGGAAATTTCTTAAACACTGCCATGTCTCAAGGCCAAATCCTTTTCCTGGAGTGCAATTCCCATCCATTCAGGTGCACCTCTTAAATACTACAGGAGAGGTGTAGTGGAGAACAGAATGAATGTGTGCTGGATCTAAAGCCTGAGCAGCTCAGACAGGTCCATCTTGTCCTCCTGGCAAGAGGATTTTGAGGAAGTTGCTCTCATGGTTTCGCCCAGCATCTGACAGGCACATCTGGGCTCATTAGCTTGATCACAGAAGAAGCTGAATAGGATGAAACCAGAATGCTTTGTTTTCTCAAGTGTGGTAATGTTACAAAAAAAACCTGGAAGTCAAAATCGACATATTTTCCATCTGACACTAATCTGTTGCGTTGGAAAGACAGAGTTATGTGGGTGCCAGTCTCTGCTCTGAGTACCAAGAAGTAGGACAAGCATAAGTGGACTCAAGTTGTGCCAGGGATGGTTTAGACTGGCTATTAGTAAAAATTTCTTCACTGAAAGTGTTGTCAAGCATTGGAACAGGCTGTCCAGAGAAGTGTCTGAGTCACCATTCCTTGAAAGTATTTAAGAGACCTGTAGATGTGGTGCTTAGGGACAAGGTGGACTTTTCAATGTATTAATGGTTGGACTCAGTGATCTCAGAGGTATTTTCCAATCTAAATGATTGTGATTCAAATACAAGCCCTGGGTTATGTATTTTACACAGAAACAAAAGACCTGGAGGAGGAAAAATCTTAGCTGATTTTGCAGACCACTCTAGCACAAAATACATTTCACAAAAAATTAACTTGAAAAAAATCAGCAAAGGTATGACGTGTGTAACTGAACTTCTGAACTACTAATTGCTTAATGTACATACACCTTACCTTGAAAATATGTTTTAAATGGTCTTCATCAAAATTTATTTGCATTTTTTCAAGCAGCCTAATGCAACCATCTAAATCAGTATTCCCATTCTTGAAATCATTCTGAATGAGATTCCAAAACCACGTATGAGACGTGAAGTTAAGGAAGATTCTGACCCATGAAATTGTCCATTAAGGGGGTGATGAGGGGGAGAAGTTTAATTTTGTTAAACCTAAGACTCTGCTTTCCTTTTCTCATCCTCTAGAACATCCTTGTCACCTGACTTATGAGAATGCAGCAGGCCCTGAGGCATGCAGGAAGAGATTTTTGCTCTGTCCTCAGAGACTCAGAGGGCAGTGACCAGAATGGCTGAAGGGAGGAAGTGAAGGAGATCAGGGGGTGTTCAGGGTGCAGAAAGGGGTGCAGTGAGAGGATGGAAATGTGGGGAGGCCGAGAGGACTCGGCAGCAGCAGGGAACGGTGGCAAATGCCAAGAAATGCCAAGGAATGAGTGCCCCCAGCACTGTGCCCACACAAAACTTATCATCCAGCCCTGGTTGATGGGACTGGCTGCCCCTGGCCATCCCTGACACCCTCCTGTGTGCCCAGGCCACCTCCAGGCCTGAGGGGAAAGGGACATGTCGAGGGGACACAATGGCAGCTGTCACAGGCCAGGGAGGGGAGAAGAGGAGGAGAAGGCAGCAGAAAAAAAGGATATCTATTCTCATCCATGGTGGCTGTGCTCCAGCCCCCTCACTGCAGTGCCATCACCAGCCCTCGCTCGGGCTCACAGTGGGCTCCTCATGCCCCCGTGTGCTGTTGGAGTGCCATGGAACGTTCGCCCCCTCCATCCTTCTAGTGTTGCTGCAGTGATGTCACAGACTGCAGGCGCCCAGCACAGGCCTCTTCCTGCCACTGCTCCAGCACCCTGCCACCATCATGGGCCTTTTCCTTCCAGCACAAAGCATCTCCCAGGCTCTGCCCTCATCTGCCATCTCCCACCCTCAGGATATCCCACACGCCGGCGCAGGCCAAGGCAGGAGCTGTGTGAGGCCGAGTAGGCCTTTGCAGCCAACAGTGCCACCGTCCTCCTGGGGACTTTGGCCAGCTTGTCCAAGATCTCTCTGCTCTGGTGCGAGGTGACAACATCTTCCCCCAAAAAACAGGAGCACTGTGCTACCAACCCACTGCAGCAGCTCGGGGGGAAAGGCCCTTCTTTGGGCCAGCTGGCTCCATGGCACAGCGTGATGGTAGATGTTGGGGAATGGTGAGAAACCACCCCAAAGGGCTGGGAGGCTGCCCCAAATGGCTGGAAAGCCACCCCAAAGGGCTGGGAGGCTGCCCCAAAGTGCTGGAAGGCCATCCAAGCTCCCAGTTCCCTGCAGGGAACTGCTGTGTCCTCAAAACCAGCCTGGGCAAGAGCAGCTGTCCATGTCCATGTTGTCAAGAGGATTTTGAGGAAGTTGATCTAATGGCTGTGATGTGCCTCATGCTTTGAGGCACACCAGTATCAGCCTTCAAATCACTGGGACAGCCTTTGGAAATCAGGCTGGGCTTCCACCCTTACTCCATTTCCCATTTCCTATTTCCCACTCATTTTACACCGATTCTTCTCCAGGCAATCTGCTTCAAAGTTGCCAGCTTCTATGTAGCTGTCAGCAAGCCTGAGTGAGAGTCTAAATGTGACAGACCAAAGGCAGCTTGCCACAGGTTTTATGAAACTTGCGAAAGCCGAGGACAACAAGTTTTGTATTGGCATTCTGGAAAACATTCAGGTTTTGTCAGAGGATATATGAGGGAAAAATCTGTCAAGGAATTCCCTGTTATTCACACTTTTATGGACTGGAATAAACTATGGAATGATCAGCATCTGAACATCAAGGTCTCCAATGCTGAAGTGCTTCAATGCCTGCTGAAATACTATCTTTGATATGATGGCCTAAATAAAAAGCAGGGGGGAAAGACAAAATGGAGTTGTTTAATTGATTTATTTCTGGATCACTCAGGAGAGTACAGAGACTTCCATCAGTCAATCACCACTTCAAAAATAATTCAGGTCTGCTATGACTGGAAATAATCTGCTGGGGATTTTTTTCACTTTCTTCACGTACTTTTCAAGTGCTTTACCAGTAACAGTCAAAATGTCAAAGCAGCACAATGCTACAGGTGAGATAGTAAGCAAATTCTTATTTTCATTTGTAATTTTAACCAAAATTATATTCACCTATGTAGCATCACACCGAATGAAACATTGATTTTAAGGGAGTTGGTAAGGTAGATAGGTAAAGATTGGGACATAATATCTAGATTTCTTTCATTGCTACAGAACCCTATAAATTCAGCCTTCAGGCTTTGCTTGTGCATTTATCTCTGAATCCCTTGTACAGACACATGAACAAAAGGAAGATCAGGACACTGGAGGAATAAATTTCTTATAGCTAGTGCAGAAGATATTTCAGGACAGCCCAGGGATGTAGGCTGGCTGTTGCAGCATTAAAGAATAAAGTAATGCTACTCCCTCTCTCCCAGTATTTATTACAAAGGCCAAAGGAATGTGATTTTAGTTTACTTTGAAACTGTGATAGTGATTATTTCCTAACCTTTATCACAAATTATTACAAATGCCTATCATCCTTGCTGTTTTCTGTAAACATAACTTTTAATTAGAGTTTCAACAGAAACAAAGTTTAATTTCAAGCACTACTGTAGACACTACACTTGGAAAAAGAAATGTGAACATTTAAGAATTATTCTGACAAATATTAGATATTTTTAATGTAAGCATAAGATTTTGCTGCTGTTCATCACAGCTGGTGGGAATTGCAGCTACATGGGTTGAACACACCCTTTAGTAAATACTCATCTGTATAAATAAATACTCATCTGTGGCTTTAGAGATTCACTGCTGACTGGCCATGGTTGCTTCCATTGTCTTGGTTTTAAAATGTGATCAAGAACTACTCATTGTTATGGTTTCAAGGAGAAAAAACATTGTGCAAAAATGGGCGTCTTCAGGTTACTCTTTTGAAGGAAAATGAAGATTTTGCATACTTACTGCCCTCTGATTTGGGAGATTACTTTCTCTGTATATCTGGATATGATAATTAATTTCCCAGAGAAACCAATGGAGTTGAACAGGGAGAAAGATGGAGCACAGAGAGCATTTTCTGTGCTCCCTTGGTGCTTCAGAGCTGCATTACCTATGGGTCATTCTCTTTTCACCCCACAGCTGCTGCTGAGATCCATCCAACACCAATCCACCAATCCTTCAGTGCTTGTGCTGCTGCTGGACACCATTCAATGAGCAAGCAGCTGTCTTTACATGGAATTTGGTTGAATATGTGATTATTTCTTTATTGGAAGTAAAAGTAATTTTATTAAAAATGTTATGCAGCCCAGGGCTGCTATAATGAAGATGGCCTGTTGGGAATGTAGTTTATATCTGCAGTACCAAAAGATAGAAGAAATTTTGGGCATAGATTTAAGTGCTGACACAGATATAACACTAGAAATTCTGGATTGGAAAAAACCACTTTTTTCACAAATATTAAACATGAACAAACAAGAGGGAATAATAAAGAACAATGAAAAAGACTAAACAGTTAAACAACTTTCAGTTTCAATATTTATTCCACTAGATCAATCCCTTATGAGATGCAAATATATGGCATTTTGCAATGCACTTTTTGGTTCTGTAGAATTAAATTCTCTCTACTTTAAAATGCTGCTTCTATATGGCAAAACTGTAGCAAGGAGTGCAATAATAAAAAGCATTTAATATTGCAGTATCAGTCTATCAGTCTACCTTTATGAACTTTTCCTTTTCTTTCAATTTCCTTCCTCTGTAAAAGAGGGAATCCATGAAACCAGAATCTGCAACAAAAGCTTTTGAGAAGGATGAAATTTCAGCAGAACAAATGTTCTGATCTGACTGAAAATGCTCACTCATTTTTTCAAGTCTATGAAATTAATCTGGAAAAGGTAATTATAAAACAGGCTTTGTCAATTTTCCCTCTACATTCTCCAGGATGGGTTTGGATTTCTTTTTAAAATTTCTTCTGGAAAGTGGAAACCTGGGGAAGAATAAACATTATGAGAAGAAACTGAAGGTGTACAACCCCACAGAAAATTTCAGGGAACTTTTTTTTAAACACATTTGTGGCTCTGAATGTCTTTGAGACGCTTGCAACTGCTTGCTTTTTTGTCTATAAATGATTTTTTGTTGTTGCATAGGGAATACATGCCAGCTTTCATTATCTTTATTCCTAAAATAGCCTCCTTTTCTCTCTAATGCTTTGAAAACCATTCACATTCTTATAGCTCCTTGTGAATCCCACTTTTTTTTTCTCCAGTTCTCTGTATTTTAACAAAAGAAATGAAGGACTGGCACATATAATATATGTATATTTATATTTACAACAAAACCAAAACTTCAAGTTGTCCAGCTGTATCAGGCAGCAGTTTTCCACTGCAGTCAGGAGTACAGCACACCTGGAATTGAAGCTCTGTCCTATTTACAATCATGACAATCTGCTGGTAAAGACGTGCTTTGTGCCTACAAAAAAACCATTATCATCAGGTATCTTTTAGTTCTTCTTCTCTTGGGTTGCTCCTGAGCAGCCATGGTCCTCTGTCACAACGAGATCACCTACTCCAGAAGTTCAGAACAGCTCTACATGGAAATGTAGTTTTCTCTCAAAATAAACCAGGAATTTTGTTAAAACTCTGCTCCTCCATTTTCAGGCTTGCAGACTTATTGGAATCACCAAGTTGGTACAAACATACCTGAGCCAAATTTGCTCAAATTTTTTATTTCTGATAGTAATTTTGAATCTGTCATTAATTGTTGCTGTAAAGAAAATTATCATTTTTACTATGCCAGTAACATTAGAGTTTAGCTTGGACTTCATTACCAGCTTACAGCTGCATTGAAATGAGAAGACAGCATTTGGACTGAATATTCAATGTTCACATTGTAAAGCTTGCTTCATGTTTTTCTAGTACTACAACAGGTGGGGAAACATATCAAAATAAAACCAGTGAAACAAGTGTAATGATTTCATTTTCAAATATATGTCTGGAATTAAAAGCTAATTTATTTTTTGTTTCAGAA